>NC_143014.1:163322053-163622053 GCF_055824585.1 Amblyomma mixtum | reverse complement strand
TGGGGTCATCGCCAACGCAGCCACTCCCGTTCAGGCTCACGGCACCTTGCTTCATGTCCCTGGCCCGGGCTTCTTCAGCGGCGTTCACTGGCCTTTGTCACCTCTGGTTAAGGCTGAGCAAGAACACCGCCATGCCACCTCGCGGCGAGACGCTGTTCGTGCCCTCGGCCACGCGACCGATCCCGTTCGGACTCACTATGCCCTGATTACTGTCCCTGTCCGTACGCCCTGGTCGCCTGAGGTTTTGGCGGCGCAAGGACGCCCCCATACAACTTTGAGGCAGGACATCGTTCGCCAGTACAGAAACGCAAGCGCCACTGTCCCCGTGTTCGCCAAGCTAATTCTCCCAGTTGCACAAGTATCATCTGACACTGCTCCAGGGCGGCCATCGAGAGCTAAAAGCGTTCAGATCATCATTGCGAAGTTAGCTGGACGTAGCAACAATGTGGTTCGGGCGGAACGAAGCCATCATCTATTTTTCACTGAATCCCGCGTAACCCTGCTCGCGGCTCATGACACTGCAATCCAGCTGCCTTGCGCCACCACGATGCCCGTCTTCGCCAAGCCCCTTCTTTCACAAGAAAGAGTATCTGCTGGCACTGCTCCAGGGCGGCCAGCGAGGGGAAGAAGCTTCAAGATTTTCTGTGCGCAGTCAGCTCGGCAGGGTGGCATGGTGGTTGGGTTGAAGCAAGGAAACGCTTATCCAGCTTCACCCTTCTCGCTGTTCATGGCGCTGCAGTCCGACCAGCTTGCACCACCACGCTCCCCGTCTTCGCCCGGCACTTTCTCTCAGAAGAATGAGTATCTGCTGGCTCTGCTCCTCGGCAGCCATCACACTGGAGGAGCTGCCAGATTCCCAGTGGAGCTTGAATTGCGTGCTTGCATCTAGTTTGAACACAGCAAGGACTGCGAGCGACTGCGAAATCCGGTATTACCTGCAATGGTAACCTTTTTAGGCAATTATACCAGTATGTAATTCTCGAGGCAAAATACCATGGCATAAGAAGAGCAGGTTTGTTAAAGCCGGTTGGTGGAAATGGTTCGGTTCGAACTCTGCAACTGCTTACAAGATCACTCTTCAGCATCGTCGGCTCGCCACGATACCAGTACTGGAAAACCAAATGTCTGGTTTGGTGTGTAGCGTAATAAACATTTTAAGGCACAAACAAGAAATTAGGAGTGTATGGTACTCGGGCGCAAGGTTTATTTTTGTTCATGCGTGTTTAGGAAAGTTTGTGCCATAAAGTTTAGACTCAAAAGTGCGCATGATTTCTCGCTGTGTGCTCTCTCTTCTGTAATTTGTTTGAATGTTTGGGTGTTCTGTGCCTTGCTGTACTTCTTGCAGACTGTTGCCTTACGCACTGGGTTGCACTGATTGCACTCCTGTGCTTCGCATTGCTTCTTTCCTCTGTGTGTAATTTTCGATGACCCGTCGAAAATCTGTCGAATTTAAATGCCATATTATACAAGTAGTTTCGTACAGGCCAAATTCGTTTCCTTTGATAGCCAATATTGAGTGGGTGCTTGCTGCTTTTGTGTTTACCAAATCAGATTCATTATGACTGCCGAGCTAAATATAAAATGCGCCCTCGTCGTTACGCTTATTATCCCAGTCCTTTTTTTTTGGCGCTGAGGTGACACCTGAGATACTTTGCATTGTGCACCACATATGCCTTGCGGGATGAAATTGGTGTGCGCCACGGCGGGACGGAGGAGGTAGAATCTGCATATATTCTTGAGAAGCTCCTTTAATCTCCTTAGAAGATGGTTTGTTTGCTGAAAAGCCGTTCCTCAGTGGTTGTGGGCTAGAATTCGGAAGAACGTATTATTAGGCGGCACTTAGGGCAGCTATACCCCTGTACTACTGCGGAACTACTGGCTGTACTACTATACTACACTACACAGACGCCAAACCTAGGAACGGGCACTCAAGAGCTGTCGCTGTAAAATTATCGGAGAAACTAGGCTACGGCTTTGGCGAGAGATTCGGTGAGAGCCTTCACTGGTAAGAAATCAGGCACGGAGGCGGCGGCCCCTTGGCGCTCACGCTTCCTACACTCACTGCTGCACGGCCTTCCTATAGCATGAACCTCGTCCGAGATGGCAGTTCTAGGTACGACCCCTTCGACGAAGCTGTGTGCGTGTGTGCGCGTGCTTGTGCGTGCGTGCGTGCGTGCGTGCGTGCGTGCGTGCGTGCGCGCGCGCGCGCGCGTGTGTGTGTGTGTGTGTGTGTGTGTGTGTGTGTGTGTGTGTGTGTGTGTGTTCGTGCGTGCGTGCGTGCGCGCGTAGGTCCGACATATTTAATTTAAAAGCATCCAAGGTCCAGTGCAGGCTCAATCAGCTGATTCTTGCCTGCCCAACTTGATTATTCTAGTCAAATTATTGTTGCAGTGAATAACTCAGCTTGCTAGTATTGTATCGGCTGCACCAAGGCCTGTTTCAGTAAGTTACGAACGAAAAAAAACTCGCCATATGGATGGGTTGCACCATCTATTGTAAACGGTACAAATCATAAACGTGTTCTTTAAGTGCGTTAGCACTTATAGACGCTTTACAGCGCCGTATCAAGGGGGCTGCCATCTTTGGTCACGTGATAACGCCGCCATTACACGCCTCCTGACTGCTCGGCGCGCGCCTTGTCGCGATGGCTGCTGCGTCTGATGTTGCGGTTCCGACAGGCAGTGCTTCGGCTGATACGCTTGTGAAGGAGTGGGAAGATGACACCGTGGTTGGTCCAAAGACACGATGGATATGCGAGAACCTTCGTTTGATCACTTTAGGCGTGAAAACGAGATCGGGCTTCATGTCGCGGAGTCCGCCTCTTCGAGCCAACGGATGGATCGCCTGAATGCTTGTCTTTGCGTCCGCTGAAGGCTTTGCTTAATGTTTTTTTATTGTTATTGTCTAAAACGGCAAGGTTTAATGCTCCTACGGCAGCACAGGTCGTTGCCGTAATTTGTACATGGATGCAGACATCGGTCTAAAACGCTCATATGCACATCGTACGCATTTGTTTACAACCTGTTAAAGGTGCTTAAGAAACCTAAATTATTTTCTGCTGGTTTCTTAAACGCAGGAAGGCGACAAAAATAAATATATGCACAAATGTTACCTAATCATGTAAGCAGTACCATGCATCAAGCAGCCTTCACAAGCTGGCATGCAATCGTTTCCAATGATCCCGCGATATAATTGTTATAACGCGTGCATGGCAACGCGTTATATCAGCCTCACATACAAAATTCATGGGGGCACTTTGTTTACCTAAAGTGCGGTGAGGCGAAATCCTTAAGCGCCGCGTTGCTGCTTGTGTCACTGATGCGTTGTTAACATGTTAAGCTTCGCCTCTAAGAGTGAAGCGCGACAGCGTCTTGCAAAGCTGCCAAGAAGTCCATAGAACGCCATCACCCGTCGGTGAATTGTTTTTTGAGGAAAGGAAATGTATCTGTCTTGCATATCTGGGTGGACACCTGAACCTCGCCGTAACGAGAAGGGAGGAAGATGGGAGTGAACGAAGACACCGTATTCACTAGACGCGCCTTTGTTCATTCCAAACCATCGAGCTGGCATGGCGGAGAGGTTAGCCTGCTTGTCTCGCACTCCGAAGACCGGGGTTCGATTCCCGAACTCGACCAATTTCCTACTCGGTTTTATTTATTTATCTGGCCTGATTAGAAATGTTAATTAGGCTAATTGGGTGATTAAGCAATTAACTAAACTCATTCCCACTTACTTGGAGCATCACTATACGATCCCTTACATTGGTTACATGGTTACTAGCCAAAGTACAATTGGCCCCGTTTGAAATTCGCGCACTGTGACGTCACGACCGTTTCGACCAATTGAAAAGCGTGACATTTCTGTCGACAACTCCTGCTTACAACGATGAGGCATTAAAGGCTTCCGCCTTAAAATTGTGGTACGCTTCACGCTCGATATGCGGACATGAAAATGCTCGAGGTCTAGTTGGTTGTGAGCAATCAGCCAGAGCCACTTTTAGTGACTGTCTCGCATGGACCGCGAGGAAGGGACAACCACCGAGCACAGCAGCCGTACCGGAAATGCTTTATTTCGATTACGGTCCACGAAAACCGCGCTACTTGGAGCAAAGTTCAACAGTAGCACCAATACTGCGTCTAATACACGGACTGACGGTGAGCGTTTTCCGCTCGTACAGCTGTGCATTGCATAATCTACAGTAGCGGTATGTAGATGTATGTGTGTAGGAGCGTAAGTTGTCCTTCTTTTCCGCTTCTTATTTGGCTTCAGGCGCTCCTGTTACTAATGGCCGCACACCTTAACTTGTAAACAATGGGGTCCCGCTACGCACGCAGACGCAATTGACAGGAAATGAAAGCGCGTCGTCACGGTTTCGGCGGCAGAAGGTTCATGTGGCTATATTGTGCACTTACCCTGGCAGACTTTCCAAGATCGAAACCTTCCTTTCTAGATTGGCTAGCTATAGCACTGGCGAACATGTTTGTTGCGTCCGCCTGTTCGGTAAGGATGTATAGCGAACGGGCGCGAACAGGGGCAGTACGTCCTTGTGCAGTTCGGTTCCGTGAAGCTCGCAAATGATCGCATCCCTCACCCTTAACTCTCTGTCGCAATTCTTGCAATCGACAACACAGCACGTATTTCCTCTGCCTTTCCACATCTTTGTAAGAAGAACACATTCGGCAGCCACCCGCGACATTTCCACTGCTGCGTCGAGGCATACGAGGTCTGTTAGAAAAGTATCCGACTTTATTTTTTTTTGTGAACACCTGATGGATATGAAACAAGCGCGCTTACAGCAGCCGACCTTGAACCCTCGTGCGCATGCACGAATTTTTTCCCGCCTGCCGATAGCGTCAGTCGCTGGGAAGCAGCGTTTGAGTGAGGCAGTGCGCAGTGCTCTCGTCGGTTTTTTGTTGCAAGGAAAATGGCGGAGCGAGAGGAGCAGCGCTACTACCTCAAATTTTGCCAGAAACTTGGCGATAGCCAAGTGGAAACCATTCGAAATGTTCAGACGGCTTTCGGTGATGATGCTATGAGCAGCACACAGATTAAGCAATGGTGCAACTGGTTTAAAGACGGCCGCACATCGGTGGAGAGAGAGTCATGCTCCGGTCGGCCATCAACATGCCTAAATTACCAGGTAATTGCCGAAGTGAACGCTGTGGTGATGCGGGACTGTTGTGTTACTATCCGAGAAATTGCGGAAGAGGTGGACATCAGCAATTTTTCTGCACATTCCATTATCACCGAAGATTTGGCCATGGAGAGAGTTGCGGCGAAATTTGTGCCGAAGCTGCTGACGGTGGAGAAAAAGCAGCTTCGTGTTGAAGTCTCACAGGAGATGCTGGATTCCACAAATAGTTACCCTGACTTCACCGACGCCGTAATCACTAGTGACGAGTCTTTGGTGTACGGGTACGACCCGGAAACCAAATCCCAGTCGTCACAGAGGACGCATTCCACGTCACCAAGACCAAAGAAGGCCCGCCAAGTGCGCAGCAATGTCAAAGTGATGCTGAATGCTTTTTTGACTCCCTCTGTGTGGCACACCACGAGTACGCACCCCACAGGAACAAAGAATGACTAAAGAGTACTACAGGGATGTCCTCCATCGCCTAGTTGGTGCTGTGCGGCGCAAGAGACCGGAATTGAGGTCAACAAGAAATTGGCGCATCCATCCCTCGCGGCATTGCTCCTGAACATTCCTCGCATTTGATTCAGACTTTTCTGGCGAAAAACGAGACTCCTGTAGTTCAACAGGCTCCTTGCTCTCCTGATATGTCCCCCTACGACTTCTGGCTGTTTCCTAAAATCAAGAGGCCATTGAAAGGAGCGCGATTTCAGAAAAGAAAGGACATTATGGCTGCAACGACAGCTGAGCTAAACTCCATTCCGAAAGAGGCCTTTTCGGAATACTTCCAACAATGGCAGCACCGCTGGGAGAAGTGTGTGGAGTCCCAAGGAGATTACTTTGAAGGTTATTAGGTTTCCAACGCTCCAGTTATGCCAGTTTTTTTTCTTCGGCCAAAGGTCGGATACTTTTCTAACAGACCTCTTACACGTCGGCGACTTACGAGGCCCGTAATGGCGCCGTGTTCTGAGCGCACCTGTGGCGCCATCTGGTCTCAAACGGAAGAACTGCGCAATGTAAAAGGTCTATAGTGGCCATTCCCTGCATTTAGCCGCTGTTTGTTTGTTTGTTTCTTTGTTTGTTTGTTTGTTTGAAGCCTTCTTTTTGGCAGGCTGCCCCCTTGCCTACCAGGTTGGCACCCTATAAGGTGTGTGTATATGTACTGGCCATCATGCGAACTGCCCACCGTGGGAGGTGGCAGTTCAATTAATGATTGGTTGCGAGGAGTTGTTCGGGAAGAGCAACCTGGATCTCACAACCTGGGCCCCATCAGTAACAGCACCTGCCATCGCAGGGAAGTGGTGCTTCTCTTAACCGCTGCACCGCTAAGCCAGGAGTGCTACAAGGACTCCTAGGGGTCTATGAATGTAAAGCAGAAAATGACCAATTCCGCATATATGAGCATGAAATCGTTATCGATATACGAGCAACTTCTATCCGTGAACTATGGCTAGTGTGCTACTGAAGTGCTAGCGCGCCTAACTCGCATTTGGCCTTTTTAACATTGTTTAACATTTAACGAACTCTGCTAAAAAATTGAGCGTTTTGATAAGAAAACATCGCATTCAAAGAACATGTGCACTGGAGGAAATCAAATACCGCAAATCACAAGAACAGTAGGTGTGTCAGTGCACTGTCAGCGAGCGTGTAGTGCTAAACGGTGTAGAGGAGTTGGTTTCTCAGCGATGCATGGGCACTTTTTCAACAGCATGATAGCGTTTGATTAATAGAGGCGCGAGCGACTCAGGGAAACAAACGCGAAGCTCTCGAACTCTACGCGTGAAATTCCTGAGAAAGCCTCCAGTTCCCATGGCGGATCGCAGCCTAATCGGGGCAACATCCGGGCACCCTCCAGGCCCTGAAGGTGCCGCAGCATCCTCTGGTGGGTACACCTGCGAGCACCAGCCAAATTCATCGGACCACGGCTTCACGAAGGTCCAGATTGGGCGCCTTATAACGGCTTTCTCCGTTAAAAAAAATTCAACGGACGTTTAGCCTTGAGGTAATGCGAATTTCAGCAATAGCTGGGGTGTTGTGAAGTGCTGATGCCAGTTGGAGTATTCAGTAACTCTGTTACAGTCGTAGGATTCCTGTCGTTTTTCTGCCGCTGCACTCGCATAAGCGCCACGGATAAACTCTAGTGAATGTATGCCTTTTGCTGATAGCGCTGAGATTGCCTTACGCAGTAATCAGTCATGGGTTGCGTGGATGGGGATGTGGGTATAGGTCTAGTTGTGCAGGGTGGCGGAGAGGGGGGGGGGGGATAAGCGCCCGACCGCTTATTCATTTGTATAAGGCGGGTGTGTGGCATGACAGGTGCAGCGATGGAAACAGGGAAGAAGGAGAGTGTAGTGGCGGCATGATCAGAAATTCTGGTGCCAGTCTGAGTGTTTTGCAATCCTAGGTAGGTACTTTGGGTGTACGGGTACGGCTAGGGTTTAGTGCCCTAGAAGATCTAGAGCACTCTAGTAGAGGTGTAGAGTAGGCGTGCGTCACTCTTGAGTCTCGAACAAACAGTCAAACATCCATAAACAGAAAATATTACGCTGATGAGGGTGTTTGAGAAACTTGCAATGTCCAAGGTGTGGAGTGCTATCTTTCCGACACGTGCTTATCCAGCGTGCTTCAGATCCTGCGCCGATTTTGATGGCATGTTCTTTTAGGCGATCATTGATGCAATGACCTGTTTGACTCTTTAATTAAATGCTCCACAAGAGAGTGGAATTTCATAGACCTCATTGTCCAAAGCTGCGAATTTTTTTCTCTTGCCGCTTTTCACACCATGCTGCCACTGGGTCACTTTTTTGCCTAAGTCGTCAGAATCGATGCTGGATCAGGCAGCACGCTGGATAAGCACGTGTCGGAATGGGATTGCGCTCCACACCTTGACACTGCAAGGTTCTCTGGGAATACAATCACCAGCACATGTGCGAGCAATATGAAGCCTACGGGAAAGACAAGAAAGATTCGACATGTATAAGAGACCTACCCACATCTTAGACGATAACAGAAATAGACATCTTGCAGACTAATGATAACCAATGATAAAAGGAAGCTATCCTGGTTTTCCTTTGTTTCTGTGAATTATTCTGCTAGTATTTTTGCGAGCCCTGCTTTCTTAAATTGTTAGCCCTTATTTCTGTCGTTCTATGCGCTGCGTCCTATTTTTAACACGTTGTTTCCACTAGAGATTATGTACCAACTAGCCCTCCTTATTTCCGTTATGCATCCACCAAATACAACGATGTCTACGACACAAATTCTGCTCTTCAGCTTTCGTACGTGGCCGCACTGTAATTTCTGGGCGAAGACAAGAATTCACGAACGGAGCCCAGCTTCCTGTCTCACCTTGTCACTTGGCGGCCCTTGGTTTGGCGCTGGTAAACTCACTGCGCCCGAGTCCCGTTGACCATCAGCAGCAAAAACAAACTTTGGACCTCTCATCTTGGGCGGAACATATTCCTGTCTGCACACAACCCTCAAGGGGGGCGCCTGCCACTGGTCTGTCCTGCTGGTCTGAAGTGCAGGCACACATGTTGAGGTGCTAGAAGTAGCAACCTGGAGCCAACTGCTGGTCGCGCCACGCCCATGCTTCTGCCCCCAAGAAAACCGCACGTAGACCGCACGTAGACCGCACGTGGAGTCGGCGAGACCAACATGGCTTTTTCCACTCGGCACACCGTCCGGCTGTCAAGACTGGCTGCACTAGACTGACGCTCTGTACACCGCACCGCTGCTGTCTCTGACGCGATCGTATAGCCTTCCAGACACCGACAATTATTGTTTTGTGATTGTTCGCCTCCTGAGCCATTGTGCCTGACGCCCAGACGCAGCGCGATACGCGGCCGGCCGCGACTGTTCCCACGGCTCACGTTACCGTAGGGTGCCTGCATGGTTGGAGACAGCCGCTGCGCGAGGACGGCGCTGTCTGTCGCGCGGATATGCAGTCGGCAGTCTTCTGGAGCGAACGCGTCGGGCATGCTTCATGTGTCAGAAAACACGTGAGCTTAACACCGTCATTTGGCCGCTGTCTTGGCTACTGCTCACGGCGGAATTTCTGTTGAAAATCGCTTATATTGCCTTACTAATTACCTTACTCGGAAAGTATTTCATTTGGATCAGAGATTACCGGAAGGCTAAATGCAGTAAAATGATATTGCTGTTACATACTCCACGAAATGATTTTTCACTGACTACGCTTCTTAGAAATTCTATTTGCAGACCAGATGAGAACGCTGTACTTGTTCGCTTTCACACTGAATCCTCATGACCACCTGTTTGTGGACGTCAAGGAATTTCTCCACTTCAACAGCACAATGTCCTCGGCCTCACAAAACTATCTCCGCAATTGGGAGTATGACGTCATATGCTCTGTAAAAAACAACCCTCGCCTCCACCATGCCCTGCGGCTTCCCAAAGGTTACTAATGCAACTTGGCCGTCCAGGCGAGACGGTAACCGGGCGAGCTCTTCTGTTGCGCCACCGAAATAGGTCTGGTTCTCGGGCTTATGCGCCAGTAAACACACTCAGTGTAATAGTTCTTGATTTTCGGAGATGAAGATAAGGGTTAAACCCCCCTCAGCGATTTGAGAGTCTCCAGTGCACATTGACCATTCCTCATGTTCGTACTATACGCAGTGCTCTTATGCCGGAGACACGTTCTTTGGGACTCGAACATTTTGACAAAGAATTTAAATGCCATCTGAAAATTTTTACTAGTGCCTCAGAGGTTAAGACTGATAGTACTACCGCAGTGGCATTTTACATACACCATTTTTGAATACTGCCTGGTCTGTCGTGCCTTACGAATGTTGTGTCCTGCACAACGACATAGAACATTGCCACTGAGGGGGTCTTACAAAAGCTTAGGTATTTCTCGGCTGAACCTGTCAGAATTCTGACGGAAAACTGTTTCCCCTTCGAAAGGTTCGGCCTCAGCTCACTCGTTTAGTCTAGCAACTGCACTGCAGGGGATTTTCCAAACGTTTTCTGTGGGTTCCTTCGCATATACGCGCCCTGAAAAAGGAGGTGGCCAAAGCCTCGCTCATGAAGCGCTGTCTGCAGAACCGTCCAGAAAAATCCCTCAATATTCCAAGCAATTTTTCAAAGAGTATTTATTTATTTATTTATTCAAAATACCCCTAAAGGCCCTCACGGCTGAGGGTATTACATAGGGGGGTACAGGCTATCGATCAAAAATAAAAATGAACTAAAAATAACTAGAAAAACAAACAAGAACACATTATTGGTTATAGGAATAAAATACTCTGTAGTAATTCATCATTCAAGCGAAAATGAAAAACAAAATAAACAAAAAAATTTGAAAGATGAACGGAGCAGCAGACAGTGAAAAATTATACCCTGCTATACAACCTATACAACTTCAATAAAACCACAGCATTAAAATGAAACAACGTGAATCATCATTAATAAAAATATGAGGCAAAAAGACCCAATTCATTGATATGAAACACTGAGCGCAAGAAGTTAAGCGGTTGTAATGGCAGACATTAGACTGAAAATTTTATCCGGATCAGTGGCAGTCGCGACATGTGAAGGCAGAGCGTTCCAATCAGTTATAGTGCGCGGTATGAATGAATGGGCATAGGTAAATGTATGACATGACGCGCGCTAAACTTTAAATGGATGTTCGCGTCGGTCAAAAATGGAAGGCAAACAAAAGAAGTTGTAACGAAGTGTTGAGTGATGATACAGTTTATGAAAAAGTGATAAACGTACAACTTTGTGGCGGAGACATAATTCCTGAACACCTGCACGTTTCTTCAAGGCTGTGATGTTGATATCACGTGTATAATCATAGTAAATAAAACGAACTGCGCGGTTCTCCAATGATTTGACTTATTTATTAAATATGCTTGATGAGGGTCCCGAATAGCCGAAGCATATTCAATTTTAGGTATAATTAGTGCGGTATAATACACCCATGTTCGAAGGTGGGAAGGAGCATGTTCTAAGTTGTATTTAAGAGGCCTAATGACCGATTAGCGGATGCAAGAGTAAGGTTAATATGGCGGTTCCAGGTTAGGTCCGAAAGAAGGTGAAGACCGAGTTACTTGTACATGGTTACCAACACGACTGGAGTAGTATTTAAGGAATAGGGTGTTTGAATTCGAGGCATTCGATTAGTAAAAGACATTTCAAAGCTATTCAAATCTCTGCGATGTCCGCCCAACCAACCCTGTATGACCCGGAGGTCAAGAGAGTTCAGCCACTCAACTACACCGCAAACGCACATGATCTGTTAATACTCCAGAGTGGATGTATAAGACACGACTGGTGTTGTGTCCGCTGCGTATCTCATGGGGTGTTTATGGTAGTTTACACCATTTTCTCTTGGGTTGCCCAGAACAGGACTCGGAAGGGCAGGTCCTGTTTGCTTCCCTCAAGAGGGCAGGGGCGTCACATGTATCTCTGCGACACATTTTAACCCCCTTGAGAACCGGACAATTAGGAGGGAAGCTTCTTGTCTTCTCATATAGTTTGGTTAGTATACTGGACTAAAACTCGAAGTGATGACAGTAGCATTTTGACTCTTATGGGTGCTTGTGCCCTGGACCAGGTGTCATCACAGTGCCACATACTCTTGTTTTTAATTATTATTTACTGCGTCGTTATGGTGGAACATTTTCCGGCATATTTAATGCGTTTATCCACCCGAAAGCGAACAATAACCTCATACTGCCGCTCATAGATGCCTGACAGGCCCGTGGTCGCCTCGTCTTCTTTGCGGCACCAAGGGCACGACAACAACAACCGCAAAGCGGGGCTAGGCTTTTAATGGCCCCTTCGCCGGTTGAGCGTCGGTGCTGGTGTTGTAGCAAGATCACGTGACCAGGCCGAGCGCACCTCACGCGCTCGTGGAAGCATTTATCTTTGCGGCTCAGAGCGTAAGTCGTGCAGGGCTCTCATAATGCACACTAAAGCGTTACATCCTGACTCCGAGTGCCGACGTGTATATACGGGGTGTTTTACATAAGAATTTACACAATTTTTAAAAATAAGCCTTCTGAGTTAGAAGAGCACTTTTTTTCGGCATAGCATTGGCAGGTCTGTATTAGATTAGAATACAGCTAAGATGTGCTAACTAGCAGGCTTTTTGACTAATATTGAATAGTTAACTTTTTAACTATAACTATTAGCCTCCTAAACTATTGAGAGGCGTGTTACCCACCGTAAGTAATAACCATAGTGTTTTTTAGAACTTAGGAAAAGCGGTTACCTTCGACGCTGTGACCCAACAAATTCTGCCTACAACACGGCAAAATGCATGCGCTTCTGAGAAGCTTGCAGGCAAAGCAACCTCTCCATTGCACGTAACTTACCGAAATAAATTGTGCAGTCTTAGGTGAAACAGCCTGTATGTGTGTGTATACAAATATGTATGTATGTATGTATGTATGTATGTATGTATGTATGTATGTATGTATGTATGTATGTATGTATGTATGTATGTATGTATGTATGTATGTATGTATGTATGTATGTATGTATGTATGTATGTATGTATGTATGTATGTATGTATGTATGTATGTATGTATGTATGTATGTATGTATGTATGTATGTATGTATGTATGTATGTATGTATGTATGTATGTATGTATGTATGTATGTATGTATGTATGTATGTATGTATGTATGTATGTATGTATGTATGTATGTATGTATGTATGTATGTATGTGTACGTATATATATATGTATATACGTATGTGTGTGTATGTATATATATGTATATACATATGTGTGTGTATGTATATGTGTTTGTGTGTATGTGTGTGCGTGTGCGTGTGTGTGTGTGTGAAAGAAGGTTAGAACTGGTACGGTTGTCTACGCTTATTTATCCAACTGCTTTGGACGGTGGTCTGTCCTTTTACCCTGATGAAGGACAGTCCACTGTCCGAAACCGTCGGATAAATAAACATAAATAATTGTATCAGCTGCGACCTAGTTATTCTGCAACGCTTCCCTGGTCCATTGAGCAATGGAGGCTGCTTATACTATATATTGAGCAACGCAGACTGCTTATAAAAGTTATATACGTATAGAATGACACATGCTTTAAAACATAAGTGTTACTGACATTTCGACTGGGGGCCAGTCTTCTTCAGAGAAGAAAACTGATCCCCAGTCGAAACGTCAGCAAATCCTTATCTTTTGAGCGTGTGTCAGTCTATATATATATACAGGGTGTTTCACCTAAGACTTTCTGCAATTTTTCAAAATAAGCTATTTGAATTAGATGCGCGCTTTTTCTGGCATAGCATTGTCAGTGGTGCACTACATCATAATGCAGCTAAGACGTGCTAACTAGCAGGCTTGTTAACCAATATTTAATAGTTAACTTTTAAACTATTACCGTTGGGCTCCTTAATTATTGAGAGGCATGCAGCCCACCGTAAGTAATCTCCATATCCGTTTTTAGAATTTCGAAAACGCGATTATCCTCGGCGCTGTGGCCCAACAAATTTCGCCTACATCGCGCCAAAATACGTGCGGTTTGAGAAGCTTACAGGCAAAGCAACCTCTCCAGTGAACCTAACTCGTCGAAATAGCCAAAATTTGTTGGGCCACAGCGTCGAGGATAATCGCGTTCTCGAAATTCTAAAAGCGGATATGGACATTACTTACGGTGGGCTACATGCCTCTCAATAATTAAGGAGCCCAACGGTAATAGTTTAAAAGTTAACTATTAAATATTGGTTAACAAGCCTGCTAGTTAGCATGTCTTAGCTGCATTATGATGTACCACACCACTGACAATGCTATGCCAGAAAAAGCGCGCATCTAATTCAAATAGCTTATTTTTAAAAATTGCAGAAAGTCTTAGGTGAAACACCCTGTATATAGTTGCAGCAGGTCTTGTCGTTCAATGGGCCAGGAAGATTTGTAGAAGAAGGGGTCACAACATTGCAATTATCTTCATTTAATACCGACAGTTTCGAACGGAGGACCGTCCTTCCTCAGGGTATACACACGAATGACCACAATTTCTCATTTTCTACGCACCGTGCGCAAAGGGTGAGGTGAAACCACTCTCTCTCCCGTTAAAGGAAAGGGACGCAAAGTCAGTATAAGACGCAAGTGCTCCAGTCCATTTAGGGGGAAGAGGGTGAGGGTTGCGAAGGACAAGGAAGGGGAAAAACATATATACACAAAAATATAAAACTAAAGGAAGCAAAAGTAACATATATAAAAATAAAGGAAGCAAAAGTAACAGGCACACTCACCGAAAAAATATCTAGCGTCCTCGACTTCCTTTTGAAGGACATTATACCAACTATCCCGGCCTACATTCAGGACACAAATCACTTTCTCAGAGTGGTATCTGACCTCAAAATTCCCAACCGAAGCTTCTTGGTTACAATGGATGTGACATCTTTATATACAAATATCCCCCACCCAGACGGCATACGCGCGACAGTGGATGCATACTTGAGGACAGATCCCCCCGTTCATCTTGATGAGGAAACTCTCTGCAATCCTAGGCTTAGTACTGAACTACAGCAACTTTGAATTTGAGGGAAGACACTATCTTCAGGTCAACGGTACGGCGATGGGAACAAAGATGGCTCCGGCCTACGCAAACTTATTCATGGCAGCACTGGAAACAGAATTCCTTGACACTCAGTCCTTGAAACCAATCCTTTATAAACGTTTCCTGGACGATATTTTTTTCATTTGGCCGCACGACGAAGCCAGCCTCTTGGCATTCATAGCGAGGTATAACGCATTTCATCCTTCCATATCGTTCACCCACAGCATCTCCGCAAAATTTGTAAACTTTTTGGACGTTCAAATAAAGAAAAAAAGGCAGCGTGCTTAGGACAACCCTCTACAAAAAACCCACTGACCGCCAGCAGTACCTACATTTTAAGAGCAGCCACCCACGGCACTGGAAGACTGGCATACCCTACTCACAGGCTCATAGATACCTACGGATTTGCTCTGAGCTCGAAGACTTTGACCGCCATGCTGAGCAGCTAAAAACAAATCTTTTACTTAAGGAATATCCAGCGTCCATCGTCGATGACGCTATCCTGAAAGCTCGTGGTTTAGACAGGAATAAAATACTAAATTCCCCAAAATCACGGGATAGTGAAAGGCCAAGCAACCTTATTCTCACGCATTCATCTAACATTCCACGTGTTAATAGTATCCTATCAAAACATTTTAATATTATCCAGCAAAGCAGTCACTTGTCTCTCATTTTTAAACAACCACCAAGAGCAGTATACCGGCGCAGCAGGAACCTGAGGGACATTTTAGTTAAGTCCAAAACAACGCCCAACTCCAACCCGAGTCCTGGATGTCAACCGTGCCGTAAGCCACGCTGCAAGGTTTGCAGTCATATGCAGACTACAACCATCGCTAAAGGAACATTCTCCGATTTCACCTTCAGGATTAGGGAAACCCTAAACTGCGACAGCGCGAACGTAGTATATATGCTACACTGCAGTGTGTGTGGCATGGAATACATCGGTCAAACGGAAACACCGTTCAGGTTGCGTTTTAACAACCACAAGGCCCATACTCACGCGCTGCCAAATCTTCCTTTTTCTAAGCATCTGTGCCTACCCCAGCACGCATTCGAAAACATTCACGTCATCCTTCTCCAATCGGGTTTCCAAACAAGTCGCCAAAGACAACAAAGAGAGTCGTATTTCATACACAAATTTCGGACACTAACACATGGAATTAATGAAAACTTGGGCAGTTTCACCTTCCTAAAAAGCCTAACTAGCTAGAACAATTTGAACGTCTGGAATCCCTCCTCTTCCAAGAAGCCTGCACTCTCCGGGGTCCCACGTCCCCATTCGTATTTTTCTTAATTTTTATTTTCTAAACGTATTTACTCTTTAGGTTCCTTCTCACCCGTCCTTCCGGCCCCTTCTTCTGAAGAACCAGTCTGTACTCGAATGCCTTCGCGACGAAAAGCACGAAGGGAATGGCCTACTGTGGGACGGACGCCGCGGCACTCGGCTGCGGGATCGGGTTCCCGCACGGCGTCTGGCAGGCCGCCCTGCCTCCCTCGACCGCGGCGCCGCGCTTCCGCCGTGCCGATCACGGGCTTGTCTTAAACAGCTCTAAATGTTGTGGCTGACTCGTAACTCACGTTACAACGGTCCAAAACACCTGCACCGCTGGGGAGCGGTCCGTTCTATGATGTAATTTACTGTACACATGCATGCGTGCGCTTGTTTATTCTTTTTTCTTTTTGTAGTTTTGCGTTGTACTTTCCTTGTTAGAATATTGTTTTTGTTAATTCTCCTGGGTTCACCACCCACACCGAAGGGAGCTTCTCTCGAAACATTCTTGCTGGCGCCTTCTGAGAAGCAACTAGTTCCCTCCCTATCTATTTCTATAGCTTTGTTACCCAAGCCTCTGCCGTTGCCTTCCTATATTTATTTTTATGCGAAGCATACTACTTTAGCTACCACTTCAGCCCTTCACCGTGGTTATGCGCCTCCAAATCACGTGATACATGACGTCACACCACGTGATACGATGACGTCACGACAGTGGAGAAACGGGGGCCCACCTCGCGCCGTCGCTGTGGTTGTGCGCCTCCAAATCACGTGATACATGACGTCACACCACGTGACACGATGACGTCACGACAGTGGAGAAACGGGGGCCCACCTCGCGCCGTCGCTGTGGTTGTGCGCCTCCAAATTACGCGACACGATGATGCTTCGCATTCTCCAGGCTTAACCAAGTTAAGCCTCAGCCATTTTTATTTTTCAATGTTACTTTTGCTTCCTTTAGTTTTATATTTTTGTGTATATATGTTTTTTCCCATTCCCTGTCCTTCGCAACCCTCACCCTCTTCCCCCTAAATGGACTGGAGCACTTGCGTCTTATACTGACTTTGCGTCCCTTTCCTCTAACGGGAGAGAGAGTGGTTTCACCTCACCCTTTGCGCACGGTGCGTAGAAAATGAGAAATTGTGGTCATTCGTGTGTATACCCTGAGGAAGGAGGGTCCTCCGTTCGAAACTGTCGGTATTAAATGAATATAATTGCAATTTTGTGACCCCTTCTTCTATATATATATATATATATATATATATATATATATATATATATATATATATATATATATATACAGCGAAGTATACGCTTCGTTAAAGGAAACATATTTATTCGACTCGACGTTTCGATCGGAAGACCGATCTTCTTCAGGAGTGATTTTACTTTGTTAATGCATCCCCTTTTATAGGGGTGGGCACAGTACAGGTAAGTGGGAAACATAAAGCACATAGCAGGAAAATACACATAAAAAATTATTAGAGGCAGTGCGACGCACACGAAAAAAAAGAAGAGAGTGCGAGGAACAGGTATATACGAGGTCTGTTAGAAAAGTATCCGACTTTTTTTTTGCGAACACCTGACGGATATGAAACAAGCGCGCTTACAGAAACCGACCTTGAACCCTCGTGCGCATTCGCGAATTTTTTCTCGCTTGCCGATATTATCAGTCGCTCGGAAGTAGCATTTGAGTGAGGCGGTGCGCAGTGCTCTCGTCGGTTTTTTGTTGCAAGGAAAATGGCGGAGCGAGAGGAGCAGCGCTACTGCATCAAATTTTGCCAGAAACTTGGCGACAGCCAATTGGAAACCATCCGAAATGTTCAGACGGCTTTCGGTGACGATGCTATGAGCAGCACACAGATTAAGCAGTGGTACAATTGGTTTAAAGACGGCCGCACATCGGGGGAGAGAGAGCCACGCTCCGGTCGGCCATCAACATGCCAAAACGACCAGGTAATTGCCGAAGTGAACGCTGTGGTGATGCGGGACTCTTGTGTGACTATCCGAAAAATTGCGGAAGAGGCGTACATCAGCAATATTTCTGCACATTCCATTATCACCGAAGATTAGGCCATGGAGAGAGTTGCGGCGAAATTCGTGCCGAAGCTGCTGACGGTGGTGAAAAAGCAGCTTCGTGTTGAAGTCTCACAGGAGATGCTGGATTCCACAAACAGTTACCCTGACTTCACCGACGCCGTAATCACAAGAGTCTTCGGTGTACGGGTACGACCCGGAAACCAAATCCCAGTCGTCACAGAGGACGCATTCCACGTCACCAAGACCAAAGAAGGCCCGCCAGGTGCGCAGCAATGTCAATGTGATGCTGACTGCTTTTTTGACTCCCTCTGTGTGGCACACCACGAGTACGCACCCCACAGGGTCAAAGAATGACTAAAGAGTACAACAGGGATGTCCTCCATCGCCTACGTGGTGCTGTGCGACGCAAGAGACCGGAATTGAGGTCAACAAGAAATTGGCGCATCCCTCGCGGCATTGCTCCTGCACATTCCTCGCATTTGATTCAGACTTTTCTGGCGAAAAACCAGACTACTGTAGTTCAACAGGCTCCTTACTCTCCTGATATGTCCCCCTACGACTTCTGGCTGTTTCCTAAAATCAAGAGGCCATTGAAAGTAGCGCGATTTCAGAAAAGAAAGGACATTATGGCTGCAACGACAGCAGAGCTAAATTCCATTCAGAAAAGGGCCTTTTCAGAATACTTCCAGCAATGGCAGCACCGCTGGGAGATGTATGTGGAGTCCCAAAGAGACTACTTTGAAGGTTATTAGGTTTCTAACGCTCCAGTTATGCCAGTTTTTGTTCTTCGGCCAAAGGTCGGATACTTTTCTAACGGACCTCGTATATATATATATATATATATATATATATATATATATATATATATATATATATATATATATATATATATATATATATATATTATATATATATATAGAGAGAGTACGCGCTTCGTTAAAGGAAACACTATTTTGCTCGACGTTTCGATCGTAAGAGCGATCTTTTTCTAGAGTGATTTGTCTTCGCTGGTGTTACCCCATCCTCATTATAGGGGTTGGACCATGGAGGAAGAAAAAAACTAGGAGGGAGTACGACGTCACAATCTTGAAGCCTAGTCATAAAAAAATATAGTGGAAAGCATCATGGGAAATAGGCCTTCACGTGACAAGGCAGCGGTAGCTCTTAGCCGGATTTCGGTTTCGTTCTCTCGCTCTACGAGCAACTGCGCGACCATCTGCTTGTGTTTCATTTCATTTCATTTTCATTTTATTTTCCAGAAAGATTCTGGCGGATTCATAGGCAAAAAGCTGTTCCTGACAGCTCACTGACGGCTCCATGGTGAGCACAAACTGCTCGCTCGCCGCAGCGGCCACCATCCCCGAGCGACGCGTGCGCTGACTGCGGCGCAGTGGAGATATTGGAGCACGTGCTCCTTCGCTGTGCCGCTTCTGCAGTGCCGCGTCGCGAGATGCTCGCGGCCTACAGGGCGCTGGGAGTCATCCCGGACAGTCTTGAAGCGCTCCTGTGGCCGCGCGGCAGTGCGCGCATCCGTGACAGAACAATGGTGAGCCTCTGTGCGTTCATCGAGCAGGCGGACTTGACTTCCCACTTGCTCTTCGCCATGTAGTGCACGCGTGACACGAACGCTCCGTGGGTGATACCTCGGACGGTATACGCGGTGCGCAGTGGCCGGGAGACCCCGCGCAGGAGCAGACGTAAAGCCGCCGGCACTCTCTCTCGACAGCGAGAGAGAGAAATACTTCACTGCTGCATTTCACGTCGGAACCGCGTATGTGCGCGAGCGTATTCGGCGCGACTTGTGCCTCGAGAATAGCGGAGAACGGCGGGCCCATGGGCGGGCCGAAGTCCGCCTGGCCGAGAAATAGAATCTTGCGCAGCGCGCCGGAGCGCTCGTTAAACACGTCCGTCCGCCGTGAGCGCTCTGGAAGCCACTGCGCCCTTTTTTAGAGGCTCGTTTTCTTCGCCTACTCTCGAGTTCTCCGCTTATAGCATGCGCTGAAATAAACGCTCCGTATGTGTGTATGACGACGAAAGGAATTCCTCTCCATTCTCTTTATGAACCACAGTTGAACAGTGACGAGGTCGCGGCCGCACCCTTTGATGAAAAGTTTACCTGCAGTTTTCTACAGTGCACCCAAAAACTCGAGTGTAATCAAAGGAAGTGCTGAAACGGGGAGCCTTCAGACAACCTCGAGCTCGGTACGCATTCCGCCAAAGCTGCAACACAGGCGCTGTGCTTCAGCGCTACAGTGGAGCCCGGACGTTCACTAAAAACCACCGCTGGTTGGCAGTGGTAACTGTAGAGGGCCTATTTCCCAAGAGTCAGTGTGCAAAAGGGCCCTCGGCAGCGGCGTCAGAGGAGGATGGCTTGCAGAGGCTGAGCGCACTCTCTCCTAGTTTTTTTTCCTCCATGGGTTGGACAGAACAGGTGAGCGAGAAATCGATAGAGAGTAGAGAAATAAATATAACCAAAAAGAAATAAATACAAGTAAAAATAAAGCAATAAACATGGATACGTAAAAGTAGAAAAGGGTAGTGGGAGCCCCACTCCCCTTGTTCTCGTTATGACATATACTCGCTATGGCTTGTTATGGCATATACATATTAAGGAAACGAACAAAGCACAGGAGAATGCTTTTAATTTGTGGTGTTGATTAATGGGAAGTGGGCAGTGATCTCCGTTTATGGATTGAAGATAACTGATCTCCGTATATATATATATATATATATATATATATATATATATATATATATATATATATATATATATATATATATATATATATATATATATATATATATATATATATATATATATATGGTCTGTTCTGAAAGTAGTAGGACTGGTTTTTTCCTGGGCGAACGGGCGGACGAGAGGCTGTCTGCGCGTGCAGGATCGTTGAAGGGGGATATTGGGAATGCTGGAGAAAATCGGCAGTAAGCTCTCGGCCGTTGAAGAGAGGAGGTCGCTTGTACTGTGAACCCCTGTCGAAACGTCTCGTCACACAGAATCGTCGAGCGTTTTTACTGGATCTGCGATACGCGATCAAATTTTGAGTAAATCTTGGTAAAACGGGCAAAGAGACTCACAACATGATTAAGGAGGCCTACGGTGACGCTTCCATGGGTAGATCAGGTGTTTTTTGAGTGGCACAAGCTTTTCCGAGAAGGTAAGGAAAGAGTGGAGGAAGACGACCGCTCCAGACGCCCTTCGACCAGCAAGACCAACGAAAATGTGTAGTGAGTGAAACATTTACTCAACAGTGATCGTAGAATGAGTATCAGAATGATTGCTGATGACTTGAGCATTCCTCAAACCCAAGTTTTTGAGATCGTGACAGAAAACTTATCCATGAGGGAAGCGTGCGCGAAGTTGGTGCCGGGAGTGTTGTCAGCCAACCGGTAGAATCTTCTTCATCATCTGAATGAGGTCCCGATTTTTTGCCCAGCACAAGGTGGCAACGCTGCCTCAGCACCCCTACAGCCTCGACTTGGCCCCGCAAGACTTTTTTCTATTCCCGAGAATAAAATCGACGCTTGAGGGGAAACATCACGGATCGGTAGAGGTGGTTCAACAGGCCGTGACGAGGGAGGTAAATAGCATTCCGGTCCAGGCGTTCCTAGAGGCGTACGAAAACTCTAAAACTCATTGGCAGCAGCGTGTAGGTGCGGAAGGGTGCTACCTTTAAAAATTGTAATCGTTTGTACTATTCTCTTGAATAAATTTTGTTTAAAAAAATGAGTCCTACTACTTTCAGAACAGACCATGTATATACCGGGTGTTTCAGCGAACACTTTCAAAAATTTGCTATTTATGGCTTTTGCGGCATGGCGGGCACAAGAAAACCGGTGAATTATCTTAGCTAGTGAGCTCGTTAACTAATTTCTAATAATTAACTTTTTAATATTATAATTAGATGCCCGGTCGCAATTAGAGATCTGTAGGCGGTCGTTAGTAATAACCAAATCAGTTTTTAGAATTTCAAAAACGCGATTGCACTTGGCGCTGTGGCTCGACAAATGTTGGATTTTTCGACTAGTTTTGTGCACTGGAGGGGTTGCTTTTCCTGCATGCTTTCAAAAGTGCATGTATTTTCTCATGATGCAGCCAAACTTTGTCGAGCCACAGCGGCTAGGGTAATTGCTTTTTAGAAATTCTAAAAACTGATATGGCTATTTACTACCAGCCGGCTACAAATCTCTAATTAAAACTAGGCACCTAACCCTACCAGTTAAAAAGTTAATTATGAAAAATTAGTTAACCAGCTTACTACCTAAGACGGTTCGCCAGTTGCCTCGTGTCCGCCAACACTGGTCATACTATGCCTCAAAAACCATATTTTTACCCCAAAAAGCCTATTTCTGAAAATTTTTGAAAGTGTTCACTGAAACGCCCGGTATATATATATATATATATATATATATATATATATATATATATATATATATAATATAGGCTGCGAAATCATTAAGTACTTGACTGCTTACAAGAGTATATAGCGAAGTATACGCTTCGTTAAAGGAAACATATTTATTCGACTCGACGTTTCGATCGGAAGACCGATCTTCTTCAGGAGTGATTTTACTTTGTTAATGCATCCCCTTTTATAGGGGTTGCATTAACAAACATCTAACAGACATCTACACAGGTATTTGCAGTCTTTGACAATGTTGACATTTAATGCCTGTTCATTTCCCTTGTTAGTTTTCACAGTGTCAGTTCACAAAGCTGTGCATCATACAAAACTTTTACTGTTGTTTATTTCTTCGGCTCAAGAACAAGGACTCGTGACATAATTCCATCCCAGTCTTCCCTTCCACCACCAATGGTAATTGGTCCTCACTACCCGAACAAGTTTAGTCCTTAACTCATTTTTTAATTAATGCTCCTTTCAAAAAGAATGGTCACGCTTGTTGTTCTGCTCTGTTTTGAAGAAACTAAGGTGTAAAAATGTGCACTAAGCAGGCTTTGCTGTGCCTCACTGAATTATCGGTCAAACGGTGAAGAACGAGCTGCCCAGTTAAGCAGGGCATCATTATTAAGGGGCATGTTGCAGTGGTAAGGAGGGTGGCTGTGCCAAAGCCTGCTGGGCGGGACGCGAAGGTCCACCACACCAGGTGCCGCCCCTCGCAAAAGTAATCTATAGACTTATTGACTCGATTGCCTTCCTATAGATATTTTCTTCTGTCTGTCAATAATCTATAGACTGTCTATAGATAAAAGTCTACTAAAAGTGTATGACCATAAATGTATACATTGTCTAAAGACTGTCTATAGGGTTTGCATTGCCTGTAGACTAGTCTATAAGATTTGTCTTTAGCCTGTCCAAAGAAATTTTTGTAAGGGGCTGGCCGTACTGATACCACTGGGTCGGTTGTAAGTTGCGCGTTCACTCGCTCATTAGCCAGCAGTGAATGGGGACCCGCTTTGTGCGAAGCTGAGTTTCCTGCTGACAAATGTCCACGTTCTCGTGGGCCGGCTTCATTGAGCAAAAACGTTCGTGCAGCTGCAGCAGCCGTCAGCGCGCCCGAGCGGCAGCATTCTCGCCTTCTCGTACACTTAGGCTCTGAGCGCTCATATGAGAACTTGAAAAAAATATTCAGAATAAAGGTGTTTTTATGTTTTCTTCGCACTCGCGCCGTGAGGGATTTTTCTTGAGGCTCTATAGCTTTATAACTAGCGCTTTTAACATGAATTAATTTGCTGAAGAAATAATTATTAGCTAAATTTTATTTGAAAAAGTGCGGCCTAGCAAAAGCTGCGTCACTATGCGCCGGGCGATAAGTCCTGTCTGCAGCCCTGTCCAGTCCTGTCCGCATTTTTGTTCGTCCTCATCGCTTCGCGCTATATCACCTAAGCATGCAACCAGACCAACAAGCCCAAACCACAACTCCAGATAACCAAAAATGCTTTTTTCCCCGTCTCCATAAGTTTTATTTCAAATTTCAATGCTTGTCTCATCACAGCTGTGGCACTCGCTGTTCGTTGCCATTTTAGAGCGCAGCTCTTAAGCGCCCATTCCTGGCTTCCACGTCGTAGTCGTTGGCGTTGTCGGTGTAACCGGCTGTCCAAGTAGAAGAGCGAAACGCCACCTGGAAGGTGGCTGCTCCGGAAAGACCCCAGACGGTGGGTAACAGCGTAAAATGCCACCTGCCAGCCGTGAAGAGTTGCGCTCAAATTTCGCATTCCCGGCCATCGTAATAGTCGGTCAATTTTTTCTCTCCCCTGTCACTGAACCACATAGGAACGAGCACTGTTCTTATGTTAATGTCTTATGTTCGTCGGCTCCTTGCTGGGCGCGATTCTCCATTGAGGCAGGAAAACTCGAGTGAATTTCGCCACCGAGTTATCTGCAGTCAGCCTTCCAGACTATGAAATTCTGGCTGAAAGGCGCAGGATAGCAACGTTTCAGTTTTCAAATTTAGTCCCTTCTTCAACGCTGCCTTCTGTAACCGTAAGAGGCTTAAGGAAGGACGGCTTCTGAGCAATCCTCAAAGGCGTGGAACCGACAACGCGCGTGTCTCGGTGCTCACGGCACCGCGCCGGCGCCGGCCACTTGAATCGGCGACGACACGGTGACGCCGTCTGCCGTGCGCAGTGCACGGCAGGCCGGAGAGAAAGCGCGCTTTCGTCGCCGCCACCCCCTGCGAAAACAGGAAGGCTCGAGTAGCGGCGGCGCGACAACGCATGCGGCGCTGCCAGTCTTCAGAGCGCGGCCAGGTGCGGCATCCTGTGGACGGGGCCCCCTTCCCCCTCCTGCCTTCTCTCTCGCGATGGCACTGCTGACGTCATCGACTCATCGAATAATGGCAGCGCTCATGCACGTGGACGGTAGAAACCCCCTTTTCTAAACGAGTGGAGAAATAAAAGGAGGCAGTTTTCTCAATATGCACTGTGTCCCTTCTAACGACAGAAAAGGGAAAAATGTTACAGGTACCACGATAGAAACTCATCAGCATTATTGCCGGTCGGCTACTTCAAGAAGGTGCAAGGTTGAACGAAATCTTACCTCAATCATTAGGTTATATTAAAGCGCTCGATATGCGCGCAAAGTATCATTCACAAAGTTGTACAGCATCAAAAGAAATAACAAATAAAAAGATATCGGTTAAACGCGACATTCTTGTTATTTCCTTTTCCACATTTAGTATTTTTTCGCGTTGAGAAGAAAGGGTGTGAAACTTCGTCGATTGCTGTCTCTGGGAGGCGAGCGCTATGGTGAATGCGCGGCGGAGCAAGCTACAGAAGGCCACCATGTTTCCGGCTAGCGCTGGAGCGCTTAGAGCGCGGGTTATTCAAGACACGCACTTCTGCCGCGAACGCTGGGCTGTCACGCACCCTGCTCAGGGCGCGAAAAGGACTTTAACAGTAAGCGTACCGCTACAAAAAATACGCCTTCGGTGTTTTGTTTTTTTTTCCAGGCACGCAAGTTTCTGATCCGAGCGCATCAATAACAGCATTTTGGATCAATATCGCAATTAATTACTTAACTTAGCATAAAATAATATACTTCTCTTTAATAATGCATATGTTTCCTGCGACCTTCGCCTATCTCACTTAAAACGTTGGCTTCCTGTTCCTGAGGCATCCTTTACGTTCTTGAAAAGCGACGGTAGTCCGGAAGCGAACAGAAAAGGCGTCAGCGGCGAAGAATAAATTGTATTATTCTGTAGCGTTTCTGACTTCTGTATTCGTGAGTGGAACTTTGGTCCGAGCTCTTTGATAAGCATCGATTGTTTCCGTCTCACTTGTTCATTCCTCCTCTTCCTTTTATCCCCTTATTCCGATATCTCTGCTTGCGTTTGTGGAAATATATGTTTTTACTCATTGTCTTTTTCGACAGGCCAACTTCCTTGATTTGTTCCACCGCTGGCAGTTTTTTTTTTTTATCGTAAAAGCGTTCGAGGTCACAAGTTCGATACCGACGGCCGTTGCCGCATCTCAACGGCGATAAAATGCAGACTCTCGCGTATACTGCGATTTTGCTGCGGGTGAGAGCAATTGCAAATGGTCGAAATTAAACCTGACACGTTCACTGCAGTTCGCGACTTTGATCAGCGTAGGCTTGGCACGGCCTTTCCCGCTTCGTTTTGCAAGCTGTCTACGCTTTGTCGAAATATTTTTCTCAAGCGCGAACGACGTGTGAGCGCCCCTCTTCGAGTTGTGTGCGCGCCGATTTCAGACGTTGCGCAGAGTGGAGCTGAAATACGTGACACAGTGCGCAGTTAGCAGCTCACGTTTCACATCCACCAGTCCGTCGTACTGCGGTCGATGAGTCGCCAGGTTATTAGACCACCTGTGCCTGCTCCAGTTTCCACACTGCATGCCCTACCGGGGCTGATAAGTTTGGTTGGCATAGTATAGCAATTATCTTTTAGTTCTATTCAACTCTGATTACTTTCGCCCCTTATCACTGACTCAGACGCAGCCACTCCGCCATTGAAGCCACCCATCGAACGCGGTTAATGACACCAAACGCGGATATATGTATTTGGAGGCACCGGGAGCCGCAGTTTCCCGCCTCAGCTCGGCAAACCGCGTGCGAAAAAACCAAAAAACAAAAGCGCTCGACTCTGTCTACTGTATCGCTGTGACAGCACCCAGGTTTCCCTGTTTGCCGTTGCCAATCGGTGGGCACTTCTGGTCAATATAATTCACAGCTTGGAGCGAGTATGAAAACGTTTTGAAGCCATTTTGGAGCGTTCAGTGTTCCGCCGCAAGTCAGCTGGAAATTGGCTGGGAAGCGCCTGTGCTGACATGCAGTTTACAGCAGAGGTTCTCACTACACTTCAGCTGAGGAAAAACATATCCCACTGTCCTTGAAAAAAAAAAAAAGAAAAGCTTCTTCTGCGTTTTATTTTTGCCGAGGCGAGTGAATACAGAACGCGGTGGTATGACTCATTGTGCGTGCGCGGCTTCTATGACGCAGCTAGCGCTCAGAGATATGGTGCATTCTTGTTTGCGAAAGGCGATCGACGTTTGTTCTCTGCTTCTGCTGACGTTCGCAGTGCAGGAATTCGTGCCATGCGCTAGTATGCGGTTTCAGCTTCTCTCATTTCACGGTGAGGCGAAGATGGCGTGAGGTTTTCGAGGACATTTTAGTCTTCAGTACACTGAGGTACAACGGTATGCCTATGGGCCTTCAAGGCGACTGAACAGCGTACCACAAATTTCTGACATTCCCGCCCAAGCATCTGCCTTTCAAAACGAAAAGCCGGAGTAGGAAGAGGATAGGAAAAAAAAAATACGTTAAGCCCTCAAAGCATGAAATTGGCTTAAGAATGATATCTCCCCGTTCAGTCTGACGCAAGAAATGTCTAACCAGAGTCGTTTATGTCATTATCTAGCGCTTCTAATAGCATGTATCCAGGTGAACAGAGCGTTTTCTTAAATTTTATCGAATTGTCTTGGAGAGAGTCGCGCGTTTTCAACATCCGCAAAATGCCACAGGAGGAACATTCCTTTAAATTATGAGTTGGAACAAAACCGCTCTTGCTGTGTGGTACATGATGAAGAAATAAAAACGACGCCGAGATAAACATGAAATAGCTTGTTGTTTCGGCACCTACACGGGCGCAGTGGTGACGATCATCCGTGAACAATCCCTAATGAATAAGGATCCTGTACGGAAGCCGGAACGTGAAACAATTGCCCATTTTGGTCGCCGCCATTCAGCATATGCGGAAAAAGAGGACATATATATATAAAGACCAGTGCTCCGCAAGCTTTCAGTCGATGATTTCTCCAAGTTTTTTCGAGGACCTTACCACGTAGTAAGGGAGTGATAACTCATTAGCATCCACTCAAGCGCAGCCACAAGGCTACAAAGGAAAGCTGTATTATAGCTTTCCACTCCACCTTGGAGGAGACCCCTAAAAATTGGACCACCACGACCCCACCTTGTTTCTTCTGCTTATTTTCTCTCTCGGCTTATGACCGCTTTCAATGGGCATTGCGGTGCCATTTAACTCCTAATTTTCCTTTAAGGTTATTTGTAGCGTGCAAGCACCAGTACAAAACGTACAGAATATATAATTGTAGAAACAAGTTTTCTTCTTAATAAAATTCAATATACGAGCAAGCAATGACATGCATCTTGCAGTGGTGAAGTTGCAACTGAAGTTGCAACCATAGTTACAACTACCACGTGGGTCTGCAGCGATTAAAAGTAAAAAAAAAATGAAGTCTGGAAACAGGACAAAAACAAATTCAACAAGAAAGGACAAGCATGTGCCAGCTCCCTTATTCCTCTTTTTGGCAAAGAAATCACATACCATAACCACCGTTTCCCAATGCTCATGCCAACCGAAAGATAGTAGCTGTTTGCCACTTTCTTTTGACGTCTTGTTGTCACGCATTCGCAATATTTTCCGGCTGATTTTATTGGTTCCTTTTATTCTTTTTTTTTTCCTTGCAAATTGCGTGGTTTAATGTCAGGAAGAGACACATGGGCTATGAGGGACACCGTGGGGGAGGGCTCCGGATTAATTTTGACCACCCAAGGTTCTTTAATTTGCGCTGACATCGCACAGCACAAAACTGCCTTCGCAATTAACCTCCATTGAAATGTATATCGTAGCCAATGGCAACCACTGGTCAGGTCCGGTCGCCTGCTGTTGACAGACCACTGCGACGCACCTCACCAGTGGCTGCATATTGCATCCAATTTCAGCCAATGGGATAGGTACGGTCGCCAGCCACCCGATGGCCGGGTCGCTTTCCACAGGGGCTTGAAAGCCGCGGGTATATCCGAGTGACCACTGACCTAGGACCAGACGGCCGAGAAACGGCCATTTCAAAATGTACAGCTTATGGAGTACAGCCAAGCATATAGTTTACGATTCTTACTGTTTACATTGGAGGATATGTGCTCTAACTTGGCTGGTGAGGATGCAAACTTCACTAAAAAGCAAATTGAAGATATTTTGCTTACGCCATTTTGATAAATTATACCGTTGCCCAGTTATTGAGGCAGAATACTGTCTCATACACAATATTGCGATATACACAAAGTCAGTTGAGATGGGAAAAGGTTTTCAAATATAATGGTTTTTGTCAGTACGAGTGTTTGCAAATTATTTAGAGACAGCTTGCCAGTATTATGTATGACTGCAGAATAATTGTTGTCGAAGTAAATAAAATTACAGGCGAAGTTGTTCGTCTTCCTTTCTTTCGGAGCCGAATACGAGAAGAGATAGGAACTTCAACTAATATGCTGCGCGCGCGAGAGAGAAACCCTTTAATGAAAAAGCAGAGAATTTAGCTGACGTTTAAAAATCGCTGGCACGCTACAGCGATTTTTAAACGCCGGCTAAATACTTGGTTTCAGTTTGTCACTTAGGGCTGCGCCCTCTACTGGCCACTGAACCACTGTGCTGGCGAGACATATTCGCTTGCAGCGCGTAAGGGCATCATTTCTACAGACATTGATCCCCCCCCCCCACCCCCACCATTTACAGCAGTGAAAATAAACTTTCAACCAAGCCTTCTTTTTAGTAACTGAGTATTTCCAATTAAACTTAATTTTTATTCAATTAATTCATGTGCCATTTATAAGGCTTATGTTATCTCCTAAATATTTGCTGCTTCAGTCCTAAGATTATTGAAAAGAAACTGTATTCTCCTTTTTAATGAAACAATTTGCGTGAAATCTGCTGTACAGTCACAACTGAGGAACGTGTCTGGTCTTGTCATCTGCACCACTTTGCACGAAATCCGCACAGGCAGCCCCAACGTTTTTTCATCAAATCTGAATAGAAGCTGCAGCTCGCTGGTATTACTGATATCATCTCAGACTCTAAAGGCACTATTAACTGCATCAGGAGCCGTCGTCCTCTTTTTATCTCCATCGAATGCCTCGCTCTTGTGGTAGGCTCCTCCCCCGCTCTCTCGGTGTCCTTAAGTAAGTACCTGACAATCAGCAGGTGATGGCAAAGCGCGAGCGTGCGCAATCAATCGAGATTCTGTTTTTTTTTGGGAGTATCAATGTCGCGGCCATTACGATACACACCTTAGAGCGCGAGGAATCAGCATAGGCACGCACGCCGCTAGATGCTCGGTTTCTAACGAGAACATTAACCGTATTTTCCCCACATCTACGTCAACCACTCACCAAATAATAAGCCGCCTTTGAGGTCCTATTTTAGTCATACTTCGGGACTCCTTGCTGCAAAGCTTGCAGCAATGTCTCATTTCTGCATTGAATTTTTATATGTAACTGAAATGAACCCCAGCCGAAGTTCATCCCCACTCCCACGCTCACACCTCACATCTGCATCTTTCTTGTCATCATGGTTCTCTTCTCTGCCCCTAACGAGGCGCTTCTCTTCAAAACATTTACAATACGCAGTGGAAATGCGCCCCATCTCTTCACTCCGTTCAGACCATCGCAATAGTATCGTTCCTCGAGGCACACGCTCGCATATGTTCCTGAGAGGTGAGAAGCTGCGAAGGTTGTAACTGTGCTGGGCCGCAATCATGGTTAACCTGGATGCCTCTAACTGGCGATTTTTCCAGAGCACTCCCTCCACGCGAATTATGCAAATGGGAAGCTGCACTGAAGACGCATGGAATGGAGCTCTAAAGGCGATGTCTAAAGTTTGACGCCTTTCTATTTGTCTTCTCAAGAAAACAAAAGGTAGAGAGGACCAGCGGTGCGTTTGAGAAGAGGAGGGAGTTAGGAGATTGATTGTCTTTATACTCGGGCAGCGCTAAAGAAGTGCAGACGATCGTAAGTACGCGTGCAATCTGTTTAACGCGTATAATAGTACATAAATGTCTTTTTACTACTGCGCTTTTTTATTGTCGATAATTAGGTCCCGAACCTCAAGCGCAATCAAAATTTCTTGCCGTTCCTGTTGTAGTTTTATGCGTTTGGCTCGTAGTTTTTTCTTTGCTTATTTCATGTGCCTTATTTTCCTTCTCTTTTCGCATTTTTGTATTGTCTGATAAGTGTTTACATTCCTTTTAATTTTCTGACCATTTTGCTTTTAACTCTGTAGTTTTGCCGCTTTTATTTGCTTTCTGTTGTTTTTTCTTCACTCCCCTCTACAGTGTCATGGCGCTTGAGGGTAAGAAAAATAAATAAATAAATAAACGTAATTCACTGTAAGACTGGTTTGGTATGGTTTATGGGGTTTAACGTCCCAAAGCGACTAAGGCTATGAGAGACGCCGTAGTGGAGGGCTCCGGAAATTTCGACCACCTGGGGTTCTTTAACGTGCACTGACATCGCACAGTACACGGGCCTCTAGAATTTCTCCTCCAAAGAAATTCTAGCCGCCACGGCCGGGATCGAACCCGCGTCTTTCGGGTCAGCAGCCGAGCACCATAACCGCTGTGCCACCGCGGCGGCTCACTGTAAGACTGCTAAACTGCGACAATAGACAACGCTGCAATAATGTGAGGCTCACTGTTCATTTCTAACCTGTAGACTGCTGCGCAACCTGTTCCTTGTAGCCAATGATGATTAACGAATGTCGTTTTTTTCCTCCGGAGACCTGTCGTCGACATTTTTGAGTAGGCGATACTGGATGCCATCTCTTCTCGGTGCAGTGTTGCGTTTTACGCTGTGAAGTATTGCATGGACTTCATATACATTGATGTCCTAGTCGAGATCCGTATTTTCCTCGTCTTGGTAGTCTTTGTAGGCGGGCGAGGGCCCCGTGCCTATATATAACTGTACTCGTCAGCCGGTAGAGTATGTCTCTGTCATCCACAGGAAGTTTACAGAGACGTTTTGGAATAGTTTTAGCACTTACCTACTTGGTCTGAATTGGACCGAGGAGTGTATATAAGCCATGTTTCGGCTGTATTTAATGCACCTCGTATAAGGTCGCACACAGTTCTCCAGTTGTTTATGGTGAGCTCTGTGGCTAATTTTCAGCCTGGGCTGTCGAGAAGGCGACGCGCTGCTTCAGTTGGCTGTTATGTTTTTGCCAACGCCATCTCTTCTGTAGGCTGTGGCGAGCTTCCCATAGGTGCAGGATATGCCTATGCACGTCTCGGTTGTTGTGAGGAACACTGGTGCGACGAAGGGCTTCCTGGTGGTGGGGGCCTACAGATGCTGTCGTTGCGTTGTAGTCGTATAAGGTTTTATCTGTGTTATAGGTGTCTTAGGGTGGGGCCTTGCGATGTCAACCTCAGCCCTCAGGGCTCGAGGGATCCCTCTCCGGGTTCATTTTGCGGGGTAGAGGAAGAATGGTGACGCGGAGTAGATGTCCCCACGGCGATCGAGACTCAGGGATATGTGTGAGGTGCAACGCGCTGTATCCAAGAGTTTCCGGAATGACGGCATCGGTGGGAGGGGGTCAGGAGGTGGAGCTGAGTTACACGATATGCTGCGGATTGCTCCTGGAGTCTGTTATTTAAGGCGGTCAGTTGAATGAGATTAGTAAGGGCGCATACCGGAACACCTAGTTCTGCTTGTGCTTTTCCGCATGTAAGCATTTTCGGATGGCGTTACCATGCAGGAGTAAGCGATTAGCAGCAATTCTTGAGTTTATGCCTTACGTTTACTCGGCTCCTTGCTGGCTGCCGACCCTCCCTTGAAGCAGAAAAATTCGAGATGGTAACGCCACCCAGCTCTTTGGAGAAGAAAGCGACATTTAATTTCTCGAACAATAGCCCCTTTTTCCCCGCTACCCTGGGTTATCTCTAGCGGCTTCTGGCTGAACATCTTCTGAGGGGTCCGCATTGGCGCGAAAACAACAGCGCGCGTCAGTCTCGGTGCGCACGGCGCCGCAGATGTATGTGGGAGTCTCGCTCCGGCCACCTTGATCGGTAAGGATGAGAAAGCCTGCACCAAGCACGCTGGCGCCGTCTGTCGTGCGCAGTGCTCTCTAGGCCAAAGAAAGGGCACGCTTTCGCCGTTGCCATCCGCAACGAAAACAGGAAGGTTCGAGTGACGGCGATGCGACAGGGCATACGGCGCCGCTAACCCTCAAGCCAGGCCAGGTGCGGCATCCTGTGGGAGAGACGCCCCTTCCCGCTCCTACCTTCTCGCGACGGCGCTGCTGACTTGACGTCGCGAGTGAATGACGGCGTTAATGCAATGGGGCCGTACAACGCTCTTGCCTTCGGAAATGTTAAACAGAAAGGGCGCCTTTTTCGTTATACGTGTACCGCACGTCCCTTCCAACGAAAGAAAAGGGGGAACTCCAGTGGGTACGGGTAAGAAAAACCAAACAGCATTATGTTGCTGGTCGGTTAGATCCTAAAGGCATAATTTTTACCAAACTTATTAATAATTAACAGGTATTGATTCATGATTTCTTAAAGCACTAAATGCTCGAACATTTTCGGTTGTAGAGTTGTAGAAGTAATGAAGAGAAATTATGAATGGAGGGATTCCGGATAAGACATACAGCGGTTGTTATGAATGTCTCTTTTTTTTCACGTTAGCAAAGAAGAGCGCCTGTCTTCTCTGGAGAACAAAACTGCCGCGGCTGGTGAGCTCGATAACGAATACGGCTGCGTGAACTAGGCACCTCAATGTCTCTAGTCAGGACGGGTACGTTGCTAGCCACGGGATCATCGCGACACGCACTGCTGCCACTATCGCTTCGGATTTCGAGGGCTTTTGTTTAGAGCGCGCAAAAGACTTTTGCAATAAAGCTACTGTTACATATTTACTACGTCTGTATTGGCTTCTCTTGGCCTACTGAATGTTTGTGATTATATATTCGAGCGTATCTTCTACAGCACGGTTGATTAAAACAGGTAACTAATTAGTCAGCTTAACATAAAACAATCTATTTTTGCTGTAAGTGGCCGCGAGCGATACTTTTCAAGCTTCATTTTCCGTAATCTGCAATTGTCTTTTCTATTTGAAAGCTGTACGATGAGTCAAATTGATATTCACGAACACGAAGGACGCGTGCGCGCCTCTGTTCGCGTTGTGCGCGCGCTGGTTTCTGCCAGTCCACAGATAGCAACTGAAATCCATGACAGAGTGCGCAGCCAGCAATACACGCCGCACACCCACGTTTCCGTCGTGCTGTAGACGATGCTTCGCCGGGTTATCAGTCCGCCTGTGGCCGCTCCGGTTCCCTCGACGCATGCCCGGCCACAGATAATTAGTTTGAGTGGCTAACTATAACAATTATCTTTTAGTTACATTCCATCCTAATTGCTCTCGCCTCTCGTCACTGATTCAGGCAAAACCATACCACCGCCAACCAGGCGCGGTTGGAGATACTGGAGGAAAACACCCTTATACTCGGAGGCCCAGGCAGAAGTTTCGCGTCTCCGCTCGGCAAACTACGTACGACGAAAAAAAAAAAGAACTTGGAGGCGACACTTAAGCTCCGCCTTAAGGGTGTGGCGCGATAGCGTAATGGGTTAATTCCCAAATACGCAGAAGGACATTCTCTACTTTAAAGTCATAGATCCCTGCAAATCCTCATGCCCCTCCTGGCGCAGTGGTGCAGCGGTGAAGCGATGCGCCACTACCCTGCGATGGCTGGTGCTCCCAGCGGTGGGCCTTGTGCGGCCCAGGTTGCTCTTCCCGAGCGACCAATCATTAATTGAAATGCCACCTGCCAAGGTCGGCAGTTTGCTCACTATGCGGTGGGCAGGTTGTGATGATGCCGCAAGGTCACGTGACGTAAGTGGCCCACCTGCCTCCTAAGCCGCTCTCTGTGCCCCACCTGCCAGAGTCATGCCAGTGATTTTTCGCTCACAACGCCAGCAGCGCCGACGCCGGATTTTCTGTAACGCTACCGCGTTGAAATTAGCACGACTCTGTCCACCGCGCATTCCGTTCTTTTGGTAACAAATGCGGCATATTTTAGTTTTTTTTTTCTTTTTTCTCTGAAGTGCTTAATCACAAAAGGCGGTTGCTTGACTCAGCGGTCATGCGGCTTTTGTGGCTTAGCGCTCACGGCCATGCCGCATTCTTCTCCGGAAAGGCTGTCCGCCTCTGTCTCCTTCTGCTGTTTATGCTTTCAGTACTGGCATTCCTGCCGTGTGCTGGTGCGCGGTTTCAGCTTCTCTAATTTCACGGCGCACCGGAAATCGCGTTACGTTTTCGAGGACGAATTCATCTTCAGCTGTACCCCGGTATATGACGGCATGCCTGTGGGTCTCCAAGGAGAGTGAACAGCGTACCGCATTCCCACTCATGCACTTTGATTTTAGAATGAAAAGAATGTGATAGGGAAAAAAGGACAATATGGGGTTCTCCGCTTACACAAAACCAAAGGGGCATCAAACATCTTGAGACGGAGGTGTCCGCGTTCCGTTTAATGCAATAAATGTCGAACACGCGTTCGTTCTTCAACGCTCCAACGATATGAGTTGGGATTAAAGCAATGTTTTCCAAGAAATTCCAAAGCTGAATCGTCCGGAGAAGAGCTCTATTTTTTCAACGTCGGCAACCCTTAGGTACACGTAAAACTAGTTTGAGCAATGTGAAAAGAAACAGGTTATTACTCTTAGATAACGATTTCTTTCGGATGTTATATGAAAAGCACCCGCGGCATTTTTTTTTACCTAAATTTCCTCAGTGTGTATGATCTCCTAATTCTTCATGCCAGTCTCGTACAGAACTACAAGAAAATTTGGCTGTCGATTGCGGACTAAGTGTTCTCATTTATACTGCATGTGCCTGTACACCTGCCGCTGAGAGCGCGCCCAACAAACACCAAAATGCAACACAGAACGCATCCGAAATGGGACAGATGAGAAATGTCTGCAAATTTCTAGCGCGAAGCCAATGGAGCTTCTTTTGTGTCACCGTTCGATGCAAGGATTTTTGTGATACTGCCAGGGAAGAGCCCGCACGTGAGAAATACAAGGATATATAACATTCCTTTTTCCAGACAGCTTTAATAAACTCTGAAATGCTTTCTGTAAGACCAGGTGTCCAGTTTCTTCAATAGCTTTACTCATTGGTTTGCCCTATCCTACGTTTTGAAGTATTATGCTATAATAACAATAATAATATGGTGATGTTGATGACAACGCCTACGGAACACATTGCTGTGTCAGGAAATAAGTGAAATGAATAAACTAAAACTCCTGCCTGCTGAAATTACGCTACTGCTAACGGCTGCTTATTGGACAAATCAAATGTGATTATTACACTTGTCGTCAACAAAATATGTGCACTGGCTGGACGTCTAGACTTCCGTAAAGATATTCATGCCCCTGTGCTTGGCTTGCTGCTAGCTGAAATAGTCGGGATGTTTATCCCTGCTAGTCTTAAACTCTGAAGAGTGGTTGAAGTTGGATCCCCTAACCCTCGAGGAATTTGGAGCGCCGAACCATGCTGTAGTGCAGCACGGCCTGAAGCAAACTCAGTAGTCTGTTTATTTTTGGCAGGAGCTGTATCTGGCAAATATCTATCTCCTCAGCCATTACTGACTGCGCTTAGCTGTCAATGAAAAAAAAAAACGAAGTAAGAACTACAATAAAAATTCGGCAGACGCTTAAGCTGCGCCTTAAGGGTATGACGCGATAGTGCCTTGAGCGGTGAGGGGTCCTCTATGCATTTCACTTCTAAGACACGGACACTGTCGGACAAGCCACATAACTCTTCCCTTTAACCAAGTCGCACGAATGTACACCCTCCGTCAAAAGTGTATACCGCCCAAGGGGTTTGCTTGTAAGGAGTGCTGCATGCCTCGTTGTGCATCCTCAGCGACCGTAACTTCTCGAAAGAGGAATGGCTTCGCGTCCTCAGTACTCCCAAGCTTTGGACCTATTTTTTCAGCGTTTATTGTCGCTTTGGTGCAAATACGAAATCCATACAGGCTCACTGTGCGAGCGCCTGACATTTATGTAAGCACAGTTAAGAACATACCCCCCCCCCCGGGAAAAGCGAGCACTGCTGGTCGGCGGAAGCCATAAGCACGAACTCCCGTGCCATGGGACCGCTGCTAGTACATGAATCACTCCACTAAACCATTTCGCACGCATTATCTCGGTGTCCTGTTAGCGATGAAGCCATGAGCTCAGAAACGGAATCACGTGCTCGGGGCAGCCAATATAAAGTGGCGTCGTGTGTTTTGTATGGCAAGGAAGGAACGAAAGGCTTGGAGCTCCCGGAGAGAAAGACAGTGATGGGCGCGTAATTCGAAGCGAACATTGGAGGCACATTAACGCCACAATTTGTGGGCATTTTATTCCGCCGCCCTGCTACACGATAAACTTGAATGCGCAGCTCGCATGGAGTGAAATACCGATACATACCTCATGACCCGCATCTGACAGCGCGCAGAACAAGACAGGAGAGTTTTCCGGCTGTCTCGCGTAAGTGCCGACGACGTCATTCAGCACTATATATAGTATAATAGTATGCATGGTGTCTTACGTCACAAGAATGAGCGGCGTTTTAACTACGTAAAGAAGGAGAGCCGTGGGCTTTGTAGGATGGCGCACGTATAGCGAGCAAGGGTTTCACGCGAATTTCGGGATACGTGGCGAAATAAATAGAAGGGACGCGGTTTTAAGACAAAAGCTCACTGAAGCTAATATCCCGCCTCCTTCCTCGCACCAAACTGCCCGCAAGTGCATGTGCATGCCCCACAGCACAGAGTTTTGACCTCAGTTCACAACTTCTCACGAAAAATTAGGCCTCCCCTACTGCGAGTCCGAACAGGCAGTTCCTTAAAGCGTTTCAAACGCCCACGTACAAAGCAAGATTTCGCTCACATCTCTTGCCATCGTTCCGCAGTCTAATGGGCCCACGGCACCAGAGTGCTTGTCCTCATCGTGCCACTTTCTCGCGAGCTGAGTGCTAGATGGCTGCAATGCTCTAGGGTGGCCACCGAATGCTAGAAGCTGCCATTCTTAATGGCCCGAGAAAAACTCAAGCGACCGTGAGACATGATCCTATATTGTTCTTCCTTAACGTAATAAGGCCTATAGGTTGCTCGACTATTGGGATACTTACTGGTGGAGAAATCTCTGGAACAAAAACCCTTCAAAGTGGCTGCTGTTTTGGGGCTGGGAACAACATTCAAGTTCGATTTTCACTTATTAGACACCTATTCTAGTATTGATTTTCACACATTACTTCATGGCGATGGCTTAAATACTCGGCATACTAAGTTTGGGAAAGCTTCTCGCAAACTGCCAAAATTACGGTACGAAACTCACCGAAAGGCACTGGACTTAGCCTTTTTAAACCTAATAGAATGTTTCGTACTCAGAAGAAAACATTATGACATTATATGAAGTGGCACAGAAAAGAGAAACGCTTCAATAAATAAATTAAGATTCATGATTATTCGCTGAATATGCTTAATGTATTTATTTATTTAGTTAGTTATTTCAGATACCCACATGGCCCTGTGGGCATTATTGAGGGGTGTGGAGCAAAGCGCACAATAACACATATGACAAGAAGTTGGAATACGTTCACGGATTGCAGTGACAAAGTGACAAAGAACAACAACAAAGAACAAGAGGACAGTTAAGTTGGTGCTTCCATGGTAAATATTTGATGTTACATGAAGCGTGTAATTTTCCGGCTTTTAAGATGTGCGCACGTCGGAATGTTCTGGCATACTGTTTAGCTCTGAACTTTACTAAAATGCGTATGATTAATTGCTACTTTCCAGATGTAGTGGCCATTATTCGATCGTTACTTTCTATTACGCGGATGTTACCTAACGGAGTGCGCTTTTTCTTTTAGTCCATCCCTTTCATGTTTACGAAGTTATGTTATCGTGTGATACATGGCATGCATTCATTTTGCAAGTGCTACCTTACGAGGTGCGCCAAGAAATGCACTTATGAGGCGAAAGCATAAAAAAAAGGCAAAGTTTTAACGCAGTTAAACCGAGTAAACGGGCGAAAGCATGTGTTTAGCCTGGTTAGAAAATTGTTTTTCTTTCTTGGGTCGTCGGCACGTTTGGCGACGATATTAAACTGAGGTTAAGCTCTGATCAAGATTAAGCTGATCTGGGGCCGTATTCTATAAGCTATTGATTTTAAAATGGCCGTTGTGATTTCTCACTAAGATATACCCGGGGCTTTCAAGCGTCTGTGGAAAGAGACCGCGGCCATTGGGTAGAAGGCGACCGGAACGCACTGTTGGCTGCATATCGCAGGCAATTAATGGCCGCCAATGGGCAGGTCTGGTCGCCTGCTGTTGACCGAGCGCTGCAATGCACCTCATGCATGTCGCAGTCAATGCCAACCAATGGTTAGGTCAGTCGCCAATGACGCAGTGGCCGGGTCGCTTTCCACAGACGCTTAAAAGCGGCAGGTATATTTGCGTGATCTACGACAATGACCAGACTGACGCGAAATGGCCATTTTAAAATGGACAGCTTATGGAAAGTGCCCCTGATCAGTTCGCGCCGGAGATGGAAATTGATGAACACGACTATGGGCAATGCACAGCGCGAGAGTGTGTTGCAATTTAACCTGAGGAGTTATACGCATGCGCGACGGTGCAATGCAGCAATTTCTGGTCTCGCCTTCATGTTGGTGTGAAAGGTTTTTAAACAGCAATTTTGTATTCAAGATATCTCAAAATGCAACCTTAAACGTAAAGAACATCCACAGAGGATTAGGTGATTGGTTTGCGCAAAAATAATTTTTGGGGCAGAAAAAAAAAGACAGGTGAAAAATATATCCGGAGAGATTCGTTTAAACAGCGAATTGGGCTAAAAAGCACCTCAGAATGCTCCATAAAACGGAATTTATCCACAGGTGCAAATGATAAATAATTTTTGTGCTGTGATTGCTTTGTCAAAAAAAAAAAGGAGCGAGAGAAGAAAAAGTATCAGCAAGAACCAAATCAGAACTGCTGTCCTACACGCTCGAAAACACAGTACTGATCCATTGCGCCGCATAAGCAGAGGGAATGGCGGTTTGTAACTGTTGTCTTACCCGTTCTCAAAAGTACTGCCGTATATTGGCGCATGTGCAGAACAGCAGATCGCATATGTTGGCGTATGTCTGGTCGTGATCGGCTGCGGTGATAGCACAGTGCTCTCGTGCAGTGGGCAGCGAAGCTGATCTGTTCACGCCGCCGCGGGTTCGTACCGCAGTCGAGGCAATATTTATTTTATTTATTTATTCGAGGTCAAGGTCAAGGCTTCAGGTAGCCCGGCTTTTGCAGCTTTGGTCGTGAAGTAGAGCTTTCGTTCAAAAAAATATTAACTCCAGGGTCCCCTCATCTGTCGATAGGGTGTACCATACGGTCTCAATAACTTGAACTCACTTAATTTGAGCGTCGGGTTTATTCGTACCGGTGCTTCTGTCTGTAACAGTCAAGTATATTTTAGTAAAGGAAAACACCTAGCAATACGAGCACGTCATTGTATACTACGGTTAATTCGAAGAGAGCTTACAGCTGAACTACTTCTACCGGCGATTCGCGAAACGGCGGCTACAAGTGGGGTCCTTTGGTCGCCTGGATCGCCTCTCTTCCAAGCCTGAGTGCGCAAGTCTCGGCTCGACGTGCTGCTGTTATACGAGGAAGGGGCTTCGAGAAAAAAAACTGTACAAGAATCTTTTATTGGACATATTTAGGGGATCATGCGAGAAACACTGCAACGCATATCGCCCGGCTATATCAAAGAGGCCCACAATCCCACAACTCCTAACTTGAGGAATCTGTTTTAATCGTGTCTTATGGTCAGTGGATTGCATTTTTAGGCGCCACCCGATCACGAGGCGTCACTAAAGAGAATAATTCTCGCAGCTCTTTCTTCTCTGGAGGAGAAGCCGCCGCTGGAGAATGCCACTCTCCCCTCGAAGACCAGTCGCCCACCTCTGGAGAAGGAGAAGGCTGCTGCGAAATTGTCGCAGGCTACCATGCTTCCGCACCCCCATGGTTTCGAGATGGCTGCTATCATTTGCAGTGTACACTACATGAACATGTTTTATTTTCTTCGTCGTCGCTGTACTTCCGTTTCCCGTCACCCACGCCTCCCGCCTGCTTTGTTTTCCAGCGCACGTGTCGCCACTGGGCATAAATGACGTTCCCGCAAAGGCAGACACCATAACTTCCGGCTACGTATTCATCACATGCAGTTAATACAGATAGCTCACCTCGCAATCTTCTTAACGACGATGCAGCCTCATAAGTATTTCAGTCTGACGTAGAGGTGGCACACGCCTAGGAGAGATCACAGGTAATTTGCATGCTGTTAATTTTTGACCATAAAAAACAAACAAAAAGATGATAATGATAGCAAAGAAACTTTAGACGCCATCTGTCGCATTCATGCTGCAGTGGTGATTTTCTGCGCTGTTCTCGCTGCATGTGTATTGTAAAGAACCCCAGATGGTCGAAATCAATCCGGAGTCCTTCACTACAGCGTCTCTCTTAGGTCACCTTTGGGACGTTAAACCCCACGTACCACACCATACCATACTATTTATTTGAAAGAAACCAACAGTCACCGAGACCAGGCGTCCCCAGAGGTATGTGACAGTTAATTCGTCATTTCCTTTCCTCAAAACTAATTTTCAATTTCATAGGTATTAAAATTTCCGATTGTTTCAGCACAAAACCAACTGAACAAGGGTAGATGGGGAGCCTCAGTCCCCAAAGCAATATTTCGACTAATGGACCTGTTGAAATTATGGATAGCGGACTGAGGTTCCTCCTGAACCCTTTTTCACTTTTTATGTTAACAAGAAATCCAATCTTCCTGCACTCTCTCTCCCGTCGATTGAGTCAATGTGAGACAAGATCTTTTCTGTCCGGTCGTGCTTTAGTTTAAGATCAGTCTGGTCGTGTCATGTGGGCCAGGCGAATGCTTCTGAGAACCACCCCGTAGTTTCCTTGCTTAGGCGGAAGTACAGGGCCGAAATAGCTCGTCAGGAATGTCAAAACCTCGTCGAGCTCCTACGCTAAACGATGACGGCGCCGGTCCGTCAGAGCGGCATGGGAGTGGGATACGTGTATGGTGGTGTCTGTCACCATGGGCGTATATCTGCAACGACCAGCGTGGCGTCATCCCCTTGGTCTTTGTCACTGGGAGCTGCGACCAATGGCAGAGGAAGAAATAGAGTTACAGAATACGGCCCCTGGTAGAGGTCGAAACCTTTATTTTTCACGCCCGTTTTAGCTGGAGAAAAACTCCCAGTGTATTTAAATGAGCAGAAGTCGGTTCTATCCTCCTGGTCGAGCACCTTTTCTCGTCACTTGTGTTCTTTATCTCTGCACTGCTCCCTCCACCAAAACGCTATCTCCTATAGAAAAAAAGCACTTTCATTCTTAACATGAACATTCACATTGGATAAGCGGTGCTTTCCTATCTAGAAAATATCTTTGATTATTCAGAAGTTCTGCCAATATTGATGAGTCGAATGATCCACCTCTTTTTTGTTACACTAATCAGACACCAAGCTCTGCAAGGGAGATGCGCAGTGCTTCACCACAGTGCACTGTTCATATGCGTGTTGTGTTTTAAGGCACATAGGCAACTGAGGCTATCATGCGCCAAGCACAAGGTATGGAAAAATTGGTTTGTGCAGAGTTTGAAAACAGTGTATAAAAACGGTGGTGTAAAGGGCCTAAAAGTTATTTTTACTACCTAGTTGATGAAGGACAAACTTTTTAGAAATGTCTGCTTGCAGTAGATTTTTAAAGGTTGGATAACCTCCGCCGACATCCTTGACTTGGCAAGGATTTCGAGGCTCCCAACAACCAAGACAAAGACCTCAGCCTCCTTCTCAGGATTGAGAGAGTGGCTGAGGTGTATCACTGTAAGTCGAGAAGCACAGGGCGAGAAAATTAGAGTTTTTGAAGAATGCCGGCTTCCATTAAAAAGCTAAAAACGCACGGTATACCGACAAATGCATCTTCGCCTAAAATCAATGCAGGATGAAAAGGAATGTGTTCTCTGTAAAATCTAGTAAAATATATTTTTCTTAGTGATTCAAGTTTCGTACACGAGAATAATATGTGCCTTACTGTAAGTTCACCTCCGCACTTTTCACAAACAGGTTTGTCTTCTTTTGTAAGTAGAAAGTTCTGTGTAAGGTGTGTGTGTCCAATACGGAGGCGGCATAAAATAACTTCCATAAATGTTCTAGGTGGAAGCATGACTTCCAATCTTCTATGAAGGGTTTTACTAAGTGCAGCTTATTATTACCTTCGATACTGCCATTAATCTCTAAGCTTACGCTGTACTAACTTCATGCCATCTTTGTAGGGAATGTTCACTTTCTTTATTTGTTTGTTCCGAGCTTTCGCAGCACATGCATCCGCTTTCTCATTGCCAGTGATTTCGATGTGGCTTGGAACCCAGCCAAGTTTTATGTCTTGTCCCTGTATTGTGGCTGTTATTATGTTGTGTATGATATCACCGATTATTGGTGTGACTGCATTTCTATGGTGAAGTGAGGTTAGCATGCTCAGAGAATCAGTGCAAATGATACTGTTCTGAATGTTCTCATTTATTATTTTTTCTACAGCGACAGAGACTGTGTAACACTCAGCGGTGAAAATGGATGCGCACTCAGGTAGCCGTAATGTTTTTTCGCAATTATTCTGAACCACAGCACTTCCGACATAGTGTGGGGATTTTGATCCAAATGTATAAAATGCTTCGTATTCTCAGTATTTTTCATTTAGTGCCAAATGTTCTTGTAATATCTGCTCATGCGGTGTGTGTTTTTTCCGAAATTGTGTTAATGTGAAGTCGCACACAGATGGCAGGCAGTACCAAGGCGGGGTGGGTCAGGTTTTCGGGCAATATATTAGGCAATGTGTCCATTAAGTCTTGTTCTTGGTATTTCTTTTCAAAGCGGAGAAGAAGTGGTCTGATTGTAAGAAGTTTGTTGGTAAATAGAGTTCGAGATGGGCACTTTGTAACGATTGGGTAACAGATGTGGTTAGGTAGAGAATGAATCTTTAGAATGTATGAGCATGTAAGCATAGTTCTTCTGTCTGCAAGTGGTGGTTCATTAGTTTCTACATACAGGCTTTTTATGGGCGACGTCCTGTAAGCACCAATTGAAAGGCGCAAACCCAAATTATGCACTGGGTGCAGTCGTTTCAAGTACGACGGCCTTGCTGATCCATACACTATGCAACCATAATCTAAATCAGAACGTACAACGGAGCGATAAATCTGTAGAAGGCGTACCCGATCAGAACCCCAGTGTTTGCGTGAAAGGACTTTCAGTATGTTCAGCGACTGCGACGCTTTCTTTTTCAGTGCGTTTATGTGCGGCAGGAAAGTAAGTTTTTTGTCGAAGGTGATGCCTAGAAATTTGTGTTCTTTTTTTAAAGGTAGTTCGGCTTGCTTTCGGCGTAATGTGGGGTTTTGTATGCAAGACTCGTTTGAGTGAAAAAAGTAAGGCCACTGTTTTTTGTGGAAGGAACTGGAAACCATTCTTGTCTGCCTATGTTGCCAGTTTGTTGATTGTTAGCTGTACTTGTCTTTCGCATGCAGATATGTTGGAAAATATGCACGCTACCTGAAGATCGTCAATATAGACTATATGCATCCTCATATGCATCATATGCATCGTCATATGCATCCTCAGAGCCCAGTAGCAGCTATAAATGCGCTTCATGCGGTGCAGACAAGCAAACAAAAAGCTTCACAAGAAACTGTCAGGTTTTCTTAACCAGCCTAAATGCAAGTTTTGTTTCTTTCTGTCTGTACGTGTGCGCTTGGAATAAGAGTAGATTTATTTAATCCCGAAGGAACGGCAGCATGGCAGCGCGGTATCTTTTGCCGTTCTTCTGTTCCTTACGGCCTCGTCACCATTACTAGGAAAAAACAAAATAGAGACTAAAAACTTCACGTTTAAAGTTGTTTAAAAAGAAATTTATCTCCAAAGTGGCGCAGAGTACGAACTGTTAGACACGCAACTTAAAATCCTCAGCACGTTAGAAATGGGCAAAAAAGCGCGTGAATTTCAGGGAACCAGTGCTGAGTCCTTAGTTCTAATTAAGGCGATAAAAAAATTATAGCACCAAAGTTATCTTTAATTCGCCGGAAACGCGAAAAGACAAGACGATAAAGTGGCCTTGACCATTCTTGTGCCGTGCATACGTGGAAACAGTAAAGAAAAACGAAGAAAGAATCATTGAACCATTAGCTTGGCACCAATTTACCTTCTTTTGGCTCTCCTCACTGAACCCTGGCCTATCCCCCATCGTGGGTATGTGCCATGCCACTAAGGCAACATCAACAACAACAACTGTTTCGCTTCGAGCACAGCCTCAGTTCCCCTGCTTAGGTCACCATTCCCTGACCCTTGCGACGCATTTCCTATAAGCCTTGGAGACCGCCACCCCTGGCTCAACTGCTACCCTGGTTTACCGTGCCGACACGAGAGCCTGACATCAACTGCCTTTGCAGCCAAGAGGATAATTCCTGGTAGGCTTACGAAGCACCGGTTTCAGCTGTTGTCCTAAACTCCGAACAGTTCCCTGGTTTCTGCAACGGCACCCACTGGCCGTCGTAGCCACGGGCCAAGCATCAGCAAGGGCAACGCCATCCGGCATCGAAGCCAGGCGATGTATGGCTCCTGTCAAACCCGGCCTCTACCGTTTTGGCGGACGGCGCTTCGACGCCACCCATTTTCTGCGCCCTTGACTGGCTTCCTGCCTCAATCATTGGCGTACAGTCAGGGACAAAAGTCTCCGGACCACGTGTTCCTCAAACGAAGCTTATAGCTCCACCATCAGACAGCGGCTGGAAACCGCACTTGTGGAGATGAAAGAACAAAAATTTAAATTCGACCTTCACAAGTGCGGTCTCCAGCCGCCGACTAATAGCAGAGCTATCGGCTTCGTTAGAGGAACACGTGGTCCGGAGACTTTTGTCCCCGACTGTACGTTTGCCGTGCTGGCAAATTGGCTCGTACTCGGCAAGAACACTCCCAGGCGAGTGCCGAAACCGCCGTCCTCATATTCGTCCTCCCTGGCAGAGCGGGCCAGCAGTTTTTTTCACTAGGTCGCTTTTAGAGAAGTAGTGCATATTTTGGCACTGTTGCAGGGCGGCCATTGAATGCACGAGGCTGCCAGACATTTTCACCGGCCTGCGCCGATGTTTTCGTTTGGTCCAGAGGAAAAACTCTGCGACCGAGCGTGGGGTATTATCCCATTTCCATTTTCTTAATGCAATAAGGTCTGTAGGTTGTACGACCATTGATAGCTATTGGTAAGGAGATTTCTCGAATGGCTGCATAGTGCTTGGTGCGGCGAGGTTTATAAAACATTCGAATTTGATTTTCACTGCTATATTCTATTCAAGTAGCTATGATGTTGATTGATTACTTCAACACAATGCTCTAACTCGGCAAACCAATGTTAGCAAATCCTCTCGCCAAGTGCCACAAATTGCGATACAAAACTTACAGAACGACGCTCTGAAGGTATGATTCTAGCCTTTTCAACCGGTAAATGGCTACGTAGTTAGAACGAAACATCACGACATCAACATATCATGCAAGAAAGGGTAACGTACCAATAATTACGAGGTTGTAAGTATTCACGCAACTTAGTACGCCAAAGTCAATGGTGGGCGTTTACGAGTGCGCGAGAGCAGTCCATCTGCTTTCTCAGTAATAGCGATAATGAAGCAAAAGCAAGGTTAAGTATGTATTTCCTTGAGAATTGTCTCAGATTCCATGAAACTTGATTTCCGGCCTTTGTTTATATACGGGAACTATATTTTCGATGGCTTTGTTGTTGTTGTTGTCCTCGAAATATAATCGCACATGCTCACAAGGGGTTTGGCTATGGCCAGGCAAGCACGGACTACCATTAGGGACCCTACGACCAGTTTTGTGGATTGAATGCAGCAGAAATGAGATCAGAAGGAGAAACTCAGCTTCAGTGAAAGAGATGGTTGAGGTAAAGGGGCCAAATAAGGTTAAATTTGTTGGGCACCATTTCGATTCCTGTCAGTTTGTTTCAATTTTACGCACCTGTGCTATTGTGTTGGTTTTTTTTGTGTCTTTTTGAAGCACAACCATACTCACGTGTCACATTAAACTTACTTTTAAGCCAAATGTGGAACAAAACTCTAGGGCCCTCCTACAACTCCGAATAAATTGCTGGTACGTACAATACAGCGGGATATCATTAAAGAGACGTTCGGAGCAAAAAAAAAAAATGAGAGAATGTTTAGAACATGTGATTCAGTGCGAAAGCGCGTTTTTTTTTTTTTGCGAAGGCTGTTTTTACTGATTTTACATCCATGAATGGTTGAACTGAGACGCACATATAAGGTCTGATCCAATTTTCTTTCTCTTTTTAGCGGGAACGCGAAAAAACAATTTTGCTCTGCTCATAACCTCCTGATTAGTGCTAGGTAGAAGACGACGATGAGCAAGCAGTGCGCGTGACAGAGCGCCGCCTGTGTCTCGGCCAATCCCTCGCAGTGGGTAAGCGCCATTATCTTCTTGAATACAACAACAACAACAACAACAACATACTCGGCGCATACACGCAGGGGACGTTCTTGCTTGGCTCTGAACTTTCAGATTAGTGCTTTCGCACAAATAGAAAGAAGCACTGCAATGCACGTCGTCCGGCTATATCTAAGACAACCACAATCCCTAGAATTTTAACATGGGGTATCGGGCTCAGTCGTGCCCTTTGGTCAACAGATTGGATGTTTAGGTAACACCGGGCACAATGAGATGTCACCAGACATTATTTCTCGTAGTTCATCTGATGGAGAAGGGGAAGCCGCGCTCGAGAACCAATCACTCACCTCGGTAGAGTTAAAAGCTGTTGCCATACTATTCAGGTTTAGAATAGGGTATGCCCGCATAAGTGCGCGAAACGAAAGTGTTTTGTGGGACGTCATGCCATTTCTCCTCTTCGCACATTTAATTTAGGGCATCTAAACGGAGACCCAACGGTAACGTCAGCATAGTTGGGCCACCTGGTTTTTAAAGCGTAAGTCACATTTCTCAAGAAACCGACGCTCCACTTCAAGCCTAGAAGCCGCAGAATAGTCACTCGAAATAAAAAAGCTAATTGATTACAAGGTTTGTTACAGGCCAGATGAGACAGAGCGAAAGCCCGGTGCCTCATTAATGGCCATTGAAGGCACTTTTAGAATTCAATAACAACGACGAATTCACTTCGCACAGGGGGGTCAGGCTTCAAAGCGAGCCGCAATGTCGGAAACGATACTTTCGCGCAGCAATAACCACGCACTCTAAACTCTGGAAATAACGTACGAAATGCAAGCGTACATTAAGCCTCGATTTAATATAGTCTTTGGGGCATGCGCAGTACGAAGCACGCAACTTTTTTTGGCGTACTCTCCTTCCGTATGATTGCTTCCTTAATACTACTGACTCGGTTGAACAGAACGCTTCTCGATTCTGCGAAGAAATGGGCTGATGCGAATGCCTACAAGTATGCCTGGCACCGGAACAACAAAGTGCTTGTACGAAAGGCGAACGGGGAACTGGCACACGTGATTCGATGCGATGACGATTTGAGGAAGTTGTTGCAGTGAGTCACTGCTCTTGGTTGTAATTAGTTCCTTCTATATGGGTGATACTTACCTCTCTCCTAATGATATTAACAATGAGGTTCAGGGCCAGACTAACCATTTTTCAGTGCTATGTTTGAATATTCAGTCTGTTCGTGATAAACATGACATTTTACGTACATTCCTTGAACAGTTTAAATTCATGTTCTCTGTGGTAATGCTTACTGAGACATGGGTCAAAGACAAAGTTGATTGTCCTGAGCTGCTCAACTATCAGTCTTACTTCCTAAACAGAACAAGCAGAAGAGGCGGAGGCGTTTCTTTGTTTGTGCTTGATAGTGTTCAGTGTGAAAGGGTTGATGAGATTACTTCGGTTACACCTGATTATGAGGTGCTCTCAGTTTGTAGCAATAAGAACCTCTTCACTGTTGTGTATCGCCCCCCGAATGGTTGTGTTGAGAACTTTTTTCACTATATGGAGCATGTTTTTCAATTTGCCACTGAATATAATTACACTGTATATATAGGTGGTGATTTCAATGTCGATATGCATGAAAATACACCCAGAAGGTCACGACTATCATTACTAATGGAATCATATTGTCTTGTAAACGTTGTGGCATTGCCTACACGCATAACACCCACTACAGCAACACTTCTTGATTTGCTGATTACAAATAACGCAACAAATGTGCTCTCAACCGGGGTTATTAATTATGCTATTAGTGACCACCTGCCTGTTTACATCGTATGTAATAGTGTGCCTGTATTAAAATCAAACTGTAAACAAACAAATTTAAAAATACAGCAGATCACCTCAACTACGTTAGAAACATTTCGACGCAAAATAATGAACGTCAATTGGGAACCAGTTTTTGCTGCATTGACTGCTGACATAGCGTTTAGTTGTTTTCTGAAGATATTCGCTTCTATATATCGTAACAGTTTTCCGTACAAAGATGTAAAGAAACCAAAACGAGCTCGTAAACCCTGGATTACCTCGCATATTCTTCGAATGATTGCCAGGAAAAATTCCCTCTATGAGAAGTTCTTACAAAGTCGCAGTCCAGAATCGTGGGCAACATTCAAGAGGTACCGAAACAAACTGAACTTAACTTTAAGAAAAGCGAGGAATGCATATCACCTTAACATGTTCGCTGGCTTGACCGATCAAAAGAAAGTTTGGAATAGGTTAAATCGAGTCTTGAGCCCTAACTCTACAAATACAATTGAAAGTATTACAATGGAAGGCATTAGTTATAGCGGACTCGCACTCGCAAACAAGTTTAATGGCTATTTCAGTGGACTTGTTGATAGTGAACACAATAATACGGCATTGGATTACATTACGAATCATACAAGTAACAGTATTTTTATAACATGTTGTGACGAAAATGAGGTGCTTAATATATATAAAGGCATGAACAATACAAACAGTGAAGATGCTTTTGGACTGAAAATGAAACCTGTTATGTACGTCTTGGACATTATCTGCCCAATTTTAACTTATATTTATAACTTGTCTTTGACTACCGGCATTTTTCCTTCGGACATGAAAATAGCAAAAGTAGTTGTTCTTTATAAAGGTGGTTCGAAAAACGATCTTGGTAATTATAGACCAGTGTCTATATTGCCTATTTTTTCTAAGGGCTTGGAAAAAACAATACATTTACGACTTTCCAATTTTCTTGAAAAATACAACGTGATAACTCCAAGACAGTTTGGATTTAGACCTAAGTCCTCTACTGAAATGGCTCTCCTGAAGCAAAAAGAAATAATCTTAAATAACATTGAATGTAAACAAATAACCCTTGGAATATACATAGACTTCTCCAAAGCCTTCGATAGGATTCATCACGAAACTCTTCTTCTTAAACTTTCTGCATACGGTGTCCGGAACAAGGCACTATCTCTTATCACCAGCTATTTAACTGACCGATATCAGTACGTTTCTATAGATAATCATCGCTCTACTTATAATAAAATAAAGCATGGTGTACCTCAAGGAAGTATCCTTGGTCCCTTATTATTTAATGCATATATTGATGACTTAGTACAGATTGACTCCGAAACAGAATACGTAATTTACGCTGACGACACTACTTTATTTCTGTCTGGCACCAACGCGAATGATATAGTAGAAAAAGCTAACAGCGTGTTGGCAAACTTAACTCATGGTCTGAAAAAAATTCCCTACTAATAAACACACGGAAAACAAAGGCGATATTTTTTAGAGCTAAAAATGTCAAATGGGCTGTACATACAGATTTAGTATTGGGTGGTAATATGATAGAAATAACTAATGTTGTAAAAACACTTGGCGTTCACTTTAATGAATTTATGCTATGGGACTATCACATCGAGCAAATGGAGAGTAAGCTAGCTCGCGTTGTCGGCATACTCAGAAGGTTAAAGTGCATGATACCTACTAGGACAAAACTTGTTATTTACCATGCCCTCTTTGACTCTCATGTTAAATATTGCCACTTGGTCTGGGGTACAACGACGCAAACTAATATTCAGAAGGTTTTGACATTACAAAAAAATGCAGTCAGAGCAATTGCGGGTGCCACATACTTAGCACATACGAGTGCTCTGTTTGCAAAATACCGCATTATGGATGCAAGGGTTATTCATCAGTACCGTGTAATTCAGCAGTACAAATCTGAGGTACATAGTGACACCACATTTTTTGCTGACCTTGCGAATCTACGGGAAAATACCGCTGTTCACAACACAAGACACTACGAATATTGGTATGTACCTTGTCCACGCACAAATTACGGTTTTCAAACTCTCAGGTATGTGTTGCCGTCTTTCCTTAATAGTAACGCTTTCACTAATCAATCCATTCTTTCCGTTTCATATAACGCTGTCAGAAATATGTTCTAAGAATGAATCATATCCAACTGTAAAATAAACAAAGTGTCCATGTGCTGTGATTAAACTATCATTTGCGTGTGTGTAACAGTACCGAGACTATTCTGGTGATCTGTTATGAAGATATTGTACATATTTGTTATTTCATGCATTCTCTTGTTATTGTTTTACTGCTGTCTGTCATCGCCGTGCCAAGCCGCTACGGGAGATGGGAGCTTTGTCAAGCCGCGTGCGCGGCTTTTTTTCCTTTCTCCTCAGCCATTGTACATGACTGAAATAAATGCCCTGAACTGAACTGAACTGAACTAAAGCGATATCAGTGCACGTTGAAGAGCCCCAGGTGGTCAAAATTTTCGGAGGCCTTCACTACGGCGTCTAAGTCATTTTAGGACTTAAAACAACATAAACCATTAACCAAACCAACTGCAAACTGCCAATATTGCTTCCGCAGCAGCGCCATGTTCGTTGTCGAAATAGTTTTTAACCACGTGCAGAAATATATGGCGAGCTTTCCTTTCGAACGAGCGCCGACCATGGCGTTCTTTCATTCATGGTTCACCCATCTGCTGCTCATGGAAGGTAGGGAAATGCTAAAGCATACCCTTAGCCAGTGCAAAGCCCTGAAGGCACGAGGTGGACTGGGTTTTAAAAAATGTGAGGTGCGGTCAGTTTTTACAGCGAACGGTGTAATAGCTTTTTACACGCCATTTAGGGGGTACAACGGCACCCGTGTAACTCGTTACGCGTCATTTTGATGGCCAGCATCACCACCTCACAGCGCGGCTGTGTCCACTCAGCCAATGAGCCAGTTATGCACTTTCCTCCCTCAAAACCAACGGAGTCCGAACTAAACTAATTTGGTTCATAAACCCGGCCCTGGAGTCAGTGAAACGTGCAGGGAACGCGATCAAACCGAAGACGGCAAGACGAAGAAGGCCGAGTGTGCACGTTACTGTAGAGATGCTAAAACAGGCCTCTGAAACGCGAAACCGGGCAGACGCCAGTGAAACGTCAAAACGGGGCTCCCGCTGAAGACCTCTCGATCGCTAATAATGCCACTCCGCTTTTACTGATCAATGCTATAAGGCAGCAAGCATTGTTCTACTATTTTTTTTAAATGTTGAAACAAGCAATGAGCGATTACAGGTCATCGATAACAGTGACCGAGTAGTTTAGGTAGGAAGATAAGTTAATCACCGCAGCAGATGAGAAGGCACGTTAGGATTTAGCTAGGGAACGAAGCGGATTATTATGGCGGAAGCGCACAACACAGCACTACAACCGCCCCTCGTCCCGATCTGACTCGCAGTAGTCTGAACTTCAGGTGATCAAAATAAATTGTCCGAAAGTTTCGAGTTCGAATTACACAGCTGTGACGTGCACTTGCTAAGCACTAACGGAACCTAGAGTGCGTGACAATTATAGGCTGCTCTTGTTTAAAATATATTCGCACGCTGTTATCCTACCTCCAGGCGACTAGCGCCAGCTATCATCAAATGCGCGAACTGGCTGCAAAGCACGGAGGGCGAAGGGCCGAATATGACGGGAGTCACGAGTCACCTCGTAGGAACAGCGTCAGGTTTCGGCGGGGCGAGAGGGATGGAACCGCAGTTCTCGATATGTTTTGTAACCAATTTAACATTAATGAAACTGCATTTGACGCAATCGTTGTCTCTGCTTGACGAATAGCGACTGACAATACAGAGCGAATCCTGTGCGTTTGGCTTTAATAGTTAAGTTTTCTGGTTTAGGGCTTCGCCAATTTCGAAACGGTGTCTTAACAGATAGGAATTTTTTGTTACATGGGACAGGATATTAGGCCAGTTAGTAAGCTGCATGCTGTAAGAAAGAGAAAAGCTCAGCGCAAGTTAATGTCGTTAACACTAATCTCACATTTGAGACGCGAATCGTTAACACTAATCACACATTTGAGACGCGAATAGTAAAAAAAAGAATGAAAGTTTGTTCCTATTAATAGTTGGGATCGTGCAAATTCCATTACTGAGCCTTGTATTTTTACCAGAAGGCTTGATTCAAATTGTGAATCCTTCCTATTGTCATTCTGTGTATAGAGCGGACATTCCTGCCGATCCACGTCACACGACGATATCGAGCACCTGCATCTAAGCTGCATGCACCCGGGATCAAGGATCAAGAGAAGGTCAAGGTATATATCGGTTAAGGAAATAAAGGTAATTTTTATTTGTTTAGAGCATTCGCCTGCTGATGAAAACACCGTTAGCTTATACCATGGTCGGCAAGGGCGTGCGCGCAACGCGGCCTGCACGGTGAACGACATATATCCCGCATACATTCCAGCCTGACATATACGCACAAAAGTGCACTCCAATTCAGGGATCCGAACTGCAAACCGCTGTGCAAGCCAAGCTTGTTGCCTTACCTCGCCATTTCATGGGGTTGCCGTTGGGTGCTGATGATGTTCACAAGGATTGAGCCCGGTAGACGATTCTCGGCAAGCGAAGATTGGACAACGACGTTTTAACTTCGGTCTTTTCATGTTGGATGCAGTCCATTGTCTTTTTCGTGCACACTTAACCGAGAACGGGGTATCTGTTCCGCTGAGGACCCACATGCTGAAGTGCCAGAAGAAACGGCCTGGAGCCACTCTTGTTGCGTCCATGCTTCTGTCTCGAACAAAGCCTTGTGATAATACCACGTGGAGTTGGTGAGATGGAAATGACTTGGTCCGCGCCGCACGCCTTCTTCATCTTAAGTTCGGCTGCGCTAGGCTGAAGATGCGCCCCATCGCGCGCTTGCTGTCTCCAACGCGACCGTGCAGCCATCCAGACGCACCACACAATAGTTCTGCGCTTGCTGGCCTAGTAACCCATTGTGGCTAACATCCGGAGTTAGCGCAATACGCTGCCGCGGTAGTTCCCACGGCTCACGTTACCGTAGGGCGCCTCCATAGTCGGAGACAGTGGCTGTGAGGAGACGGCGCTGCCTGTCGCGCGGATATGCAGCACGATGCCTTCCGAAACGAACGCGTCGGGCATGTTTCACGTACCAAAAAAAAAAAAACACGCTGGCTGGACACCATCATTTCCGCATATCGCAAAATTTGTTTTTCAAATCATTTACATTGCCTCAGTTGCCCAATTACATTTAACGTATTTATATTGTACTGGAATTACCTTTTGCATGACACAATTACTTCTGGAGAGTAATGGCTCTTTTTCAAATTAATATTTACTGTAAGCTATCTTCGAGGTTTTAATCGCTGCAGAAGCGACGAAGTCTCAGAGGGGCTCGTTTTTTTGTGACACCGTAAAAATTTTCTTCGACCACAAAGACTCAATGTCCTGGGCTCCGCCCTGTCATCTCTCTGATCGTCTAGCTATCCGTGAAAAGCAATGCTTTGGTCCCTCCATTAATTTCTCAATTTCTCCTTATCCTGCTCCCCTGAGTTTCCACATTGCACATTATTATGTCCTTCGCTCATCAACCGGAAAGAGCAAATCCCCGGGCTATAGGTGTGCTGCTAGGATGTAAATCATTCAACTGAACCATTCCGCACGCTCTGTCTTGTTTACTTGTTGGTGGTGGAACCATGAGATCAAAAGTGGTATCACGAGCTGGGAGCTGCCAATGTGGCACGGCTCCATGCACTGCGGATGGCGAGGAAGGAACCGTAGGCCTTGAGGACTCGGATAGAGAGACAGCGATTAGGCGCGTAATTCGAAGCGCACATAGGGCGCACACTAACACCGTAATTCATGGATATTTTATCCCACCGCCTTGGCCCACGACAAACCTGGCTGCATGGCTCGCATCGAGCGAAATATCGGCATGCGCATCATGAACAGCATCTGACCGCGTGCATAACAAGAACGTTTTCCGGCTGTCTCGCATATCAGAAGGACGGAAACAACAAGAAACCAGAGTAAAGGTGAGGGTGAGGCAAGGTCCCTGTAAAATTATTGAAGAAGAGGAATGGGAACAGCCAACAGGCGAGGTTGAGTAAAAGATAAAATCAACGCAGTGTCTAAATATTCGTGCGACGTATTCAATTCCCTTCCAATAAAGGTACGGCGGCCGTCTCTGTACACTGTTAGCAAAAAAACACCCAAAAGGGAGTAAATGGCGTGTCCTCTAACGCACACCCAAAAGGAGGGTTTTTTTACTCCATATGTATGGTGTTCTTTATTTTCTCCCTTATATAAGGGAGTTATTAAAGAGTGAAAAGGAAGTAAATTTTTTACTCCCTTATGGAAATGGAGCCCTAAAATAGCGTGATGTTTATAGTTTGTTTATCCTCATTTAGGCTCGTTCTTACAGGGACAGCGGTGGAAACGGGCAGTAGCTCAGCGGGCCGCCGGCAACCCAACTTGGGAAACGGCGCTGCCCTAATGTAACTCCGCGTCCCGCATTCTATTCGCCGTCTGCAAGCCCAGCGCGGCGGCGTAGGCGGCAGGAGTCGTCTGCTTGTCGTCTCCCTTTGCTGTACGAGCTCGTTTGGTTGGCCGTGTTTGTAGATAAAGGGATGTAACATTATAATCAATAGTTGAAAATTGAGAAGGAGTCACTGGGTAGTTTTCACGGTCATGCACCACGCTATATTTGACTAAAAACCAGAGCAGAAAGGTTGAAAACACCCCTCATGGTAGTTTGGAATGGCAGTGTTTGCTTCCATACTCACTTCATTAAGGCTTGGCTTTTCAATATGACTGAGGAAAAATGTAGCCTCATGAGCTCAATCAAGAGCTCAGGGTTGACACTATGTCCTATCACAGTTCCATGTTCATGAAACACATAATCTGCTGCAATACATTGCGAGGACCACACTGAAAAAAGCCTGTGAGAATTAGGCCTAAGCGGGGGCTGTAACGAGGTGGCGACACAAACAAAGGAAAGTTAGGTACGGTTAGAGCACTGGAGGCTTCACAGGAGCAATTCAATTATGTACCGTACTGTAGCGGAAAACGGCGACAAGCCGATATCTTGTACCGCGGCAGGCGCCCGTGAAGGAGCAGAAGTGAACGGAGATCCAGCGTGTGAGAAGGCGTAAGCACGCCCACTCAATCTGCAAACGCAGTCGCTGCGCGGTGTGATGTAACCCGATGCGATGCAGCTTGTAATTCTACCTCTGCATGGCTCTACGTAGCCGCGGCCGCGACGCCGCCACACCCCGAAGGCAGTCGCCACCGTACCACGGTTCCCGCTCCGCCTTAAGTGTATGGCGCGATAGCTAATGGGTGAATGCCCATATATGCAGAATTGCTCTTTCTCTACTTAACATTCATAGATCAATCCTCATACCACTCCTGGCGCAGAGGTGCAGCGGTTATGCAATGCGCCAGTGCCCTGGGATGGCAGGTGCTACCACGTGTGGAACTTCTGCGATACAGGATGCTCTTCCCGCGAAACTCGCGCGACCAGTACTTAATTTCCACATGCCGGGTTACATTTGGACGCCATTCTTTATGGGAGTCATCGAGTCTAACCACGCATACCGTATTTTCGCTTAATGGGGCGAGAGCTGCCGCTGTAAAAACTGAGTTGTTAGCGCTCTGTCGTGTCAAGTTCGTTCCTTCCTATGCAGTCTTTCTGCACTAATAACCAATTCCAGGGACAAGTAAGGCTTGCGCCTTAAAAAAAAATTGCTAAACTAGGCAACGGCCCAGTCAACCAATAGGCGTGATTGTTTGACGAGGTGGAATCGAGGTGGAATCTATATAACAGCTCACGCAGTAAAAGTAAAGAGGGGGATAATGGTTGAGCCATCAGATGATATTGCAAGTGCCCTTTTCCGGTAAAATTGAATTCAGAAAATGAATACGGCATACTTTTAACAGGATTGTTCGTTTAAACCGACAAGTCCAGCCACTAAATAAACTTCACAGAGATGTGCTCAAGGGTTGGTACACAGATAATGCCAAAATCCCCGAGAAGAACGTCGATTAAACTTATTCTGTGCAGTGCGATTTCCAATGTCAAGGCAAAATTATAAATTCCTCTTTGAAAATTGAATGCACCTGTAATAGGAAGAAAACAGAGACAGGACGACACAACAGAGAGGAATGCTACTAACAACTTGTTTGTTTTTCGCTCCATGGATTAGTGACCCTATAGCCCAGCATCAAGTTTTACTGAATTATAAATTTTTGTTTCATCGGTATAGAAATGCCAATTCTTTCAGTACAAAACCTTGTGAACGAGGGTTTATGCGGAGCCTAAGTCCCATACACCATATTTCGACTAAAGGACCTGTCGAAACGTTACCCAGCGAACTGAGGTTCCCCCTGAACCCTTTTCACTTTGTTCTGTGTTAATAAAAAATCCAATCTTCCTGCCCTCTCTCTCCCGTCGATAGAGTCAATGTGAGACAAGATCTTTCCTGTCCGGTCGTGCTTCAGTTTAAGATCAGTCTGGTCGTGTCATGCGGGCCAAGCGAATGCTTCTGAGAACCACCCCGTAGTTTCCTTGCTTGGGCGGAAGTACAGGGCCGAAATAGCTCTCCAGGAATGCCAAAACCTCGTCGAGCTCCTACGCTAAACGATGACGGCGCCGGTCCGTCAGTGCGGCATGGGAGTGGGATACGTGTATGGTGGTGTCATCATGGGCGTATATCTGCAACTACCAGCGTGACGTCATCCACCTGGTCTTCGTCACTGGGAGTTGCGACCAATGGCAGAGGAAGAAATGGAAAGCTACTAAGTGCGGTCCCTGGTACAGTTTAAACCTCTTATTTTTCATACCTGTCTTGGATGCAGAAACGCTACAGATATTTAAATGAGCAGAAGTCAACTGTGTCCTCCTGGTCGTGCACCTTTTCTCGTCACTTGTGTTCTTTTTTTCTGCCCTGTTCCCTCCATGAAAACGCGGTCTCCTATAGAAGAAAGCAGTTTCATTCTTAACATGCAAATTTATTTTGAATAAGAGGTGCTTTCCTATCTAGAATATATCTTCGATCATTGGAAAGTCCTGCCAATGTTTCTGTATCGAATGACCCGTTTCTTTGTTTGTTACACTAATCAGACACCAAGCTCTGCAAGGGAAGTGCACAGTGCTTCACCGCAATGCACTGTACATATGCACCCTCAGAGCCTAGCAGTAGCAATAAATGCGCTTCATGCGGTTGCAGACAAGCAAACAAAGCAAGCTTCACAAGAAACTCTGTCAGGTCTCTTAGCCAGTCCAAATGCAAGTTTTGTTTCTTTCTGTCTGTATGTGTGTGCTTATAATAAGCAGATATTTACTTAGTCCGGAAGGGACGGCCGCACGGCACGGCTATGTATTTTGCTGTTCTTCCCTCTTTTACGGCCTCATCACCTTTACAAGCAAACAAACAAAACAGTGACCGAAAACTTCGGGTTTAAAATTGTTTAAAAAGCAATTTACCACTAAAGTTGCCCTGAGTACGATCTGTTAGACGCGCAAGATGGCCAGTATGATGGTGGGAAAAAGTGCTTGAATTACAGGGAACCACTGCTGATACCTTGGTTCGAATTTAGGCGATAAAAAAAATTGTAGTACCAAAGTTATACTTAATTCGCCGAAAATGCTAAAAGAGAAGAAGATGATGTGGCCTTCACCAATCTCATGCCGTGCACACGTGGGAACAGTAAAAGAAAAAGAAGGAAGAATTCTTGCAGCTTTCGGCCTACTGTTAGGCTTCCTGTAGATTGTCACTCTTCCTGCTTGCGTCACTCTTCTCTGACCCTTGCGACGTATTTCCCATAAGCCTTGGAGACCACCACATCGGGCTCAACTGCTACTTTGGTTTACTGTGCCGACACGGGAGCCCGACACCAACTGCCTTTGCAGCCAAGAGGATGATTCCTGGTAGGCTTACGAAGCACCGGTTTCCGCGGCTGTCCCTAACTACGAACAGTTCCCTGGTTTCTGCAGCGGCACTCATTGGCCGTCCTAACCACCGGCCAAGCATCAGCAAGGGCAACGCCATCCGACATCGAAGCCAGACGATGTATGGCTCCTGTCCAACCCGGCCTCTACCGTTTTGGCGCACGACGCCTCGACGCCACTCGTTTTCCGTGCCCTTGACTAGCTTCCTGCCTCAATCATTGGCGTACGTTTGCCATGCTGGCAAATCGGCTCGTACTCGCCAAGAAATCTCCCAGGCGAGTGCCGAAACCGCCGTCTTCTTCGTCCTCTCTGGCAGTGCGGGCCGACCAGCTTGCGACGCCACGGAAGTGGTTTTCGCCATCGCAGTGCCCACTGCAGAAAGAGTATCTTTTGACACTGCTCCTGGGCGTACATCGAGAAGGAGCTGGCAGATTTTCTCAGCGGTGTTCACTGGGCAAGATGGCGATTCGGCTGGTACTGAGCGAGGACTGGATCCGGCTGGTGCGGTAACCACTGTTTTGCTCCTCGTCGTCTGTGGCAGTACGGGCAGACCATCTTCTGGCGCCACGGCCCTCGTCTTCGCCTTCGCAGTGCCCACCGGAGAAGGAGTATCTGCTGGCTCTGCTCCTTGGCGTACGTCGAGAGGGAGGAGCTCGCGGAATTTTTCAGCGGTGTCCACCGGGCAGGATGGCGATTCAGCTTGGACAGGGCGAGGAATCGACCAGGCTGGTGCGGTAACCACTGTCTTGCTGCTCGCCGTCTATGAAGACCATCTTCGGGTGCCACGGCCCTCGTCTTCGCCATCGCAGTGCCCACCTGAGAAAGAGTATCTGCTGGCTCTGCTCCTTGGCATACGACGAGAGGGAGGAGCTCGCGGACTTTCTCAGCGGTCTCTATCTTAGGTGGCGGCTATTCGCTTGGTGCCGATCAAGGACTCCAGAAGGCGACTGCATAGTGCGGCGTCACCTTAGTCCTCATCGATCTTTCAGCAGTCCGACGAGTTCTCGCCCCCGCAGTGATTCCCAGTAGGGCGCTTTCAGAGAGGTAGTGGATTTTTTGTCAATGTTGCGAGGCGCCCATTGAATGCATGAAGCTGCCAGACATTCAGACATTTTCAGCGGCTTGCGCCGATGTTTCGTTTGGTCCAGAGGTAAAACTCTGCGACCGAGCGTGGGATATTATCCCATTCTACATTTTTCTTAACACAATAAGGTCTGTAGCTTGTACGACCATTGACAGCTATTGGTAAGGAGATTTCTCGAATGGCTGCAAAGTGGTTGGTACGGCCTGGTTTATAAAAACATTCGAAATCGAACTTCACTATTGTCATCTATTCTAGTAGCTATGATTTTTATTGATTACTTCCACACAGTGTTCTAAATTTGCAAACCAATGTTAGCAACCCTTCTCGTCAAGTGCCACAAACTGTGAAACAAAACTTTCAGAACGGCGCTCAGAAGGTGTGATTTTAGCCTTTTTAACCGGTAAATGGTTACGTAGTTAGACCAAACTGTCAAGACATCAATATACCCTGCAAGAAAGAAGAATGCAGCAAAAATTACGAGGTGTTAAGTATTCATGAAACTTAATATGCCAAAATCAATGGTATGTGTGTTATAGTGTGCGAGAGCAGTCCATCTGCTTTCTCGGTAATAGCGACAATGAATCAAAGGCAAGGTTAAGTAGGTACTTCCTTGAGAATTGTTTCAGACTTTATGAAACATGTGATTTCTCCCCATTTCTATGGGAGGCACTGGCCCTCGTGACTTTTTTCGATGGCTTCGTAGTCGTTATTTTATTATTCTATATATAATGGCGCATGCAAATCAGGGAGTTTGGCCATGGCGAAGCACGGACTACCATTAGGGACCCTACTGCCAGTTTCGTGGATTGAATGCAGCGGAAATGAGATCAGAAGGAGAAACTCAGCTTCAGTGACAGAGATGGTTGAGGATGGTAAAGGGTCCGAATAATGTTAAATTTGTTGGACACCATTTCGATACCTGTCAATTTCTTTAATTTTTACCCACCTGTGTTATTGTGTTGGGATTTTTGTATTTCTTTTGCAAGAACAACCATGCTGACGAGCGATACTAAACGTACTTGTAAGCGAAATGTGAAACAAAACTCCAGGGCCCTACTATCACTCCGAATAAGTTGTTGGTAGATACAATACAGCGGGACATCATTAGAGGGACATTCAGAGCAAAAAAAAAAATGACAGAGAATCTTTATAACGTGCGATTCCGTGCGAAAGCACGTTTTTTTTTCGCAAAGACTGCATTTACTGAATCTACATAAATGATTGAGTAGAGGCGCACAGATGATGACTGATTCAATCTTCTGTCTCTTTTTAGCGGACACGCTAAAAACGACTTTGTTCTGGTCAGAATCTCCGGATTAGTGCTTCATAGAAGACAACGATGAGTACGCGGTGCCGCGACGGAGAGCTCACGCTTGGCCAGCTGCGACACGCAAAAGTCGATTTTGCTTGGGTCAGAACTTCCGGATTAGGGCTACGTAGAAGACGACGATGAGCGGGAAGTGCAAGGGACAGAGCGCCTCCTGTGTCTCGGCCAATCACCCACAGTGGGTAAGCGCCATTATCTTCTTGGAGACAACAACGACATACTCGGCGCGTACACGCAGGAGATCTTTTTTCTTGTCTCTGAACGTCCAGATTAGTGCTTTCGCACAAATAGAAAGATGCACTCCAACGCACATCGCCCGGCTATATTTAAGAGAACCACAATGCCTAGTATTTTAGCATGGGAAATCTGATTCAGCCGTGTCCTTTGGTCAGCAGATTGGACTTTTGGCACCACCTGGGATTATGAGATGTCACCATACACAAATCATCATAGTTCGTCTCATGGAGAAGGGGAAGCCGCCTTGCAGATAGCCACGCTGCGCTGGAAAACCAGTCACTCACCACGGTTGAGCTGAAAGCTGTTGCCGTACATACTAGAGAGATTTAGAATTGGTTATGCGCGGATACGTGCGCGAAGCGAAAGTATCTTGCGGGACGTTACACCATTAGTCCCGTCCGCACTTTTAGTTCAGCGTAACTAACTGAGACGCAAAAATAACATCAGCCTAATGGCCCGCCTGGTTTTTAAAGCTTGCGCACATTTCTCAAGAAACCGACGCTCCTCTTCGGGCCTAGGAGCGGGAGAATAGTCACTCGAAATAAAAAAGCAAATTTATTATAAGGTTTGTTACTGGCCAAATGAGAGGAGCGACAGCCGGAGCCCCATTAATGGCCAGTGAAGGTACTCAAAAATGCCATAACAACGACGAATTTACTTTGGACAGGGGGGGGGGGGTCCTGCTTCGAGGCGCGCCGCCATGTAGGAAACGATGTTTTCGCGTAGCAATAACCACGCACGCTAGGCTCGGGAAATAGCGTACGAAACACCAGCGTACGTTAAAGGGGCTGCGAAACACTGCCTGGGGGAATACCGGCTATACTTCAGGTGGGTTCTTTATGTCACACAGATGCTGACTTAAAAAGAATTACAGGAATCGATGCACAGGAACGGGAGTTATTCAGTGAAGAAATTTCAAAATACAAGCAAACAAAACGCTGCCCTCAACTCGATTTTGGCGGGGCTTCCCACTCCTATTTCGCTCTCCCAATGACGGCACGTGGCGCAACCAATCAAAACAGCCAGCCAGAGCACGTCGCGGAAGTTTGTACTCCATGGTTGCCTGCTCTCTGTGAGACTGGCAGCGTTGTTTCCATGCCAGAGCGCCCTGGTGGTGTATTTTTATTTTACTTGCCTTGCAGGGCTTTTATCTAAGACAAACAAATTGTCTTTGTTGATATAATATAAAACGCAGACAGGTAAAAAAATGTGTCTCTATTTATTCACACAATTTGCAGTATATTTACTGTTTGTCCGGTCATCAAGCTCGCGCCAGGTGATGTCATATCCGCTGCTAGAAACCCGCCACTGTCTGGCGACACCATCAGAGCCATGAAGTTGTTTTTGGGAGGACATTAAAATATTAAAAACGGAATGTACGCGGTATTACCGATGCTAATAGCACCATTATAACTCACTGTATGCAATCAACAGGCAAAACAATTAACTAAGATTGTGTTTCTGGGCCCCTTTAAGGCTCGATTTGAAACAGTGTTTGGCGCATGCGCACTCCGAAGCACGCAGTTTTTTTTTTTTAGCGTACGCTATCTCTTTCGGTATATCTGCACGTTAAAGAACCGCAGAACTCCATGGGGGTCGAAATTTCCGGAGGCCTTCACTACGGCATCTCTCATAAGCTTTGTGACTTAAACCCCATAAACCATAAACCAAACCTACTGTCGCTGGCTACTATAGCTCCCACTGCAGCGCCATGTACGTTATTCAGATTGTTGTTAACCACTTACAGTAACACATGGCGAGCTTTCCTTTTGCCTAGAGCGTCGACCATCGCGTTCTTTCATTCATTTTTCACCCATCTGTTGCTCATGGAAAGTAGGGAAACGCTAAAACATGCCCTTAGTCGGTTCAAAGCCCTCAAGCCACGATGTGCTTTGGGTTTTAGAAACATCTGAGGTGGGGACAGTTTTTACAGCGAAAGGTGTAATAGCTTTTTACAAGCCATTTAGGGGGTAGAATGGCACCCGTGTAACTCGTTACGCGGCATTTTGATGGCCAGCAGGACCACCTCGCAGCGCGGTGGTGCCCACTCACCCAGTGGGTCAGTTATGCACCTTCTCTTTCCTCAAAACCAACGGAGGGTTAGGCTGCGAATAAGAAAACACCCCGAACTAAACTAATTTGATTCGTAAAGCCGGCCTTGGAGTCCGTGAAACGTGCAGGGAAAGCGATCAAACCGAAGACGGCAAGAAGAAGGCCTAGTGTGCACGTTGCTGTAGAGAGGCTAAAACTGGCCTGTGAGACACCAAACCGGGCAGCCGCCTGTGAAACGTAAAACGAGGCTGCCACTGCAGACCTCTCTATCGCTAATGCCAGTCAGCTTTTGCTTATCAATGCTATAAGGCAGGAAGTTTTGTTCATTTTTTTTAACTGTTTAAACAAGTAATCAGCTATTAAAGATCAACGGGAAAGATTGGCTGAGTAGTTTCGGCAGGAAGATAAGATATATACCGCAGCAGATGAGAAGATGACACGTTAGGAATATGCTAGGGAATAATCTTCGAAATCGCGACACTGTTGTAGGGCGCTCTGCTAGCCGCTAGCCCAACCGACCAGCTTTGGCTGATCGACAGAGCAAAGCCAGAAGCGGGGCCTGGAGGGTTCGTTGGCCGCTGGTGGCTCTCCCTCGGTGATTATAGAGCTTCAACCGTCGTCCTTTCAATAAATTTTGTTTTTCCTCTGATACTGTTGTATCTTTGCAGACGCAGGACAGACAGTCAACCTATATATTCGTTCATCATTTTCCTTCGTGCGTGGGTGTGTGTGCATCGCACTGTAACTCCAACTTCCTCGTGATTACAGATAGAAATTCGATTATTATAATTGTCTCTATATCGGGGGTTTTCAGAAAATTCTACGATCGAGGCCTCAACCAGGAAGCAGATTTTTATTGCGGACACGCGCAACACAGTACTACATTCACCCGTTGTTCCGATCTCACTCGCTGTAGTCTGAACTGCAGTTAATAAAAATAAATTGTCCGAGCGTTTCGAGTTTCAATTATACAGCCACGAAGGTACTTGGTAAGCACTTACGGAACCTAGAGCGCGTGACTAGACTGTCCATGTTTAGTTTATATTTGTAGACTGTTATCCCACCTTCAGGCTACTAGCGCCAGCTATCAACAAATGCTCGAACTGGCTGCAGAGCTATGAGCGCGAAGTGCCGAAGACGACGGGAGTCACGTGTGATCTCTGACGAACTGCCTCAGGTTTCGGCGAGGCGAGCAGGATGCAACCGCTGTTCTCGATATCTTTTGTAATCCCCTTTATTATTAATGAAACTTCCTTTGATGCAGACGTTGACTGTGCTTGACGGCTAACGACTGACAATACAGAGCCAATACTATGCGTATGGATTTAATAGCAGTTAAGTTTTCTCGCTGAGCGCGTTGGCAAATTTTGAAAAGGTTTCTTAGACAGATAGGCATCTCTTGTGATATGGGACAGGATATCAACGCGAATAACATCTTCTTAAGTGTCTAATGCATAGAATTCCTTTGAACGGGAAAAAAAAAGTCTATATTGAGAACGCTGGATGTTCTACAAGCAATCTCAGACGTTGGTGAAAAATTTCAACTAGGTATAATGGCAGACCTTCCAAACATCTTCCGTCTCACCCCACTAGCATCTTAAGACATTCTCAAGAGCTAGAATTAATGACCCTTTGAATAAACTGTGACGACACTAAAACGAAAAAAAAATGAACCAGCAACTGTCCTCTCCGGATAAGGTAATGATGATATAGATGTAGTTCTTAGTCTTAAAGGGTATTGAGATATTTAATGGTGTACTACACACGCATCTCTGAATAAAAGCTCATGTCAGAGCGTCACTGTAGCAAGAAAAAAGCTGCCAGCCCTAACGCAATGCGACAAGACTGGCCAGTCACTGGCGTCGTTACTGCAGTCGGCCGTAAATGATAGAACGACAGGATAAAAAAAGTAATTTCGCCAGCGTGCACTAAGAAAGACAAAAGCTCAGCGCAACAGTTAATGTCAGTAACACTCATTACGTAGCTGAGACGCGAATAGCAAAAAAAACAGTTGGGATCATGCAAACTTCATTACTGAGGCTTGTATATTTACCAGAACGCCTAATGTGAATGCTTTCAATAGTCACGCAATTGAAAGAGCGGACATTCCTGCCCATCCACGGCAAACAACGACATCAAGCTCATGGATCTAAGCTCCATGCGCCCAAGATCAAGGACCAAGGCGATTTCTAGGAATATATGTTAAGGAAGGAAGTGTAATTTTTATTTCTTTAGTGCCTTCGCCTGCCGATGAACACACTGTTTGCTTATATCATCGTCGGCAGGAGTGTGTACGGAATTCGTCCTGCAAACAGATCGATATATCTGGCAGAAATTCCGCGCTACCACTTATCCACAAAGGTGCGCTCTAATTTCGGGATCGAAAGTACAAACCGCATAGCAAGGAGAGCTTCTCGCCTTACTGCGCCATTTCTTGGGGTTGCCGTTGGGTGATGATGGTGTTCACAAGGCTTAAGCACGGTTGCTGACTCTCGGCAAACTACGAGAGGACAGCGACGTTTCAACTTCGGTTTTTTCATATTTGATGAAGTCCACTGTCTTTTTCGTGCACACCTAGCCGAGAATGGTGTATCTGTACCGCTCAGGGCCCGCATGGTGAAGCGCCAGAAGAGACTGCCCAGAACCACTCTTGTTGCGTCCATGCTTCTGTCTCGAACAAAGCCATGTGATGACACCACGTGGAGTTGGTGAGATGGAAACGGTTTGGTCCACACCGCACAACTTTTTGTTTTTGAAGTTCGGCTGCGCTAGGCTGAAGGTGGGCCCCATCGCGCGCTTGCTGCCTGCAACGCTACCGTACAGCCTTCCAAGCACACCACGCGATAGTTGTTCGCTTGCTGGCCTACTAACCCGATGTGGCGAGTTGCAACATTGGGATTCATTGCCGTGATTGTGCTTGTCATCCGGAGGACTAGAAATTTGAAGTTGTAGCATATCAGAAAGATACGGCCACAAGAGAGATCATTGAGGCTTAAGAAATTGCGAAGCTAGGTCCGGCATGCGTTAGCACTCCATCCATCGCCATATCCAAAAAACACGAGTTTCTTGCGTCATCGTAGATTCCTTGTTTTCCCGTGTTTTATCAGATGTGGCTACCTTTCCTTAAACAGAGGCGCTCTGAATAAAACTATTAGTTGTTAGTCAGCGCTCTATCTCGTCCCTTCTTCCCTCGTGTTTGTGCTAGTGCGCTGCTTTTTCCTAGACTGAAAAGCATGTGTCCGTAATACATAAGAAATGTCATGCTGCCTTTCTTTACCGCAAATAGAACGTTCATCTCCTCATTTTTTTGTTCTGCCTTACAACTACGGCAACATCGTTAGTATGTTGAATTTATTTTAGGCCTACGGTGGTACAGCCGGCAACAACCAGTCCGACGCGCCTGCCAAGGCGAAGACGTGCCCCACCACAAAAGACAGGAGAAGAGCGACCGGAAAGCTCGAAGCGTCCACAATGAACTTTCTGGTAAACACCGATCTCTTTTAGGGACGACGAGGCAGGCTCCCAGATTTGTCTATCGAGCGAGCGTTAGCATACAGGAAGTATAAAACCCCGCGGGTACGACCTTATAGCGAACCCATGTTCCCGCGGTCAGCCGTTGCCATGTGCCATATGTGTATATTTGCGTCCCTCATAGCGTGAGTAGCTTTGGAATGTTCAACCCCAATAAACCATATATACATATATATATATATATATATATATATATATATATATATATATATATATATATATATATATATATATATATATATATATATATATATATATATATATATATATATGAAAGAAGCCAACAGCCACTGAAACCCCTTGGTTTCAGTGGCTGTTGGCTTCTTTCATATTTATAACGAGCCCCTCATTCCCCTTCCCTATATATATATATATATATATATATAGGTTGCGAAAGCGTGAAGTACTAGACTGCTTATAAGAATATATAGCGAAGTATACGCTTCGTTAAAGGAAACATATTTATTAAACTCGACGTTTCGATCGGAAGACCGAAGACCGACCGGAAGACCGATCGGAAGATCGGTCTTCCGACCGAAACGTCGAGTTTAATAAATATGTTTCCTTTAACGAAGCGTATACTTCGCTATATATATATATATATATATATATATATATATATATATATATATATATATATATATATATATATATATATATATGGCCGCCGCAGTGGCTCAGCGGTTATGGTGCTCGGCTGCTGACCCGAAAGAGGCGGGTTCGATCCCGGCCGCGGCGGCTGGAATTTCTTTGGAGGAGAAATTCTAGAGGCCCGTGTACTGTGCGATGTCAGTGCACGTTAAAGAACCCCAGGTGGTCGAAATTTCCGGAGCCCTCCACTACGGCGTCTCTCATAGCCTTAGTCGCTTTGGGACGTTAAACCCCATAAACCAAACCATATATATATATATATATATATATATATATATATATATATATATATATATATATATATATATATATATATATTAAGCAAACAAGCGAAGGGGATTGAGGGGCTCGTTATAAATATGATAGAAGCCAACAGCCACAGAAACCAAGGGGCACAGGGGATTTTTAATTTATTTATTTATTTTGTGGTGTTGATCAATTTAGAATATTACTGAATATGTTATCGCTTAAAGCTAATTGATTAGAAAAGCAGAAGAAAAAACAACCACTGCCGCCGGTGGGATCCGAACCCACGACCTCCGAATTACGCGTCCGGTGCTCTACCTCTGAGCTACGGCGACGGCTGTCAAATCTTCTGCTTTCGGGGTATTTATGTTTACAAGTAACCTAACCTTGAGAGTGTTCATCAGCGCCACCCACGTTCATAAGCGGCGAACGTAGAACGCCCTGAGTTACCGCAGGTGTGACGTCGAACGTCATCGAACGGAGAGGGTGAAAGCTGCGTGAGAACCCTCTTATGCTTCCCTATGGCGTCAAAGCTGCCAGAACCGAGGCCCTCGCTAAGCAATTAAGCAAACAAGCGAAGGGGATTGAGGGGCTCGTTATAAATATGATAGAAGCCAACAGCCACAGAAACCAAGGGGCATAGGGGATTTTTAATTTATTTATTTATTTTGTGGTGTTGATCAATTTAGAATATTACTGAATATGTTATCGCTTAAAGCTAATTGATTAGAAAAGCAGAAGAAAATCCCACCTGCGGCAGTGGTTGTTTTTTCTTCTGCTTTTCTAATCAATTAGCTTTAAGCGATAACATATTCAGTAATATTCTAAATTGATCAACACCACAAAATAAATAAATAAATTAAAAATCCCCTGTGCCCCTTGGTTTCTGTGGCTGTTGGCTTCTATCATATATATATATATATATATATATATATATATATATATATATATATATGAAAGAAGCCAACAGCCACAAAAACCAAGGGGCGCAGGTTTTTTTATTTATTTATTTATTTTCGTGGTGTTGATCAATTTAGAATATTACTGAATATGTTATCGCTTAAAGCTAATTGATTAGAAATGTTATACTCTCAAGGTTAGGTTACTTGCAAACATAAATGCCCCCGAAAGCAAAAGATTTGACAGCCGTCGCCGTAGCTCAGAGGTAGAGCATCGGACGCGTAATTCGGAGGTCGTGGGTTCGGATCCCACCGGCGGCATGTGATTGTTTTTTCTTCTGCTTTTCTAATCAATTAGCTTTAAGCGATAACATAGTCAGTAATATTCTAAATTGATCAAAACCACAAAAATACACAAATAAATTAAAACACAAAAACCTTTGCCCCTTGGTTTGTGTGGCTGTTGGCTTCTTTCATATTTATAACGAGCCCCTCATCCCCTTCCCTTGTTTGCTTAATTGCTTAGCGAGGGCCTCGGTTCTGGCAGCTTTGACGCCATAGGGAAGCATAAGAGGGTTCTCATGCAGCTTCCACCCTATCCGTTCGATGACGTTCTACGTCACATCTGCGGTAACTCAGGACGTTCTACGTCCGCCGCTTATGAACGTGGGTGGCGCTGATGAACACTCTCAAGGTTAGGTTACTTGCAAACATAAATACCCCCGAAAGCGGAAGATTTGACAGCCGTCGCCGTAGCTCAGAGGTAGAGCACCGGACGCGTAATTCGGAGGTCGTGGGTTCGGATCCCACCGGCGGCATGTGGTTGTTTTTTCTTCTGCTTTTCTAATCAATTAGCTTTAATTGATAACATATTCAGTAATATTCTAAATTGATCAACACCACAAAAATAAATAAATTAAAAAAAAAACCTGTGCCCCTTGGTTTCTGTGGCTGTTGGCTTCTTTCATATCTATAACGAGCCCCTCATTCCCCTTCCCTTGTTTGCCTATATATATATATATATATTGAGAAACAGGCGAAGGACAGGCTCTGTCCGAAACGTCGACTCCCAATAAACGAAGCGTTTCTCAATTTCGCATCTTATTTTAAACTAGCAACCAAGTACGTTTACCTTATTGTGCTATATATATATATATATATATATATATATATACCAAGCTTCGGCACACGATATTTATAAAAGCACATGTGCCTCACCTTTGGGTGCAAGTTGCCACGAGTAATTTTGCACTTCACACTGCAACCTAAGTACGTGCTGCAAACGGTACAATCGGAATACACGGTTTTTATTATGCACGTAGTAGGACAAACCATTCATTGTTAGCGCACATGAAGTAAGGGCATGAACGCCAATCGCTCCATTACGGGCATTGGGAAGATTCTTGAACCAAAGGCATAACTCTCGTCGTAGTTTATAATCCAAGCGAGCGCAATGAAATCAAACCCAGCCAGAAATAAATGTTCAGCAGCGGTCACAAATGACCGGACATTGAAAAACATTGATACAGTCCTACCGACATACTCGGGAAAAAATGTACTAGGCCCCAGCATCTTACGCTTACCACAACGACTAAAACGAGCTCGTATTCGGTTTGGTTTGGTTTATGGGGTTTAGCGTCCCAAAGTGACTTAGGCTATGAGAGACGTCGTAGCGAAGGGCTCCGGAAATTTCGACTACCTAGGGTTCTTTAACGTGCACTGACATCGCACAGTACACGAGCCTCTAGAACTTCGCCACCATTGAAATTCGGCGGCCGCGGCCGGGATCGAACCCGCATCTTTCGGGTCAGCAGCCGAGCACCATAATCACTGAGCCACCGCGGCGGCCAGCTCGTATTCGTCCTCTTCATCTCGCCGTATTTTTGTTGCTTGCGCGGCTCCAGAAGCACTGCTACGAAGATTCGAAACATGAATGCCGAGCGAAAGTGCACTTTCGCTGCGTTAGATGTGACACTTGAAACATCCGAGAGCGATTAGGATGTTTTGGAGCTAATAGGCCATAACATGGGATGAAGTGCATGTAATAAGAAGCTGTGAGTGTCCAGCACACGCTGTACAAGGATCTTTTCAAAATCGACCTGGTAGAGAACAAGCGCATGCAGCTGGAACCTCTCAACCAGCACTAAAACATGATCGTCTCTTTGTCGCTGAGCGATAATTTTGCTACCACCGCATTCGCGCTGGAGCCAAAACAACAAAACAATAACGGGAGTCAAGCCGCCGTGATGTCTCAGTGGTTATGGCGCTCGGCTGCTGACCCGAAATACGCGGGATCGACACCGGCCGCGGCGGTTGAATTTTGATGGAGGCGAAATTCTAGAGGCACGTGTACTGTGCGATGCCAGTGCACGTTAGCATTCTCTCTTTTTCATTCGCCCTCCCCCCTTCCTCCGGGCATGCTCCTTAGCATGACATTTATTTATTTATTTTACTCTCAGGATAGAGAATACATTACAGAGGGGAACTGCAATTGACACCAATATAGAAGATAAAAAAGGTAATGGGGTCAAGTACTGATCCTTGAGGAACCCCAGAACCAAGTGGTACATTAGACGAATCGGCGTCATTAATGCTGACAAATTCAAGACGAGAAGAAGGTTTGGTTTGGTTTGGTTTGGTTTATGGGGTTTAACGTCCCAAAGCGACTAAGGCTATGAGAGACGCCGTAGTGGAGGGCTCCGGAAATTTCGACCACCTGGGGTTCTTTAACGTGCACTGACATCGCACAGTACACGGGCCTCAAGAATTTCTCCTCCAAAGAAATTCTAGCCGCCGCGGCCGGGATCGAACCCGCGTCTTTTGGGTCAGCAGCCGAGCACCATAGCCACTGAGCCACCGCGGCGGCGACGAGAAGAAGGAAATCCACGGTTACAGTTAAGAACTGCACGGTCAGTGTTCAGCACACTCAGTTTATGTAATAACAGTGAGTTATTAACTTCATTGAATGCTTTAGAAAAGTTAAGAGATATGCCGCCAGATTAAAAAGCGGAGTCCAAGTAAAAGTGCTAGTTGTAAGTGAAGGAAAGAGTTGAATATCACAAGAGAAAAACTTTCGGAAGCCATGCTCTATCAGAGAGAAGAAATTGTTATCCTGCACAAAATTGAGAAGATATGTAAATATGTGTACCGTTGTTTTGCATGCCGTTGATCTCAAAGATATGGGTGAATGATTAGATGGATTCTGTTTATCTCCGGCTTTATGTACTTGGATGACCACAGAAGTATTCCAGTCTTCAGTGGTACACCGTGACGGTACTATTGTGAGAATATGCATTTCATGATAATGGAACTATACTCTTTAGCATTCCGTGTAAATCTGCCATTTATACCATCAATTCCGCTAGAAGATATTAGTTTCAAATCGATAATCGGTATGATGCCTTGCTAGTCGAACATGGTGAGATACATAGCGAAATGATCGCACAGTTGGAGATCAGGACGTTGGCTAACATTGGATGAAGGAAACGACTTAACGAAAGTATCATTTAGTACAGTAGCACACAGGTTGTCGGAAGCAGGTTCGCCGGCGGTTGCAGTAACGACACTTTATTGGTGTTTTCAGGTTTTATTATGTTCCAGAAGCGTTTTGTATTAGTTTTCAGAATGTTCACGAAGGTTACTTTAAATAAGGTGGATTTAGTAGACTTCACTGCTCGTTAATGGGCTGAAGCAGCTGTCTTGTTTGCTGTCCAATAGGCAGGCTTCAATGAATAATTATAATTATCTGATCGAAAAAGTATTTTCTTTTTGTTAGAAAATCGTTTTACATATCTGTTATACCATTGAGCATGCCTATCGGAGTGCACATGCCGAAGAGGGATAAGACGATGAATCACTTAACACACTTTATTTCGGTACATACACCAGTTTGTTTCCACTGAGCGCTCGAGATAACCTGCTAAGAAAATATCTAAAAAGGAGCCCAGTTATTAAGGGCTACAAAACCAGCTTTGTTGTCGTTGTTAATAGTCTTGGAGCGTTTTGACTATGGTGCATGCGATAAATCAAACGTGAAACGCAATATATCGTGATTGCTCAGGCCGGGCATATCTATTACTTGTGACATGGTACCTTCAGATGATGCTAGTACAAGATGTAGACAGGCGGAGAGGCTATATACTAAAGGCCCCGCCTTCTAAAGAACGGGTCCTCGAGCCATGGTCTCGCCCGAGGAGTGACAAATTCAGTTTTCTAAAAACATCGGTTTATTCTGGATCAAAAAAAGCACTTTCCAAGGACACAACATTCGACGACAACATTACAATTTCAATATAAACATATATTTTAAACTCTTTGTGTCTAAGAAACAATGTACCATACAAACATTCTCACAAAAAGCTAACGATTTAAAATTTATAGAAGGAATATGAACTCTTCATGCATATTTCAAAAATATAAACGGAGACACAAACAGGAGTTAAAGAGCAGAAGTTGTCTTGGCGAAGCGGCAAAACAGGAAATTGAGGGCCGATTTTATGCGAAGGACTAATGTGAGCTCATGGACAGTGGCAGCTTCAAGAAATCTTGCGTATTTTACTATGTTGAAGTTCACTGTCCTTCACATTATACAAAGGCTACCGCACAATCCAGAATATGTTTCTTCGCACAGTAGAGCTCTGAATGAAATTGTCCGCGATGTCACTGAGCTTTATTTTTCGGGCAAGGTCATTGTGCCCACGTAGTAAAATGTGATTTAATTGAGCTTCTCCCATTCTTGACCTGAGATGCGTTTTGACGCGAAGGATGTATGAAAACGATCTCCCATATGTGCATGACGTGACTGGGATAGTCAATGCAATTTTGGCAAGCTTAGCCATCTCGGGCAAAAGATTTCGCAGCTGCTCACCGTTACTGCCAGAAAGCATCTCAATAACTTTCTGAAATGTCTTCAAGGGTGTATTGCGCTGACTTGCAATATCTGACAGCATACTACGGCGAAGGTTGAGCCGTTCAGGCTCAAGATCTTGCCTGTAGTATTTGGACAGGTACGTGCTATCACCATTTCCTGTCAAAAACTGCTCAATCTCTGCCATGTGCTGCCACATATCTAGTGGATACTTGTCGTTTAGCGAGGATCATAGCGTACTGAAACTAGTACAGATTTTCGACCAGTAAACTAGGACACCATGGAAACAGGAGCAAAACGTATCATGACAAAAAATAAGACTAAACGGGCTACTTGTGAAGCAAACTAAATCAAATCAGGAACCAAAAATGCTGAGAGTGACTGGCGAAAAAAAAACAGAAAATCGCTTATTAAGGCGAAAGTCTTCAATGGCTCATACTGTCGTGACCAAGACGTGTTAGCAAGTTTGTCCGCGTTTCGGATTGGTCGAGATGGTCGTGACGTCACTGCGCGCGAATTTTGACGGGTGTCCACCGAAATATGTGAGACAGTTACTGCGCAATTTCCCTTCCTCAAATACAGTTTTCATTTTCTTCATTAAGGCCCCTCTTTCTCTTTTTTCTTTCACTCCCACTTCCTTCCTTCCTGTACGGTGCGGTTCAGGCGTCCACCGAGATGACAGAGAATTACAGCGCCATTTCCTTTCCTTAAAAAGCGTTGCGTTAAAAGGGCAACGCATCGCGCCGAACGGGCGGCGGCGTTACGTGGACTCCCTGGCAGCGCTACAACACGCTGTCGCGTTCCACTCCTAAAGGCAAAGATTAAGCGTCATTAATTGGCAGTTAATGCACCAACAGAATGTGAAGTGAACAATTGCGTAGCAGAATGCAGCACTCAGGCTTTCGCCTTTCACCACTTTAGCCGCTAAAGTTCCTCGTAATTTTTTTGCACAATATATACGGTAAAGTGGTTGTAGTCATTTAATGCATGTGGCATGATCGAGTAAAAAAAGTGTTTATGTGGCAGTGACTCACGTGAACTTTGGGTTGGTGACCTACAAGTGACGAACGATATGGTGGCACTGATATAAAAGTGGCTGACGGGACGAGTTGACTGGAAACAGCGACATCGCTCTCGGCGACTCCCCGTTGCCCGTGTGAATGTGCCAGTCCGTAGCAGAAGATATGCTGCCCCCTGACTGCATCGCTCAGTCTCCTTTGGGGCTAACCCCCCCGCCCCGAAAAAAATTCGGGGTGGCTCGAGCCCTCCAGTCCCCCCGCATGCCTGACCGTTAAATTCAGCGGCGGAAGTGTGGCTCAGCCGTACGTGTCACCAGACCAAGCGTTACTGCGCTCATCAACTAGGCGAGTTGCCGAGCTTTGTATAAGCTAACTCTTAACAAGCAGCGGAAGAAATAAAGCCAGACACCCACGCAATTTCGCGTGGACTAAACGCAATCCTAAATGAAGACCGTGCACGCAGAGCAAAGCCGGCTTCATTGCGGGTAGCTATAGCCAGCGAGTGAGCACATGTTAACGCACCAAGTACTGATCGGGCTGAAACATATAGGCTGAGAAATACCTGTCCGCCTAAAAACAAGCGGACTGAAATAGGAGCTGGCATTTTCGAACATGTCCGCTACGGCGACCTCGCACAGGCGAAATGAATGACGTTTGAGTCACCTGGTAGTAACCAAAATACGGTCAGCTATTCTGAACCCACCTGCAGCCACAGCCTAAAATCAAATGGGCGTGAAGGATGGGAATGAGTCACAAGCGCAAAGTCGAAGCCGATAGGTTCTATCGCTGTGCAGAAGTGGCACCTACTAAAAACGCGATTTCATTAGGTGAACACGTGATCTACGACGTGCTCACGCATTTGTAGGCGTTCTTGAAAATCCGGAAAGCGTCACTATACCCTCTTTCAGTCTTGCCTATATCCTTGGCGAGATATACAGCGTTTTCAAAGCCGGGGTGACGTCACTCAGTCCTCGTCCCTTCGCGCAGTTCTTTGAAATGAAGGTCATGCACCAATTATAGCCTACTAGAAAATTTTGCTATCTCGCATGAATGCTAACGATGTCGCACAGCATATTAAACAGGATGATGAAAATTAAGTATTACAGCTTTCTTAAAGTCACGTGTTTGAAATGTACGTGAAATACACCTCTCTCATAAATTATGCGGCCAGGGGGACACAAAGTGAGATAATAATTTTCACCGTCAGGCGTTGAATTAACTTGAATTTCTAGTTAACCTTTCAGGTTCTGCGGCTAGCGTGAATGTTTATATCGGGAGCATTGAGGCAGTCGCATTTCTAGACCGCTTCATTTGGTAGACTTCGTCTAGACCACGCAGGCTTCGAGATATTCGGCCTCAAAGATCCCACTGATTCCGTGTAATTACGCATTGCTATGTTCTAACCGCGACCTCCAGCCTAGGGGGATAAGCACACGATGTTGACTCCCGACGTAGCCACGGCCGCGGCGAAAAGCAAGTCTCTTCCGGAGGTGCCAACACTCTTTGCCAGTGCACTACATGAGGCAGAATGCTCCTAAGGTCTACCTTAAAAGACCTTTCGGTGAGAACCGGGTATCATCCCGGTCCAATCACCGTGTTTGGCCGCGTCACAATACAGCCGTCTTCAACGCCAGAGAACGTCGCACCGGCCTTCTCGGCGTGCCGAGTCTGGCAGCGGCGGGCGTACGTGCAGTATCCCCTATCTGTCGCTGGGGACACGAAAGAGCTGCGCACGACAAAACAGCATGCGACAAAACAGCGTACAAAAAACAGCACAGAGACAAAAGAGCACAAGGAAAAAACGGCACAAAACAGCACAGGGGAAAAACAGCATGCCGACAAAATAGCCCATGAAAAAAAACAGCACGCGTCAAAACAGCACGCGGACAAAAGAGCACAGCGACAAAACAGCGCAGCGCAGTACGGTGCAGTGCTGCGTGAGGGGTCAACTATGGGGACGTTTATTCAGTCCCGAAGAGACGGACTCACGGAACGGCAGTATCCTTTGCCGTTCTTCCGTTCTTTACGACCTCGTCACAGTTACAAGGAAACGAACAAAATAGAGAAAAAAATTGACGTTTAAAATGGTTTAAAAAGGCGATTTATCTCCTTCAATATTCAAATACCGAATGATCCGTTTATTTTTTCAGCTACACTAATCAGACACCAACCTCTGCAACAGAAATGCACAGTGGTTCGTCGCCGTGCACTGCTTGTGTGCATCCTCAGAGTCTATAAGCAGCAAAAAATGCTCCCCATGCGGTGCAGACAAGCAAAGGAAGAGTTTCACGAAAAACTTGATCGGGTCTCTGAACAACCCTCAATAGAAGATTTATTTCTCTGTGTACGTGCGTACTGCAAAATAAAGCGGACGTTTATTTTGACCCGAAGGGATGACCGCACTGCATCGCGCTGTCTTTTCCCGTCCTCCACTTCCTTACGCCCTAGTCACCATTGTTAGCGAACAAACAAAACAAAAACTAAAAATTTGGTTCTCATATTTCTTCAAGCATCGATTTTTCTCTAAAGTTCCGTTGAGTACGAACTGTTAGGCACGCATTTTAAAGCCGGAGCACTTTAGAGAAGGCTGCTGTGATGATGGGAAAAAAATGTGCTTGAATTTCAGGGAACCACTGCTGAGGCCCTGGTTCGAATTTAGGCGATAAAAAAATTATAGTACCAAAGTCATACTCAATTCGCCGGAAATGCGAGAAGAGAAGGAGATGAAGTGGCCTTCATCAATCTCGTGCCGTGTGCACGCGTAATAAGTAAAGAAAAAGAAAGAAGAATCACTGCAGCGTTCGAGGTACTGTTTCGATTCCACTGCAGTCTCAGTCGTGCTTAAGTCACAGTTCCCTGAACCTTCCGACGTATTTCCCACAAGTCTTGTAAACCGCCACACCGGGATCAGCTGCTACCTTGGTTTGCCACGCCTACCTCGGCCAAGAAGCTTTTCCTGGTAGGCTTACGAAGCACCATTTCCGCTCCAGTCCCTAGCCCCGAGCAGTTCGCTGGTTTATTTAGTAACGCCCACTGGCCGCCGAAGCCGCCTGAAAAGGATCGCAAAGGCAACGCTGTGTGACATCGAACGCAGACGCTGTTCGGCTCCTGGTCCACGCGGCCGCAACCGTTCTGGCGCACGACACCTCGATGCCCCCCATTTTCTGCACTCTTGACCAGATCCCTGACCCAATCAGTGGCGTACGTTTCCCGTGGGGGTGATTCGTCTGGCACCGAGCAAGGATTCTCTCAGGCAAGTGCGGAAACAGCCGTCTTAGTAGTCGTCCTCTGTGGCGGTTTTAGCCGACAAGCTCGTGACGACACGGAACTCGCCTTCGCCATAGCGGTTCCCACCGGTGAAATTGTGTCTGCTTGCATTGTTTCAAGGTGGCTTTCGAGGAGAAGGAGCTCGCAGACTTACTCAGCGGTGTCCGCCAGGCTTGGAGGCGATTCGGTTGGGATTGAGCCAGGGCTCCACCAGCTCGTTGCAGTTTCCTTCGTCCTGCTGCTCTTCCTCTGTGCCAGAGCATACCGACCATCTCGTGGCGCCACACTCCTCGCATTCACCATCACGGCTCCACCTGGAGAACGAGTATCTGCTGGCACTGCTCCTGGGGGGCCATCGAGGAGGAGGAGCTCGCAGACTTACTCAGCGGTGTCCGAGAAGCATGGAGGCGATTCGGCTGGGATTGAGCCAGGGCTCGACCAGCTTGTTGCAGTTGCCTTCGTCCTGCTGCTTGTGCTCTGTGCCAGAGCATGCCGACCATCTCGTGACGCCACACTCCTCGCATTCACCATCACGGCTGCACCTGGAGAACAAGTATCTGCTGGCACTGCTCCTGGGCGGCCATCGAAGAGGAGGAGCTCGCAGAATTACTCAGCGGTGTCCGCCAGGCGTGGAGGCTATTCGGCTGGGATTGAGCCAGGGCTCGACCAGCTTGTTGCAGTTGCCTTCGTCCTGTTGCTTGTGCTCTGTGCCAAAGCATGCCGACCATCTTGTGACGCCACACTCCTCGCATTCACCATCGCGGCTCCGCCTGGAGAACGAGTATCTGCTGGCGCTGCTCCTGGGCGACCATCGAGTAGGAGGAGTTCGCAGCCTTATTCAGCGGTGTCCAAGAAGCTTGGAGGCGATTCGACGGGGACTGAGCCAGGGCTCGACCAGCTTATTGCAGTTGCCTTCGTCCTGCTGCTTGTGCTCGTAATCTGTGCCAGAGCATGCCGATCATCTCGTGACGCCACACTCCTCGCATTCACCATCACGGCTGCACCTGGAGGAGTATCTGCTGGCACTGCTCCTGGGCGGCCATCGAAGAGGAGGAGCTCGCAGACTTACTCAGCAGTGTCCGCCAGGCGTGGAGGCGATTCGGCTGGGATTGAGCCAGGGCTCGACCAGCTTGCTGCAGTTGCCTTCGTCCTGCTGCTTGCGCTCTTTGCTAGAGCATGCCGACCATCTCGTGACGCCACACTCCTCGCATTCACCATCACGGCTCCACCTGGAGAACGAGTATCTGCTGGCACTGCTCCTGAGCGGCCATCGAGGAGGAGGAGCTCGCACACTTACTGAGCGGTGTCCGCCAGGCGCGGAGGCGATTCGGCTGGGACTGAGCCGGGACTCGACCAGGGTGGTGCTGTAACCACCAATCTGCTGCTCGTCCTTTGTGGCAGTGCGAACCTACCACCTCGTGACGTTACGGCACGGCCCTCGTCTTCGCCATGGTGGTTACTCCTGGAGAGAGATTATCTGCTGGCACTGTTCCTGGGTAAACATCGAGTCAGAGGAGCTGGGAGACTTTCTTAGCAGTATTCATCGGACGTGGCGGCGAATCGGTTGGTGCTGAGCGAGGACACCGCAATGCGACTGCGTAATCTGATGCCACCTTGATACTGATGCATCTTTCTGCAGTCCGACGAGGTCTCGGTGCGACAGTCGTTGACCTTACTAGACCGCTTTCTCTGAGGTAGTGCATTCATGGCATTGTTTCAGGGCGGCCATTCAATGCAAAAAGCTGTCAGATAATTTCAGCGTCGTTCAGCAAAACTTGCAGAACGGTGCTCTGTAGATGTGATTTTTAAGCCATAAATGGTTACGTAGTTGGAACTAATCATCTTGACTTCAAATAGTGGTGCAAAAAATATTTACGCAGTAATAAACAATTTACAATTTAACCTTATCCAGTGAAGCTAGCTTAGCGATGCTGTTCGAGTAATTAGCGGGTATTACGATAAAAAAGAGGGCAATGTCATTATTAATATGAATCTGCGATTGGCTGATGCCGTTGCCTTGCCATCAGGGAACTTTGGGAAGCATACTGCATACAATCAGGAAAAGAAGGGCCATGTGTAAGCGTGCCTTCTATCGAGCTCTCAAATCAGGAAAAAGAATTTTTGGAAAAATAAAAACAAACAGCTAAGTCAGAAAGATAATGCATGTTTTTTACTGCTGGACAGGACGTTAAAAGATATCTTGCCATGACGATGTGATCACGGATTTGTTTTTGTTTTTGTTTTTGTCTTGACAATGCCTATATATACATGCACTCAGAAATAAACTTGCAGTTGATAGTTTGCGCACATCTGTTCTGTGTCGTCCCTGATTGTGTCCAAGTTCCTTCGTAAGCGCAACAATGCACGAGAATAACAACCACCAACTAGCCCAATTTGAAACTCTCCTATTGCCAAGTCACTCAGGACATGAACTGCAAAGCATGATGAATGAGTTAGACATGCAGAGCAGAACGGTGGGGCTAAAAATTAACATGCAGAAAACCAAGTAATGTTCAATAATCTAGCAAGAGAACAGCAGTTCGCCTTTGGTAGTGAGGGGCTGGAAGTAGTACGGGAATGTCTACTTAGGGCAGGTAGTGACCGCTGATCCGGATCATGAGAGCGAAATAACAAGAATAGCAATGGGCTGGAGCGCATATGACAGGTTCTCTCAGATCATAATGGCAGCTTACCAGTATCCTTCAAGAGAAAAGTATACAACAGCTGTATCTTACAGGTACTCACCTATAGGGCAGAAACGTGGAGGCTAACAAAGAGGGTTCAGCTTAAGGACAACGCAGCGAGCTATGGAAAAAAAATGACAGGCGTAACGTTAAGAGATCGGAAGCGGGCGGAGTGGGTGAGGGAACAAACGCGGATTAATGACATCCTAGCCAAAATCAAGTGGAAAAAATGGGCTTGGGCAGCGCATGTAATGCGAAGGCAAGATAATTGCTGGTCCTTAAGGGTAACGGTGTGGATTCCATGAGAAGGCAAGCGTAGCAGGGGGTGGCAGAAAGTTAGGTGGGCGGATGAGATTAAGAAGTTTGCGCGGATACGGTGGCCGCAGCTGGCAAAGGACAGGGTTAATTGGAGAGACATAGGAGAGGCCTTTGCCCTGCAGCGGGCGTAGTCAGGCTGATGATGATGATAAAACAATGTACGCTGTTATGAGTATTCACGGAAAAGGGAAAGTCAAGGTTTAAGTGTAGTATTCTGCTAGAGCATTGCATGTGCTTTTCTCGGTACCAGCGCTAATGATGAAAAGCAAGATACGTACAGGCGGCCAATAGGTACAGGCGGTCAAATCTTTAGGTGACGTGCGCGACAGCCGCTTTTTTTGCGCTCCTGCGCTTTACGACGAAGCGAAGTTGCGGAAAGCTCAAAAGTAAGTACCGACTCAGTGAGCCTGTGCATAAATTTAATATTATCGCAAGTTTGCTCCGTCATAAGCCGCAGGAACACGGAAAACGCGGCCGTCATGCAAGCCAGCTAAAGGCTGTACTTCCTTGAGATATGTTTCAGATTGATTTCCCGCCTTTCAATACGAGACAATGGCTCTCGTGGCTAATTTTTGATCTCTTCGTTGCAATAGGCGATAACACGCATACCTTCACACTGAGTGCGTATTTTCTTCAGCTGCTCTTCCTAATGGGTATTATTTCGATACCTGTTAGTTTCTTTCATTTTTACGTAGCTGTGTTTTTGTGAGAGGTTTTTTTTATTTCGTTTGCAACCGCTATCATACTCAGGTTCGACACTAAATGTACTTGTGAGCCGAAAGTGGCAACAAAACTCCAGGGTCCTCCTACCGCTCCGAACATTTGGCAGTTAGGATACACTGGGATCTCATTAAAGGGACACTGAGACCGAATAGATGGTGGCCTGTATTAAGGCGGAAGCCTTTAATGGCTCATCGTTGTAAGCAGAAGTTGTCGACAGAAATGTCACGCTTTTCAATTGGTCGAAACGGTCGTTACGTCACAATGCGCGAATTTCAAAAGGGGCCAATTGCACTTTGGCTAGTAACCATGCAACCAATTAAAAGGGTCGTATAGTGATGCTCCAAGTAAGTGGGAAGGAGTTTAGTTAACTGCTTAGTTACCCAATTAGCCTAATTAACCCTTCTATTCAGGTCAGATAAATAAATAAAACAGAGTACGAAATTCGTCGAGTTCGGGAATCGAACCCCGGTCTCCGGAGTGCGAGACGAGCACGCTACCACTCCGCCATGCCAGCTCGATGGTTTGGAATGAACAAAGGCGCGTCTAGTAAATACGGTGTCTTCGTTCACTCCCATCTTCCTCCCTTCCCGTTACGGTGAGGTTCAGGTGTCCACCGAGATATGCGAGACAGATGCATTTCCTTTCCTCAAAAACCAATTTACGGACGAGCAAGGCTTAGGGCCGAACGGGCGATGGCGTTCTGTGGACTCCCTGGCAGCGTTGCAAGACGCTGTCGCGTTCCACTCTTAGAGGCTGCACTTTGATCTTAGCCAAAAGGCCGAGAAGCAATGCCGCCGCGGTGGCTCAGTGGTTATGGTGCTCGGCTGCTGGCCCGAAAGACGCGGGTTCGATCCCGGCCGCGGCGGCTGAATTTCGATGGAAGCGAAATTCTAGAGCCCCGTGTACTGTGCGATGTCAGTGCACGTTAAAGAACCCCAGGTGGTCGAAATTTCGGGAGCCCTTCACTACGGCGTTCCTCGCAGCCTGAGTCGCTTTGGGACGGTAAACCCCAATAAGATGAGACAATTTTCGACTGGTGTCCACCGAGATATGTGAGACAGTTACTGCGTAATTTCCTTTCCTAAGATACAATTTTCATTTTCTTCATTACGGCCCCTCATTCTTCTTTCACTCCACTTCCTCCCTTCCTGTACGATGCGGTTCAGGTGTCCACTGAGATGACAGAGAATTACAGCGCCTTTCCTCAAAAAGCGTTCCGTTCAAAGGGCAACGCATCGCGCCGAACGGGTGGTGGCGTTCCGTGGACCGCCTGCGCTACAACACGCTGTCACATTCCACTCCTAAAGACAAAGATTAAGCGTCATTGATTGGCAGCTAATTAATGCACCAACAGAATGTGAAGTGAACAATCGCGCAGCAGAATGAAGCAGTCAGGCTTTCGCCTTTCACCACTTTAGCCGCTAAAGTTCCTCTTAATTTTTTATAGCGTGCCGCTTTCTAGAAACACAGACCACTTTCACTGAAAACGGAGCTTTCACAAGATGGAAGCCTGCACCATCGGCCGATTTTGGAAGTAAATTGCGTGAGTTGACACCGAGAAATCCCACAGGCTACGGAACACTGCCATTCACTTCAAATCACTGCAACACGTCATTTTTGGTAAGGATGTCACGAGTTTGAATCGACTCTCGGGAAGGTTCTTAAACCCAATTTTCTCGATGATCAATGCGTTGTGTGGTGCCGGTCGAACGTCAGCCTAACCGAACCAAAAAAAAATTTTGGATGCAATTGTCCTCAGTGTCGCTTTCATTCGAACTCACTTAATTTGAACTTTTCATATGTTCGAAGTGGGGCTTCTGTTCCGTTAAAATCAAATAGAATTCAATTACATTGGTTTATTGGTTGGTTTATTGGGGTTTAACGTCCCAAAGCGACTGAGGCTATGAGAGACGCCGTAGTGAAGGGCTCCAGAAATTTCGACCACCTGGGGTTCTTTAACGTGCACGTATACATCGCACAGCACACGGGCCTCTAGAATTTCGCCTTCATCGAAATTCAGCCGCCGCGGCCGGGATCGAACCCGCGTCTTTCGAGCCAGCAGCCGAGCGCCGTAACCTCTAAGCCACCGCGGCGGGGTGAGAATTCAGTTAGAGGAAACACCTGGTAATGCGAAAACGCCATTGCATTGTATACTTTTAATCTGAAGACAGGGCGCAGCTGACATGCTCATTCCAGTGATGCGCGAAAGCGCTGCTAGGAGCAGTGTCCTTGGTTGCCTGGACCGCCTCTCTTCCAAGCCCGTGTCCACGGGTATCGGCTCGAAGTGATGCTACAGTACAATACAATAATCTTTTACTGTGTATATGTCCGGCATCGTGAAAGCAGCACTGCAACACACATCGTTCGGCTATATCTAAGCGAACCACAATCCCTGGGATTTTTACATGGAGAATCTATTTTAATCGCGTCTTTTGCTCAGCGGATCGCATCTTTAGTCACCGCCCGAGATCATGAGATGTCAGCACACAGTAATCCTCCCAGTTCGTTTGATGGAGAAGGGTAAGCCATCGTACAGAGTGTCACCCTTCGCTCGAAAACCGGTTACCACCTCGGGAGAATGGAAAGCTGTTGCTGTACTAGACAGATTTAGAATAAGGTATGCACGCATACGTACGCTAAACGCAAGTATTTTGCGGGACGTTGCGCCATTAGTCCTGTCCGCACCTTTAGCTCAGTGTATCTAAACCGAGACGCAAAGATAACGCCAGCCTAGTGGCGCCTCCTGGTTTTTAAAGCTTGAGCCACCTTTCTCAAGAAACCGACACTACACTTCACGCCTAGGAGCTGCAGGATTCTCACTCGAAATAAAAAATGAAGGAAATTTATCAGCGGTTATTATCGGCCATATGAGCCGAAGCGACAAACCAGTGCCCCATTTATGGTCAGGTAAAGTACCGAAAAATGCAGTAACAACGACGAATTCGCTTTGGACAGTGGGGTCCTGCTAAACTCATGCTATACTTTGGAAATAGCGTACGAAACGCGAGAATACGTTAAGGATCGATTTTAATGGCGTTTCGCGCGTGTGCACTACAAAGCACGCTATTTTTTTATATATATATACACTACCTCTTTGCGTATGTCTGCGTACGCTAAAACTGCCGCTGTCACCGCCAACCATTGCTGCTGCAGCAGCACCACGTTGTCGGGACGACTGTTAACCACTTGCCATAAATATCGCGCGAACTTTTCATTTCTCTAGAGCATCGGCAATAGCATTCATTCATTTATGGTTGATCGGTGTGTTGCTGCATGGAAAACAGGGAAACGCTAAAACATACCCTTGTTGAGTGTGAGGCCCTTAAGACACGCTCGAGGTGCTTTGGGTATTCAAGATCATTTTATCTAAGCTTACCGGTCCAGCGCATTAATCAGCGAAATTTCACTGGCATTAGTGGCCAAGAGGTCTGGAGTGGCAGGCACATTTTGACGTTTCACAGGCGGCTGCCTGGTTTGGCGTCTCACAATCTCGATTTGGCGTATATACGCTCACATGCAGACTATGCCATCTTTCACATACAGTTTTCAGTTCAAGTGCGTTCTTGGTACACTTCGCGTAATCCAGGGCCCGCTTGCACGAATCAAATAGTCTATAGTTCCATTGTTGTAAGTCTAAACCTACGTTGGTTTTGAGGAATGGAAAGGCACATAAGTGGCTCACTGGGTCAGTGGACACCTAAATCACGCTGTGATGTGGCGGTGGTGTTCACCTGAAGCGTTACGCTGTACACGGCTACCGTTTTAACCCCTAAATTTCTTTTATGTATGGCTCGTACTAAGTTATTACAGCTTCCGCTGAAAAACATTAGGGATACAGTAGATTTTTGCAGTGAAAGCTGTAATAGCTTTTTACAACCAATTTAGAGGGTACAACGGCCGTCATGTGACTCGTTGCACGTTATACAGGAGGACACCACAACCAGCTCCCATCGCAACTGAGGTGTGCACTAATCCAGTGAGCCAGTTATGCGCCTTTCCTTTGCCCCAAACCAATGGAGGGTGTAGACTGAGAATAAGACAACACCCAGGACTAGAATCATTTGCTTATTTCAAGAGGGCCCTGGAGTCCGTGAAGCGTGCAGTGAACGCGATGTGAAGACCACAAGCGTAAGAAGGCTGAGTATGCAAGTGAGTTCAGAGGTGCGAAAAGAGTCCTGTGAGACGCCCATCCAGGCAGCTGTCGCTTGTGAAACGTCAAAAAGGACCTGCCAGCCCAGATCTCGATCGCTAATGCCAGTCAGTTTTCACTTATTAACACGCCAAGCCTGTGAGCTTAATACTTCTATATTTTTATGTGAAAACTAGTAAAAAGCGATTAGAGTTTAAGGGAGAAGAGTCACAGAGTAGTTTAGGTAGGGCGAGAAGATAAAACACCATAACAGCGTTTGGTAAACGAAATGTTGAAACACCTGCCGCCATTAAAAAAAAAAAAAAGATACTAAACTAGGAAACGGCCCAGTTCAACGATCGGCGGAAACCGGCGGCTCGGCGGCGGCGGTGGCTTCTACTTCGCTCTGTCTCTTCCTACGATCTCCCTCCTGCGCAGAACTCCGACCATGAGCTTCCTTCGAGATGGCAGTTCCGGAAGTTGAAGGCTCGCCGTCTGCTCCCTGTCGCCGGTGCCGCTCTCAATGCTGCGAGGTCGTCGTCTCGCGCCTTTCCTCAGTCTGGCTACGCCGCCGATTGGCTCCACGTTCGACGACGAGCACAGCTACATCTTGTCAACGGCGAGCCTCGCGAGCACGAGCGCGACTGGCGCCATTTTCATTTACTTTCTATTCCAATTAAGCCCGGCAACGCTCTGGTGGCCCGTGCTCCTCTCTCATACACAATAATTAGAACGAAAGCAATTTTGAGCGGGAAACCATTTGTGAACGTAGTTTTCTCATATAATGCAACATTTCACTACAGCAATCAATATATCCGCAGATCGCCCGACGGTAGTCTTGTATTTTTTTTCTATTAACGTTATTGTTATCGTCGAAAGCTTTCCTCATTGGTTTTCTGTGGCAGTATTAACTTTTCGATGCCATCGACGCAAACACTTTAAAAGAAAGATTTTGCTATATGTCAGAAGAATGAACCATTACCGTTAGTATTTCCATAAAAGTGTCCTACAATTTTCCAATTTTCAAAATTTTTGTCCGAGAATGCTGTACTTGTGAAGTTATATTTTTCATCATTTTCATGAGAGGACTAATAAAAGGTCAGCTGCTACGTCATTCTCGCGGGCTAGTTTTTCTGTATGCTATTTTGTTCATTCGGCCAACGGCAAAGCGAATCTTGGCTGATCTTCCTCTCACCAAGCACTTCCCTTCAGAGGTGCAGCCGTTAGTGCAAGAGATATCGCATCTCCCGAGAGGACAGCTTAGATAGCGAGCGGCGGACGGCATCGCGCGCATGGAAGTTTTCACCCTTGTCCCAGCAGCTTGAGATTCAGATCTTGCTATTTATCTCCCTGCAACAGCGTCCCATAATTTTCTCCCCGTTCTTGTTTTGTTTCTCCCTTGGCCGCCCTTCTTTCTTTCTTCTTTCTCTCTTCTTCCTTCCGTCCTGGCGAGCGTTTTTCTTATCTCTTCTTTCAATCTATTTGTCGTTCCTACAGCATCCCCCATTTTCTCCCTTACTCCTTATCTTCTTTATCTCATCGCCACCCCTCAGTTTTTCACATCTGTGTCTTCTCGCTCTCGATCGCTGACCTTGGACGGGCTACAACCACGTCACGGCTCGAGTTGGGCTCCCTATAAAGGCCAAAGCCATAAAAGTAAACCCCGGGGGGGGGGGGGGGAAATGGTAGGGGTCATGTGACAATAATGCAGGCGCAAGTTTCTTTCTAAATACTGCGTTGCGATTTTATTGTGGGCTTGCTGCGCTAGGTTGAGTAACATAGAGGGGTACCACGTGGTGTATGTGTTGACAGAAGCGATTGAACTGCCGCTAGACCACATAAGTATACAGAACACGACTCTTTTTCTTGATGCTTATGCATGGTTTCGCGTCAGTGTCCTTACATGCAGCGGAGAATCCTACTTAACCAAGCAACTGTCCTAAGAGGGTGATGACAGTGCTTTGCTAACGGACAGCGAGGAGCTGGATCGTTCCCGCTATCAGAGGCGAGTCACGCAGCGAAGCACTGTCTCAAAACGCACAAGTTTGATGCTTAATTCAACGGTACCACCGTCTCACAATATCCCCAACTTTAGCATTTTGTTAAGTGCTCCTGCGACAGAGTGAAACTACAATTCAATCGCCAGCTAGCGGCGAAATTTACGTTAAGTATACCCGCCTTTTTCAGTTAATATCGAATTTAGCAAATTGAAATTGACCTATTTTCATCGGCATTTCCCGGTTTAAACCGACAAGTTCAGCCCGTAAATACCCTCCACCGAGATGTGGTCGCGGGTTGACACACTGATAATACCGATGTCCTTAAGTGGAACTCCAGTTAAGCTTGATATATACGGTTTCCCATGTCAAAGCAAAGTCATAAATTCTTATTGCATCGGTATGAAAATGCCCAATTCTGTCAATAGAAAACGAAGTGAAGAAGGGTTGAGGGGGAGCGTAAGTTCGCTTGGCAACGTTTCGAATATAGAGGACTTGTCGAACCATTCGCTAGCAGACTGTGGTTCCTCATCAACCTTTGATTACTTTGTTTCGTGTTATCAACAATCTCTTCTTACTGCTTTTATTGTCCCGTCGATTGTGTCGATGTGAGATGAGATCTTTTTCTGTTAGATTGTACTTCAATTTAGGATGAGTCCGGTCGTGTCATGCGGACCAAGCCAATGCTTTTGAGAACCATCCCGTAGCTTTCATCCTGAGGCGGAAGTGCCGAAATAGCTCGTCAGTAATGCCAAAACCTCGTCTAGGTCCGTCGTTAGAAGGCGAAGGCACCGGTCCACCAGTGGGCCATGGGCGTTGGATACCTTTGTACTAGCGTCACCATGGGCGTGTTTCTAAAACGACCAGCGTGACGTCATCCTGCTGGTCTACGTCACTAGAAGCTGCGACCAATGGCAAACGACGACATGTAAAGTTACAGAATACGTTCCCTGGTACAGGTTAAACCCCATATTTTTCATACCTGTTTTGGCTGTAGAAACGCAACTCAAAATATTTAAATGAGAAGTCAACAGTATCCTCCTGGTCATGCACCTTTTCTCGTGAGCTGTTTTTTTTTTCTGCAGTGGTTTCCTCCTCAACAGCACTGTCTTCTATAAAAGAAAGCAGTTTCATTCATATCATCTGCATTGATTTTGGATAAGCGGTGCTTTCTGATGCAGCAAATACCATCAATAATACCGAAGTCCGGTGAGTATTAAGATATCGAATGATCCGTTTCTTTTTTCATTGCACAAATCAGACACCAACCTCTGCAAGAGAAATGCACAGTGCTTCATCGCAGCGCACTGTTCGTGTGCATCCTCCGAGTCTGTTAGCAGCAATAAATGCGCCTGATACGGTGCAGACAAGCAAACGAAGAGCTTAAGAAAAATCTCCATCAGGATTTCTAAACAAGCTTAAATACAAGTTTTATCTCTGTCTCTCTGTACAAAATAAAGCGGATATTTATTAATGCGAAAGTATTAGAAGGCTATGTTGACGCCGGAAGTGTCCGCAAAATGTGTTGCCGGAAGATGGTCCCCTGTTACGCCATTAGGTATGTGACGTCATTGGTCACATGATGTCATGAGTCACGGAAGTTAGGAGACATTAGGACAAGAATAAGAAAATCGGGGTATCGACGCGAATCGAACCGGGGCTGCCGGCTTGCGATGCTGATGTGACAGGATGACGTAAAATTTAGAGAGTAATAACGCCACACCAACGAAATGACGTCACACTTGAGCTAAGTCACAATCGCTGCCGCGTGCAGAGGGGAGCAAGAAGGAATTATACAAAGAGACGCGCGGAACAAACGCCGCGTCCGCCGAAGCGACAACACTGGTTTCACCAACAGATATCGCAGGTGCAGAGGAAATTCCAGCGATACCCTCACAGGTTGACCTCAATGCAGTGGCAGTAATCGCGAATACATTCACCAAGATGTTGAGCAACCGCTCGTCGTACAGCATTCCGGGTGGTGTCGGAGCATTCCTCTATGCATACAGCTTATATGTTTTACTCAAGTTTGAGGCTAGCTTGAGACAGGGGTTCTGGCCAATGACACATGCACCTTCAATCGCATGCTTTCTGAGACTAAATTTTTCCTGAAGGCGCAGTTGAGGTGTCCACCGAGGTGTCGAGACGTGAAGTTGAAGGCTAGCTAGCGACGGTGGTTCGGACCAATGACATATGCATCTTCAGTTGCATGCCTTAAGGCCCAATTGAGGTGTTCACCGAGATGTCAAGATTTGAGAGCTGCTGCCCTCTTTCCTTTCCTCAAAAACCTTTCCTTTCCTCCAAACACATGCTTTCGCATTCCTCCACGTAAGCAGACGCAAGTGGCGAAAGAATTTTTAGTCCCGAAGGGACGACCGCACTGCATCTCGCTATCTTTCGCCATTTTCCACTTCCTTAAACCCTGGTCACCATTGCTAGTGATAAAACAAAACTAAAACTAAAAACTTGGTTATTATAGCTCTTGAAACAACAATTTTTCTCTAAAGTTGCGCAGAGTGCGAACTCATGATGATGATAATAGTGTAAATTTATGGTGCAAGGACACCTGCGGCCAAAGAGCGCCATGGCACAAGTTATTTTCGTTTGCTCAAGGTGGGGTCAAAGACCCATTTCTCAAGCATTTCACCCCGATTAAGCCGAGCACCAGACCAAGAGAAGCTTGCACCTATTTGATAGGTACCCAGCGGTACTGGGGATCTAACCCCGCACCTCTCGCATGCCAGGCAGATGTTTAACCACAAGGCCCTGCACTAGACGCCAAGTTTACATGCCTGAGCAATTTAGAGTCATCTAGTATGAAGATGGGTAAAAAAGCGGTGAATTTCAGAGGAACGCTGCTCACACGCAGTTTCAAATTTAGCCGATGAAAAACATATAGCAGCAAAGAAGATAAAGTGACTTTCACCAATCTCGTGCCGCGCACACGTGCGATCAGCAGAGGAAAAAGAAGGAATTATTAAAACGCTTGAGATACTCTTTCGCTTCCAGTGCAGTGTCAGTCCTGCGCAAGGCACAGTTCCCTGAACCTTCCGACGTATTTCCCACTAGTGTTGGAAGCCATCAGACCAGGATCAATTACTACCGTGATTTCCCATGCCCACAGGAGAGCCCGGCGTCAACTACGTCCTCGGCAGTGAGGCTGTTTCCTGGTAGGCCTACGACGCATTTGTTTCCGCTCTTGTCAACCTCGAACAGTTCCCTGGTTCATTCAGCGGCACCGACTGGCCGACTAAACCGCCGGACAAGGATCAGCGAAGGCAACTCGATTCGACATCGAAGTCAAGCGATGTTTGGCTCCTGCCCCACGCGGCCTCAACCGTTCTGCCTCACGGAACGTCAGTGCATCCCATTTTCCGCGCTCTTGACCAGCTCCCAGACTCAGTCAGTGGCGTACGTTTGCCGTAGTGCGAATTCTGCTGGTCTTGAGAAAGTATTCTCCCATGCCAGTGCGGGAACCGCTGTCTTCGTGCTCTTCGTATGTGCCGGTGCCAGCCGACTAGCTCGCGACAACACGCAGCTCGTCGTCGCCATCGCGGTTCCAGCTGGAAAAGCATCTGCTGGCACTTCTCCTGGGTGGCCATCAACAAAGAGCTGGCAGAACTTATCAGCGGTGCCCACCAGGCGAGCTGGTGATTCGGCTGTGGCTGAGCGTGGACACGTCCAGGCGGGTCCAGTGACCACTGTCCTGCTGCTCCTCCTCTGTGGCAGAGCGGGCCAACCATCTGGGGACGCCACGGCCCTTCTCTTCGCCATTCCGGTTCCCGCAGCAGAAAGAGTATCTGCTGGCACTGCTCCTGGGCGTCCATCGAGAAGGAGCAGCTGGCATACTTTCTCAGTGCTGTCCGCTTGGCGAGGTGGATATTCGGCTGTGCCTGAGCGTGGACACGTCCATGCGGGTCCAGTCACCACTGTCCTGCTGCTCCTCCTCTGTGGCAGAGCGGGCCAACCATCTGGGGACGCCACGGCCCTTCTCTTCGCCATTCCGGTTCCCGCAGCAGAAAGACTATCTGCTGGCACTGTTCCTGGGCGTCCATCGAGAAGGAGCAGCTGGCCTACTTTATCAGTGCTGTCCGCTTGGCGAGGTGGCGATTCGGCTGTGGCTGAGCGTGGACACGTCCAGGCGGGTCCAGTGACCACTGTCCTGCTGCTCCTCCTCTGTGGCAGCGCGGGCCAACAATCTGGGGACGCCATTGCCCTCCTCTTCGCCATCCCGGTTCCCGCAGCAGAAAGAGTATCTGCTGGCACTGTTCCTGGGCGTCCACCAAGAAGGAGCAGCTGGCCTACTTTCCCAGCGCTGTCCGCTTGTCGAGGTGGCGATTCGGCTGTGGCTCAGCGTGGACACGTCCAGGCGGGTCCAGTGACCGCTGTCCTGCTGCTCCTCCTCTGTGGCAGCGCAGGCCAACAATCTCGGGACGCCATTGCCCTCCTCTTCGCCATCCTGGTTCCCGCAGCAGAAAGAGTATCTGCTGGCACTGTTCCTGGGCGTCCACCAAAAAGGAGCAGCTGGCCTACTTTCTCAGTCCTGTCCGCTTGGCGAGGTGGCGATTCGGCTGTGGCTGAGCGTGGACACGTCCAGGCGGGTCCAGTGTCCACTGTCCTGCTGCTCCTCCTCTGCGGCAGAGCGAGCCAACCATCTGGGGACGCCACGGCCTTGGTCTTCACCATCCCTGTTCCCGCAGCAGAAAGAGTATCTGCTGGCACTGTTCCTGGGCGTCCACCAAAAAGGAGCAGCTCGCCTACTTTCACAGCGCTGTCCGCTTGGCGAGGTGGCGATTCGGCTGTGGCTCAGCGTGGACACGTCCAGGCGGGTCCAGTGACCACTGTCCTGCTGCTCCTCCTCTGTGGCAGCGCGGGCCAACAATCTGGGGACGCCATTGCCCTTCTCTTCGCCATCCTGGTTCCCGCAGCAGAAAGAGTATCTGCTGGCACTGTTCCTGGGCGTCCACCAAAAAGGAGCAGCTGGCCTACTTTCTCAGTGCTGTCCGCTTGGCGAGGTGGCGATTCGGCTGTGGCTGAGCGTGGACACGTCCAGGCGGGTCCAGTGACCATTGTCCTGCTGCTCCTCCTCTGCGGCAGAGCGAGCCAACCATCTGGCGACGCCACGACCCTCCTCTTCGCCACCCCGGTTCCCGCAGCAGAAAGAGTATCTGCTGGCACTGCTCCTGGGCGTCCATCGAGAAGGAGCAGCTGGCATACTTTTTCAGTGCTGTTCGCTTGGCGAGGTGGCGGTTCGGCTGAGCGTGGACACGTCCAGGCGGGTCCAGTGTCCACTGTCCTGCTGCTGCTCCTCTGTGGCATAGCGAGCCAACCATCTGGGGACGCCACGGCCTTGGTCTTCACCATCCCTGTTCCCGCAGCAGAAAGAGTATCTGCTGGCACTGTTCCTGGGCGTCCATCGAGAAGGAGCAGCTGGCCTACTTTCTCAGTGCTGTCCGCTTGGCGAGGTGGCGATTCGACTGTGGCTGAGCGTGGACATGTCCAGGCGGGTCCAGTGTCCACTGTCCTGCTGCTCCTCCTCTGCGGCAGAGCGAGCCAACCATCTTGGGACGCCACGGCCTTGGTCTTCACCATCCCTGTTCCCGCAGCAGGAAGAGTATCTGCTGGCACTGTTCCTGGGCGTCCATCGAGAAGGAGCAGCTGGCCTACTTTCTCAGTGCTGTCCGCTTGGCGAGGTGGCGATTCGGCTGTGGCTGAGCGTGGACACGTCCACGCGGGTCCAGTGTCCACTGTCCTGCTGCTCCTCCTCTGTGGCAGAGCAAGCCAACCATCTGAGGACGCCACGGCCTTGGTCTTCACCATCCCTGTTCCCGCAGCAGAAAGATTATCGGCTGGCACTGTTCCTGGGCGTCCATCGAGAAGGAGCAGCTGGCCTACTTTCTCAGTGCTGTCCGCTTGGCGAGGTGGCGGTTCGGCTGTGGCTGAGCGTGGACACGTCCAGGCGGGTCCAGTGTCCACTGTCCTGCTGCTGCTCCTCTGTCGCAGAGCGAGCCAACCAACTGGGGACGCCACGGCCTTGGTCTTCACCATCCCTGTTCCCGCAGCAGAAAGAGTATCTGCTGGCACTGCTCCTGGGCACTCATCCAGAAGGAGCAGCTGGCATACTTTTTCAGTGCTGTTCGCTTGGCGAGGTGGCGGTTCGGCTGTGGCTGAGCGTGGACACGTCCAGGCGGGTCCAGTGTCCACTGTCCTGCTGCTCCTCCTCTGCGGCAGAGCGAGCCAACCATCTGGGGACGCCACGGCCTTGGTCTTCACCATCCCTGTTCCCGCAGCAGAAATAGTATCTGCTGGCACTGTTCCTGGGCGTCCATCGAGAAGGAGCAGCTGGCCTACTTTCTCAGTGCTGTCCGCTTGGCGAGGTGGCGATTCGGCTGTGGCTGAGCGTGGACACGTCCAGGCGGGTCCAGTGTCCACTGTCCTGCTGCTCCTCCTCTGCGGCAGAGCGAGCCAACCATCTGGCGACGCCACGGCTTTGGTCTTCACCATCCCTGTTCCCGCAGCAGAAAGATTATCGGCTGGCACTGTTCCTGGGCGTCCATCGAGAAGGAGCAGCTGGCCTACTTTCTCAGTGCTGTCCGCTTGGCGAGGTGGCGATTCGGCTGTGGCTGAGCGTGGACACGTCCAGGCGGGTCCAGTGACCATTGTCCTGCTGCTCCTCCTCTGTAGCAGCGCGGGCCAACCATCTGAAGACGCCATTGCCCTCCTCTTCGCCACCCCGGTTCCCGCAGCAGAAAGAGTATCTGCTGGCACTGCTCCTGGGCGTCCATCGAGAAGGAGCAGCTGGCATACTTTTTCAGTGCTGTTCGCTTGGCGAGGTGGCGGTTCGGCTGTGGCTGAGCGTGGACACGTCCAGGCGGGTCCAGTGACCATTGTCCTGCTGCTCCTCCTCTGCGGCAGCGCGGACCAACCATCTGGGGACGCCACGGGCCTCCTCTTCACCCTCCCGGTTCCCGCAGCAGAAAGAGTATCTTCTGGCACTGCTCCTGGGCGTCCATCGAGAAGGAGCAGCGGGCCTACTTTCTCAGTGCTGTCCGCTTCGCGAGGTGGCAATTCGGCTGTGGCTGAGCGTGGACACGTCCAGGCGGGTCCAGTGACCATTGTCCTGCTGCTCCTCCTCTGCGGCAGCGCGGGTCAACCATCTGGGGACGCCACGACCCTCCTCTTCGCCACCCCGGTTCCCGCAGCAGAAAGAGTATCTGCTGGCACTGCTCCTGGGCGTCCATCGAGAAGGAGCAGCTGGCATACTTTTTCAGTGCTGTTCGCTTGGCGAGGTGGCTGTTCGGCTGTGGCTGAGCGTGGACACGTCCAGGCGGGTCCAGTGACCACTGTCCTGCTGCTCCTCTTCTGGGGCAGCGCGAGCCAACCATCTGGGGATGCCACGGCCCTTCTCTTCGCCATTCCGGTTGCCGCAGCAGAAAGAGTATCTGCTGGCACTGCTCCTGGGCGTCCATTGAGAAGGAGCAGCTGGCCTACTTTCTCAGTGCTGTCCGCTTGGCGAGGTGGCGATTAGGCTCGGACTGTGCGAGGACTAGACCAGGCTTATGCGGCAACCATCATCCTGCTGCACGTCCTCTATGGTAGCGCAGGCAAGCCATGTCATGACTCACGGCCCTCTTCTCTGCCATCGAGGTGCCCACTAGAGAAAATGCATCTGGGAAGTCATCCACTCAGAATAGCCTGGAGATTTTTTCTGTGCTGTCGATCAGAAGCAGTGGGGATTCGGGTGATGCTGATCGAGGACTTCGCAAGGCGGCTGTATAATCCGGCGTCATCTTACTCTTCATGTGTATTTCTGCAGCCCGGCGAGCTCTCGGCGCCACAGTCGCTGTACACACTAGGCCACTTTCTGTGAGGTGGTGCCTATTCTGGTACTCTTCTTGGGGAACATTAATGCAAGAAACTGGCAGACATTTTCGGCACCGTCCTCAGGTCCTTTCATTTGTGTAAGAGGAGAAAATCTATAAGTGACTTGGGAAATCACATTCTGTATTTCTGTCAACGCGATGTGGTTTGCAGGTTTTCCGACCACTAATAGTTATTGGTGGAGAAATTTCTCCATTTTCTTTAATGTGGTTGGTTCGCAGTGGTTTAAAAAAAAACATTCGAATTCAATTGGCACTGCTGCCATGTATTCTAGATGTTATGATTATTAGCGATTAGTTCAAGACCGAGCTCTAACTCGGCGAACCAATGTTAGCAAACTTTGTTGCAAACGACTAAATATACTGATGCGAAAACATACAAAACGGCGCTCTAAATATGATTTCAGCGTGTTTAAACCGTAAAAGTTTACGTAGTTAGAACCGGGATATTTATTGTTTGTGTAAGAAACCACGCCTTATGTAATGGCCCTACGGTGGACTTTTAAGGCAATAAACTGAACTGAACGGAAAACGTGACTTCATGTGGTGCAGAAAAGAATAACGTAGCAATATACAAGCTTCAAAGTTGTATTCACGGAACTTAACATGCCAAAATCACGGGGATGTGGGGCATTTTGCAGGAGCGTTCCATGTGCTTTTCTATGTACCCGAGGTGATGAAGCAAACGCAGAGTTACCTAGGTACTATCACTATTCTATACGATGCACCGGCTTCCGCGGCTATTTTTTAATGCTTCGTTGTAACAGTCTATCAGACAGATACCTTCATGCGGAGTGCGCATATCTTTTATCTACTTTTCCTGATATTGCGCCTCTTTCGTCGTTTTATTCGTTATGCCGCCGTTTTATTTCGAGATGCTTGTTTTTTAGAGCCCAGCTCTTAGGTTTCCATTCCGACATTTCCGTGTCGTAGTGGTTGCCGGACTGTTCAGCGTTCTCGGCCTAACCTGTAGTCCAAGTAGCAGAGCGAGACGCCACGCTGAACGTGGCAGCCAGGTGGCTTGCAGCGTAACACGGCACGTGCTGGCAAGTGGCGTGTGAAAAGCTCTGCTGAAATTTCACATTACCTTCTATCGTAATCGTCTGTCAGTTTTTTTGTATTCCTTCTGCAAGTACTATCATGCAGCGGCGCGGCATTAGATGTATGCACTTGTAAGACATCTGTGGAAAAAGACTCCAGGGTTCTGCTACCGCTCCGAACAAAAATTTAGTAAAGAGTATTTTCTTGAGCTGGTCGGTACGTGCTCATAACGTAAAGGCACAGCACGGTTGAGACAGGATGAAAGAGGTAGACACAGCGCTCTGTCTACTACTTTCGTACAGCTGCCGCAGTGTCTTAGTTGTTATGGTCCTCGGCTGCTCACCCGAAAGATGCAGGTTCGATTCCGGCCGTGGAGGTCGCATTTCGATGAGGGTGAAATGGTAGAGGCCCGTGGGCTGTGTGATATCAGCGCACGTTGAAGAACCCCAGGTGGTTGAAATTACTCGGAGCCCCTCCACTATGGCGTGCCTCAAAGCCTGAGTCGCTTTGGAACGTTAAACCCCATAAAATCAGAAACCAAACTTTTCCGTCCTGTCTCAGTCGCGCTGTGCCTTCACCTAAAATTTGGAAGATACGATACAGCGAGAACTCATTAAAGGGACACGACCAAGGAACGGAAGTGCTAGTGTCGCCATCACCGGTTGATTTCGCAAGTAAAATACGTGCGTCGACACCAATTTCGGGGCGTGGATCCGACAGGCTACGGAACACTGTCATGCACTTCAAATCAATGGCAACACGCCCTTTTCGGTCAGGACGTCCCCACTTTGAATCGACCGGCGCGAAGATTCCTGAATTCAATTCTCTCCACGATAAGTGTGTCGTTTGCTGCCGGCCGAACTTCAGCTATTTAGCCGGAAAGACCCAGAGAATCAAGTTTTGCTGTACAAATTATTTGCCTGTAGTATTCAGTACACATTTAATAAACTCAATCAATTTGAACTATTCGTTTATTTGATTTGGCGCTCCTGTCTCGTGAAAAGGAAATATATTTCAATGGGAGGAAACACCTGCCCCGGCCATGTTTTAATTTCTACTTCCACTGCTCATCTGCATCCTTGCGACCGAGGCTAGCACTCCACGCTCGCGTGTGATCCCTCACAACCCGCACATCTCTTACTCTGGGGTTAAGGTTAAAAAAAAAATTGGCTGGACAACCTCTCTTCCAAGCAGGAGTCCACGGGTCTCGGCTCGAAGTGCTGCTGCTGTACGAAGAGGGGTAGAAAGAGGCTTTCGACGACAAAACTGTACAAAAACCTTTTTGTTTACATACGTATGTCATCATGAAAGAAGCACTGCAACCCTATAGTCCAGCTATATGGAAGATTTCCACGATCTCTAGAATTTTTACTTGAAGAATCTTTCAGTCGTGTCTTTGCTAAGCGGATTGCGTCTTTATAGGCGCCGCCCGGGATTATGAGATGTCACCAGACCTTAACAATCGCAGTTCATCTGATGAGAAGCTGAAGGCGTCATAGAGAGCGCCATGCTCCGTTCAAAGCGGTCAGCCTCCTCGGGAGAGGGAATAGCTGTTGCCATACTTGACAGTTTTAGAATAGCGTATGCAGGCATACGCACGCTAAACCCAAGTATTTTCCGGGGCGCAGCGCCGTTTGTCCGGTCCGCACCTTTAGTTCAGCGTATGTAAACGGAGACGCAACAATAGCGTCGAAAGCCCCTTGATTTTGAAAGTAGCGCCTTTCTGTGGACTTGGCCGCCGCGTCGCCGACCCTCGCACAACCTCCTCGCCCGCCTTTCTGCTCAGAGCTTCTCTGACCGATGATTGGAGCCTCCAGCCGTCGCCCGGTAAACGCGTCCGAGAGCATCGCTTTGCTTGGGATTTTGTTTTTCGCCGGCGCCATGTTCAGGCCGTCTGCCTTTGCTTCAGGTCGAGCTCCGTTCAGTTACTTGCAACTCTGCTTTTAGCGCCACGTTATGCCGGGTTGCTGCGCATTTTAGCGCACAAGGCGGCGTGAAAATGACTTCATGCTGTTCGCGATTGCTCGATGGAAGAACGTCTGATACATGGTCTTCGCGATTCTTCGAGGGAATAATGACATCAGTAGAAAAAAGTGGATACGTAACATCGACCGTTAGTACTTCGCTCCGACGAATCACACCGTCCTCTGCGACACACTGTGCATTTCTTGGTACCTAAACTAAAGCGCATACTTGAAACTTCTTGCGAACTCATCAGGAAGGTGACTATATTGCTTAATTTGCTGATCATTGAATATCGTTTCGCTCGTTATCTTTTCCATTTGATAGCATTGCTTTGTGTGTTTATTCGCGATTGTTGGCGCACGGGGTGCGCTTTAATTTCTGAGTCTCGGTGCGGAACCTTGGCGAGTCATTAATACAACAGTTTGAAAGAATAATGCCCAAAGGAGGACCAAAACTTCGTAAGAACAAGCTTTAAACACCTTCTTACTTTGCTATGTTAAGAGTGATGAGGGCCTTCCTTCAAGCGCCGCGGCAGTGCAACTCGACCGCGGTTCCAAGGCATAACGCCAGTGCGTGAAGAGTGAGGCAGAGAAAAGATGCCTTTGAGGGCGCGCCACGACTCGCCGCAGGCGAAATCGTTACGATATACATTGAACTATGTTTTCAATATACCGTCATATTCTTTAACTGAGTGGTTTATAAAATAGTACGAATTGTTTCCTTGAAGCTGACCCCGTCATAGAATGCCTACATCGGGTCTTATCGTGCTTTACAGCGCTGAATATTGATTCAGCACGGGCATTTGAAGCACTTTTAAGGCGAAAGCCTTTTATGGCTCATGGCTAGCCAGCGTGTCCGTCCGTCCGAGCGTCCGCGGCACGCCGGGTGACAGCTGCGCCGCCGCACGTGACGTCACAGGTGCGCCGTCGCCGGCTCTCAGTCACGCCACAGGTGTGCAGTGCGCATGCGCGCGGCGCTGAATGTATACCGGAGGTAATGCGCTCGCCATGGAAGAGGAGTCTTCGGCCGCCGCTCAACGGCGGTATAGCCAGCAGAAGATCAACTCGCCGGATCCCGAAGTCGTCGCTCGGTACTGGGCGGGCAAGCAGAGGGAGAACGAGCTGAGGAAAGCCAAGCGAGCAGCCGAGACGCCCGAAGGGCGCAAAGAACGGCTAGCCAAGCGGAGACGCTGACGTTCAAACACAAATGCTTTCGCATTTCACCAGTGCAGCAGACTGCAGTGCTGTACAATTTTTAAACGCATTCGAGCGACTACCCTAGATAAGTCATCGACAGAACATCGTCTCTCCACCGCTTAATCTATTCATCCGTATGCATCAGCAATCATCCAGGCATTTCAAGCCAAACCCTTGGCCAGCCTCACTAGAAGCCAATAAAATTATCTCTTGCTTGAGACCACGAAAAAACTAGTAAAAAATTATTCTCTTTCAAGCAGCCACGGAATGTACAGACTGTAGCAACGCTAAACGCGCACTATGCGAAAGCCACTCGTTATAGGAGATCACCAATGCTGCACACGACGCGAATTTATAATTACTTCTGATCAAATCAGGTAAGTAAATAATCCAAGCTTGGTATTGAAAAGGCAAGACTGTCGTATGCCATCTGCACGTCAAATTCCAGCGCGAATATAAGCGAGCAGTTTAATCGAGAGAAACATTTTACGGTGCGTGTTTAGCGTTGCAACAGTATATATATTGCTCGGATAATAAATACAATGCATATGCGTCACTCCGAGGCGACAAGTTTTTCCGGACTGAAACTTGCGGGAAAAAAAATGCGTAGCGTGCATGAAAGCAAATCTTCCAGCATTTTCGCGCCCACTATCGTGCTTCTGAAACTTCACTCGTAAGGTGACATCTTTAATTAAATTACCCCAATTTTTACTTCGCTCGAATGCAAAAGAATAGTCATAAAATGCATTTTCGCGAAAATGCAGTGCTAGTTGAAATTGCATTTAACGGAGCGTCAGTGTGCCGAAAAACATTGAAGGATTTACAAATTTAACGTAAATATGATGCTAATAAAAGCTCTGCCCTATTGAGGAGGGCGGTATCAAAATATAAAAGCCAATGTGGGCTTTATACAGTACGTTGGAATTTTTCATATTCCAAGCGCTCACGTTTAGGTCTTTCATTGTCCGAACGAGAAGGTGATAAGTGTGGTTCGAGCTAAAGACAAGCATTTCGCATCGCTTTCTATTAGTTGTGTTTAATAATAGAGCGGGGAAAAAATTTGGAGGACGCTTGAGCTTAGCCTTTAAGAGTGGGACGCGACAGTATGTTGCAGCGTTGCCAAGGAGTCCACGGAACGCCACCACCTGTTCGGTGTGACTCCTTGCGCGAAGGAAAGGAAACGACGCCTGTCTCTCATATCTCGGTGGACACCCGAACCGCGCCGTAAGGGAAGGAAAATGAAATGAAAATTGGTTGTAAGGAAAGGAAATACGCCTGTCTCTCATATCTCGGTGTACACCCGAAAGGAATGGACACCACAGTACATGTCTGTAAAGCACCCTTCTAAGACAACACTGGTATTCACTAGACGCGCCTTTGTTCATTCCAAACCATCGAGCTGGTGTGGCGAAGTGGTTAGCGCCGCTGCCGACGACGACGACACCAGCTTTTCCGCGAAAAGCCGCCACAACGAGCCAGCAAGTGCGCGGTGGATGCCGTGGTCAGCGGGCACAGTCGGCGGGAAAGGATAATCGAGAAGGAAAGGGAGGGAGTAAAGGAGAGTGTCGATACTTTCAAAATAAAGGGGTTTTAATAGCGTCAGTATAGTGGCGCCATCTGGTTCGTAAAACGGGAACCACATTTCTCAACAAACCGACGCTCTACTTCTGGCCTAGGAGCGGCAGAATTATCACTTAAAATAAAAAAGCAAACTTATCGTAAGGTTTATTATAGGGGCCATATGGGACGAGGCGAAAGCCCAGTGCACCAGTTGTGGCCAAGTAATGCCCTGAAAAAAGCGGTAGCAACGACAAATTCACTTCGAAGCGACCGGTCCTGCTTCGAAGCGCGCCGCCAAGTTGGAAACGATATTTTGCCACACGAAAACCACGCACGCTGAACTCGGAATATAGCGTACCTAACGCGAAAGCTCTATTTGAAATAGCGCGTAGCGCATGCGCACTGCGAAGCGTGCTTTTTTTTTTTTTTTAGCGGCCGCTATCTCATTGCATATGTCTGCGTACGTATGTCACCGGCTACAATGGCTTCCGCAGCAGCGCCACGTTGTTGGTATGACTGTTAACCACTTGCAATCGATATTGCGAGAACTTTTTTTTTTCTTTTTCCTAGAGCGTCGACCATGGCGTTCATCCATTCATGGTTCATCCATATTTCGCTCCATGCAAGGTAGGAAAACGCTAAAACATACCCTTATTTAGTGCAACGCCCTTAAGCCACGAGATGTTTTGGGTTTTAAAAACATTCGGGGAACGGTCAGTTTTTACACCGAGAACTGTAATATTGTCACGTAGTGGTGACTGCAGTCCGGCGAACAGGAACCCAGCGAGAATGCCTTCGAAACGAAACTCTTTATTCGGGCTGACTTGCGCCCGCAAAGAACTGAATCACTCGGCGGCGGCGTAGCAACAAGCGTGCTCGGCGGTCGTCGAACAGAATCCCGCCGCTGTCGGCCGTGCTCTTTTTAAATCTGATAGCGAACCTTCGAGATAAAGCTGGGGAAGTTACTAGAACATTCTGGCACAAAGTAGAATCGGCTCAGTCTGGATGCGATCAATCGAGATAAATCTAGGCGCGTCTTGCGTCACAAACGAAGCGATAAAGTGGTGTGTCAGTAGCCTTGAAGCATGAACAAACAAACCCTACAAACGAACGCTACAAAGATTCGCGGCAATATATTTCGGCAAGACATTCAGGGGGTATACAACGGCTGCCGCGTAACACGTTTCGTGCTATTTTCGTAGATACCATCACCACCTCACAGCGCGATTGATCATCCCACTGACATAGTGAGGTCCGAGTGAGCCAGTTATGCCTCTTTCCTTTTCTCAAAACCAACAGAGGGCTTAGACTGCGAAACAATTCGGCAGAGACACATAAGACTGCTTGTGCGGAAATGCGAAAGCATTACTGTACCTGGGTGACACCCACCCACACGCACGTGTATGACACTACCAGGAACGCTGTACGACGAACGGCTGCATAGCAATCTTAACAAGAAAAATTGTTTTTGGGGAAAGGAAATATCGCAGTAACTGTCTCACATCTCGGTGTGCACCTCAACCACGCCTTGAGGGAGCGGCCAAAAAGTCGGGGGAGGCATAAAATTGAAGGCGCGTATGTCGTCGGTTCGAATCCCTGTCGCAAGCTACCCTTTAGTTTGAATAGCACATGTAAGCTATCTGTAGCAAGAAATCCTACGACACCATCAGGAACGACACCATCAGCGTCACTGTTTTGCTATGAATGTTGTTGGAAAAAACAGCGCCACATTGAGTTAGGCCAATGGGGAATATGTATAGATGAACGACATGTATATGGTTTTCGGAAGTGGTGGTGCTCGGCTTTCTGTGTGCCTGATGCGGAAGCTTTGTGATGTCACCCTTTTTGCTTGCCATCGCTCGGATTTTCTGCACCATCTGCGAGTACACACACACACACACATATGCGCCGCCAGACAAGAGCTTCAACCGTTGTCCCTCCAATAACTTTTTACTCCTGTGATACTGTTGTGTCACCATTTTCCTTCGTGTCCGTGTGTTCGTGCATCGCACTACAACACTCAACTTCCTCGCTATCACTGGTACAAAAGGGATGATTCAATGATCTCTGTATTGTGGCCGCCCGGAAATTTGGCACCGACCAACAGTATTACTGCAATTGCAATGCTGACATCACCTATACTCTATGGCTTTTGAGAGAATGTTATCATACCTCGACGAGCAAGCGGGGTTTTTAAGCATGAAATGCTTTTATCTTCCTTTGTCAGCAGTGTGGTGACGTCCCGCGGAGACCGAGAGCCAACATCCGGGCACTGAATTCTACTCATCCGGGCACTGAATTCCACACATCGGGAGCTGAAACGAGAGCATCGGGGCACTACAGGACCGGCATACAAGCGCCGGTAGCTTCGCGCCGAACGGGTGGTGGCGTTCCTCCCTCCCTGTACGGTGCGGTACGGGTGTCCACCGAGATGACAGACAATTACTGCGTTATTTCCTTTCCTCAAAAAGCGTTGCGTTCAAAGGGCAAGGCATCGCGCCGAACGGGTGGTGGAGTTCCTCCCTTCCTTTACGGTGCGGTTCGGGTGTCCACCTAGATGACAGAGAATTACTGCTTTATTTCCTTTCCTCACAAGGCGTCGCGTGCAAAGGGCAAGGCATCGCGCCGAACGGGTGGTGGCGTTCCGTGGACTGCCTGGCAGCGCTACAATACGCTGTCGCGTTCCACTCCTAAAGGCGAAGCTTAAGCGTCATTTATTAGCAGTTAATTAGTATTTAGTCATTAATCAGTGATTAGTCACTCATTAGTAATTTGTCATTACTTCGTCATCAATTATGTGTGACGTAATCCAGTGGTGACGTCACCAGTTTCGAACGCGCTGCATATACATTCTTGTCAGGCCTACGTCTCGTCGTGTCCGCGTACGCTTCTGCACCGTCCTGCATTTCAATGCCGCCACCGTCACAGCTGCTTAGGCCGAGCAATGGAGCCTGATGAAAAGAGAGGTAGGAAGCGTCTTGCGGAAAGCGATCGCTTTGGGAGTGATACGCCACAACAGAAGACAGAGAGATTAAACGATTACAGTCGGCCACCAAGGAGACCGTCATGGACAGGTGTGCCACGTTCGTCGGTCGCGCCAAGCGCTATGCCATGGCACACATGAACGTTCAGTCCTTGACGGCACACGCCGAAGATGTTGTGGCCGATTTTGTGTTGAACACGTGTGCTGTGCTGGCATTCTCCGCGACATAGATGAAAGATGGCGACTGTGAAGTCCCTGTCCATGGCTTCAAGTGTACCGCTAGGAGTAGCAGGGAATCCCGAGCGACTGGAGTGGCAGTTTACGTTAAATCCGGAACAAATATGCAATGCACTGATGTAACTGCTGGTTTAAGGAGCTCTGCGCCGCTGCCCAATCCATGCGGTGACGTTTGCGCAGTGGAAACTGATGTATGCGGACGACCTGTGTGCGTTACAGTTGTGTACATCTCACCTTCAGTGAAGAAGGGCGCCGTGGTTGACCTCTTGCGCCACAGGCTGCATCAGTGCGCTGTTCAAAGAGACTTGCCTTTACTGGTCTTCGGGGACTTTAATATACACATGGGACACCGCGAAGGCCATTGGTTCATGCGCTTCATGAGTGACGAGTTTGCTCTGTCACTGATCTCAGATGCCAGCAAGGCTACCTCGCGCAACCAACCTAGTATTGATGCGGTCTATGGCCGATACGTTGATGACTTTGACTGCATAAACTATGTGTCTTACTTCAGCCACCACAGGCCGCAAATAGTTCGCTGCCAGATTGATGATGAAGACGACGCGTAATTACTATTTCACGAATAACGGAGGAATGAAAACAACGATTACAAAGATGAAAGGCAAACAGAAACCGGATACAGCTGACGAGGCAGGGCTGAAGAGATTCCCAAGACACTTACAGGAAACAATTGCGTCCACATGGACCAGTGCACAGTATGTGTGGTGTGGTGTGTTGAACACTAGAGCCATTTCAAGATTTTGACTGGTACCATCTACAACCAATGTGCTATGCCCGTAAACAGTTCATGCTTACTCTACTCTCGGTTACGGGCGAGGCAGAGATTTTTTTCCGAACGGCGCGTGGCGTGACGCGTTCCGCGCGTCTGCACGCCCGACAGCGCGGCCGCGAATCGCAGATGCGAGCTGGCCGCCGCCGTCAATGGTCCCAGCGTGCCTCGATGGCCGATCGTCGGGGGGACGTCGCGCCGCCGACGTCTAGTGAGTCACTGCGGTTTTGGGCCACACCGCCGGCTGCGCTGAAGCGGTACTACGGAGCTCACATCTGTTTTTTTCTCGCGTCTGTTTTTTTTCGCTGGTGTCTCCTCCCCCATTTCTATGATTCCAAAGCCGGGCAATTCTCCCCTCTCTCTATAACCTCCACGCAATCTCCCTGACATCATGTGTTGGTAAGACCCTTGAGCGAATGGCCCTGTCTCGGCTCTCTAATTTTCTCGAGGCGAGGGAGTTCTTCCCCCATTCTCTCATCGGCTTCCGACGCCGCGTCTGTGCACAGGACATGTTTCTGGTTCTCCAGCACACCTTTCTGTCACCTACCCCCACTCAAATTCACGCACTTTTGACCGTCGATGTTCGCAAGGCCTTCGACGGTGTATTCCACGACCACATCCTTTCCAAACTCGCCTCCCTAGACTGTGGCTCCCGCATGTACTCTTATATCCGCTAATTCTTCTCTAAACGTGTGGCTCGCTTTCGAGTAGACACCTATCTGTCCGACCACCACAACCTCACTCGTGGCACTCCTCAAGGTGCTGTTCTCTCTCCTACCCTTTTCAATCTTGCTATGGCCCCTCTCGCCTCCCAGCTAGCTGTAATTCCCGACCTGCATCATATATTTTACGCCGATGACATCACTCTCTGGTGTTCGTCTGGCTCTCCCGGTCACGTACAGGACACCCTGCAACGTGGCCTAGATCTCATCGACTCCTTTCTCACCACCGCTGGCCTTTCTCCTGCCCCTGAAAAATCCGAGCTCCTCCTTCTCAACCATTCCTCATACCAGCGCTCACACAACCACTTCGTCTCTCTCCACCTTTCTGGCTCTCCCATTCCTGTCGTCACGCAGTGCAAAGTTCTTGGCTTTCCTTTGCATGCAGCCAAGAACGTGCAAGCCCCCCACCACGCTGTGACCACCTGCCACTCCGTAACTCACCTCCTGCGGCGCGTGGTCACTCGGCGCACAGGTCTCCACGAGGCTCATGCGTGCCGAGTTGCCCACCCACGCGCTGGCCCTCAACAAGGTCTTGTACTTTGCACCCTACGTTTCCTTCAATCAGACTCAACGCTCTCGAGACTGCCCTTGTGGGCCTCTACAAGGCAGCTCTCAACCTCCCTATCACTACCTCCACCGCTAAGATCTTTGCCACAGGCCTCTTTCATCCTCTCCGTTCTCTGCTCTCTCTCCATCATGACTCCCAGCTTGCCCGGCTTTCCCTTACCCGTCAGGGTCACTGGTTACTGACTCAAGCGGGTATCTCGCCCATTCCCATCGCCCCGTTTACCTCTCCTATTCCCACCCCGGCTCCCAATCTTCGTATCCTCCCCCTCCCGTCCAACTTGTCCCCCGTCCTGCACGCCGGCCGTCGTCATGCGACCGCTCAGCACCATTCCCCTCTCTTTGATACCCAGGGTGTAGCTTACACGGATGCCTCCTTCGTAGCTCCTCGAGGTTCCTGCAGCTACGCCGTGTACCACCCCCACTTCCCCGCTCCTGAAACCCACACCAGCGGGCCGTTTCTACGTCCTCCGGACGCATTGTCCCTCGATGTCCTCGCCATTGCGCATGCCCTCCAGTCATTTGCCCTCCTTCCCTCTCTCCAAGAGTACACAGTCTATTCAGACTCACAAGCCGCTATACGCCACATACAGAAACGTACCCTAACCCCTTCTCTTCAACAGGAGGTCGAACGAGCGGTGTCCGCATTACAGCCTTCCATCGTTTTCCTCCGCTGGTTCCCTGGGCATTCAGGGATTTACAGCAATGAGCTGGCCCATCAGCTCGCCCGCGACACACTTTTCCGGGCACCGTTAATCCCCTGGCCCAAGCCCTCGGAGAACGGTGGGAGACTCACCCTTCGCCGCGTCATAAAAGAGGTCTACCTCGAGCTCCGCCTCGACAAACGTCTTTACCCTCCCCCTCATCCATCACTCACGGTGCCGGGGGCTCGCCTTCTTCGGCACATCCAAATGAATGCAGTCATCACCCCGTCTCGCCTCTTTCTCTATCGCTATCGATCGGACCCTTGCTGTCCCAACTGCCCCTGTATCTATTTGGACCTGGCCCATTGCCTCTTCTATTGCCCGGCTGCTCAGCAGTCGGGTTCCTGCCCCCCACCTTCTTTATCCATCACCACCTGGCTTGACTGGCTTGGCGCCGAAAGGGAGGAAGAACAGCGACTTCTGGTCGCCCAGGCGGTCGACATGCTCGGCCTGTAAATTATGGCCGAATAAAGGTATTTTACCACTACTATAATGTTAGCCTACCTCCAGGTGACTAGCGCCACCTATCAACAAATGCGCGAACAGACGTCAGAGCACTGAGTGCGAAGACAGACGACGAAGGGAGTCACGAGTGATTATACAGCAAAAGCCACAGGTTTAGGCTAGGAGAGCGGGATGCAACCACTGCTGTTCGTACCGCAGTTCTCGGTATGCTTTGTAACCCATTTAAGATTTTTGAAATTTCTTTTGATGCAATGGTTGTCTCTGCTTGACGGCTAACGACTCACAATACAGAGCGAATCCTATGCGTTTGGGTTTCTTAATATTGAAGTTTTCTCTCACAGCGCTTTGCGAAATTTCGAAACGGTTTCTTGGACAAATAGTTATCGCTTGTAATATGGGACAGTATATTAACCCATTTATTATCGCTTGAAGTGTCTAGTACATAAACTTCCCGTGAACGGGAAAAGGACTATATCGAGAACGCTGGATGGTTTACATGAAGTGTTATACATAGCTAAAACACTTTACGTAAGTAGAACGCCAGACCTCTCGAACATCTTCCATCCCACCCCGCTAGCATCTGAAGAGATTTCAGGAGCGAGAATTAATGACCCATTGTAGAAGCTCTGACGAGAATGACAAGAAAGAAATAAACCAGCAACTGTCCTCCCCCCATAGGCGTGTGATGAAATACTTCCAGTCGTTAGCGTTAAAGCGTATCAAGATATTTAATAGTTTACCGCACACGGATCCCTGAATAAATTATCTATGTCAGGACGTCACTGTAGCACGAATAAAAATTGGCAGCCCTAATGCAATGCGACAAGATTCGCCAGTCACTGGTGTCGTTACGGTAATCTGCTGGAAACGATACAATGATCTTTCTACTTCTCCCCCTAAACAACGTCCTCCATTTGTTCTTCTTCTCCACATTAAAAAGGCACATACCGACGCGAGGGGATTGGCCAAGGTACGGTGGTGAATTCCAAGGAGGTATATGTGCGGGGAAAAAAAAACTAAGTAGAATAGTAGAATGATTGAAATTGGAAAATATATATGAATTGTTGAAATTTTTCAATAAATTAAACAAATTAGATATACCAGGAATAAAATAAAATACGCTTTTTGGACATGCGGCGGAATTTTATATGGAGTTAACAGGGTAAGCGACCAGTTGCAATAATGTAATGATGAAGATAGCCGCAAATATTGCTTAACGAGAATCCCGTGGCGGTCGCATCAAACGAGAGCAGAAATGGTAGAGACAAAGGGAGTCCTAAGCTCGAAAGAGGGACCTCCAAATACTGTTTTCTCTGAAATGCGAACCGCCGGCAAGAGAGGAGAAAATGGTGAATTGTTTCAACTTCTCCGCATGTGTTACAAAGTAGAAGCTTGGGCGAGTTGGGGTTGGTTCACTTGCCACATAGCGCTAAATAGACACGCACACAAGGGAGACACACCCGTCCTCTGTGTCTCCCTTGTGTCCGTGTCTTTTTAGCGCTATGTGGCAAGTGTTACAAAGGTTTGGTAATGAACCCGCAGCTGCATAAGTACAAGTTCTTCACTACTCCTTGTCTTCTTCCTCCCATCGCCACCCCTCAGTTTTGTGTCTTCTGGCCATCCGATCGCTCAACTTGGACGGGCTTCATCCACGCGACGGCTCGATTTGGGCGCCCTATAAAGGTCAACGCCGTAAAAGTAAACGGGTAGGGGTGGGGGGGCTAAATTGTAGGGCCATGAGACAATAATGTGTACGCAAGTTTCTTTGTAAAAACTCTGTGGCGATTCTATTGTTGGGTAGTTGCGCTAGGCTGAGCAACACAGAGGTTCTACGGGTTTAAAGCAGCGATTTGACTGCCACTAAACCACCGCGGGATAATGAACACAACTCTTTTTCTTGATGCTTGTTCATGGTTTCGCGTCAGTGTACGTAGTAGTAGCGGAGAAGCCTCCTTAACCAAGAAACTGTTCTAAGGGGGTGATTGCAGTGAAAAAACAGTGCTTTGCTAACAGACAGCGAGGGGGTGGAGCGTTCACTTTATCAGAGGCGAGTGAGGTAGAGAACCACTGTCTCAAAACGCACAAGTAAGCTGCTGAATTAAACGATACCATCGCCTCACAAGCTCCCTACCTTAAGTACTTCAATCGCCAGATAGCAGTGAAGTATACGTCAAGTATACGTCAAGTAAGCTTGCATTTTTCGGTTAAAATCGAATTTAGCAAATTAAAATCGACATGATTTATCGGCATTTGTCAGTTTGAGCCCAATGAGTTCAGCCCCGAAATATACTTCACCGAGACACGGTCGCGAGTTGATACACCGATAAATACCCAGGTGTCCAAGTGGAACGCCGGTTAAACTTGATGAATGCGGTTTCTGTTGCGAAACCAAATTATGAATACTTCTTTCATCCGTATTAAAATGCACGATTCTGGCAATAGAAAACGAAGTGAACAAGGGTTGATCGGGAGCCTCAGTCCGCTAGGCAACGTTTCGACTAGTAGACTCGACAAACCATTCGCTACCGGACTGCGGTTCGTCATCAACCTTTTGTTTACTTTGTTTTGTGTTATCATCTATTCCTTCTTCCTGCCCTTTTTCTACTGTCGATTATGTCGATGTGAGATAAGATCTTTTGTGTTCTGCTGTCCTTCAGTTTAAGATGAGTCCGGTCGTGTCATGCGTACCAAGACAATGCTTCTGAGAACCACCCCATAGCTTTCCTGCTGGGGCCGAAGTGCCAAAATAGCTTGTCAGGAATCCCAAAACCTATTCATGTCCTTCGTTAGAAGGGGACGGCGCCGGTCCGACGGAACGGCATAGGCGTGGAACACGTTTATACTAGTGTCATCATGGGCATATTTCTGATAAGGTCAGAGTGACATTATCCCCCTGGTCTACGTCACTGGGAGCTGTGTGCAATGGCAGACGATTAAAGGGAAAGATGCAGAATACGGCCCTAGTAGCGGTTCAGCCCCTTTTGTTTCCAAACCTTTTTTCGCTGGAGAAGAGCCACTCTGTATATTTAAATGAGCAGAAGACGATTGTATCCGCCTGGTCGTGCACCTTTTTGCATGAGCAGATTTTTTTTCCTGCTGCGGCTGCCTCCTCAAAACCACTCTCTTCTTTAGAAGCAAGCAGTTTCATTCATATCATCAGCGGTCATTTTGGATGAACGTGCTTTCTGATGCAGAAAATACCCTCGATGATCCACAAGTCCTGCGAGTATTAAGATATCGAAAGATCCGTTTCTTTGTTCATTACACTAAGACACCAACCTCTGCCAGAGAAATTCACAGTGCTTCATCTCAGTGCTTTCCTCGTGTGCATCCGCAAAGACTTTGAGCAGCAATACAATGCGCCCCATGCGGTGCAGACAGCGAAACGAAGAGCTTCAGAAACCCCTTCGATCAGGATTTCTAAACCACCCTAAATACAAGTTTTATTCCTGTCTGTCGGTACGTGCGTACTGAAAAATAATGCGCACATTTGTTTAGTCCCGAAGGGACGGCGGCACTGCATCTCCCTATCTCTCCCCATTTTTTTTTGTTCGAGAAGTCTGTCATGAGGCATAAGTTGATAAAGGGGGAGGGGAATGTATGATATAGAAAGTTAAAAGAAGGGATGGAGACCAGTTTAGGCGAGGTAGTCGAATAGGCTCCTGGTGAACTCATAGTGCATAGTCCACTTCACATAGTGATCTAGTTTACATGCCTAATCACTTTATAAACAGCCATTATCATAATGGGGAAAAAAGCGCTTCAATTTTAGAGAAGACTGCTGAGAAACTCTTTTAAATTTAGCCGAAGAAAAAATAATAATCTCGAAGTTATACTTCACTTGCCGCAAGTGCGAACAGCGAAGACGTTAAAGTAGCCTTCACATCCCGGAGTTTTTTTTTTAGATTATTATTCTCGACAAAATGTTCTTTGTTATTTCACTTCAAATATTCTTCTGTCGTTTTTCATGAACACGTTTTTCAAAATTCACGTTTGGCTCCGATATTTTCTCGTAATCCTATAAAAATTTCCTTGTGTATACCACTATACCTTGGCCAATCCCCCCACGTGGGTATGTGCCATTATAAAGAGGTGAAGAAGAAGAAGAAGAAGAACAATCTCGTACCGCGCACACGTGCGATCAGTAGAGGAAAAAGAAGGATGAATTCTTGAAACGCCCGACTGTTTCGCTTCCAGTGCAGTGCCAGTCCTGCTTAAAACTCACAGTTCCCTGCACCTTCCGACGTACTTCCCACAAGTCTTGGCAGGCATCACACCAGGATCAACTGCTGCCTTGATTTACCGCGCCCACACCAGAGCCCGGCTTCAGCTGCGTCCTCGGCCGAGAGACTTTCCTGGTAGTCTTCAACAAAGGCAGCGCGATCAGACATCGAAGGCGAGCGATGTTCGGCCCCTGTCCCAAGCGGCTACGACCGTTCTGCCGTACGACGCCTCGGTAGCCCTCATTTTCCGCGCTCTTGACCAGCTCCCAGACTCAATCAATAGCGTACGTTTGGCCTAGGGGCAATTCGGCAGGTCCTGAGAAGGAATACTCCCAGGCAAGTGTGGAACCCGCAGTTTTCCTGCTCGTCGTCTGTGGCGGTGAGGGCCGAATAGCTCGCGACGACACGGAACTCGTCTTCACCATCGCGGTTCCAGCTGGAAAAAAAGTATCTGCTTCCACTTTTGGGTGGCAGTCGAGAAGGAGCTGGCACAAAGTATCAGCGGTGTCCGCCTGGCGGGGTGGCGATTCGACCACCGTCCAGCTGCTCGTCCTCTGTGGCAGCGCGTGCCGGCTATCTCGCACCGATCCGGCCCTCGTCTTCGCCGTTCCAGCGACCACTGGAGAAAGAGTATCTGCTGGCACTGCTCCTGGGCGTCCACCGAGGAGGAGGAGCTGGAAAACTTTAGCGCTATCCTCCAGGCGAGCTGGCGCTACGGCTGGGGCTGAGCGCGGACACGGCCGAGCAGGTGCAGCAACCACTTACCTACTTCTCGTCCTCTGTGGGAGGGCTGGTCGACCATCTGGTGATGCCACGGTACTGGTCTTCACCATCTCGGTTTCCGCAGGAGAAAGCGTACCTGCTGGCACTGCTCCTGGGCGTCCATCGCGGAGGCGCTGGCACACTTTCTCAGAGATGTACGCCACGCGAGATGGCGCTACGGCTGGGGCTGAGCGCGGACACGGCCGAGCAGGTGCAACAACCACTGTCCTGCTCCTCGTCCTCTGTGGCAGCGCTGGTCGACCTTCTAGTGATGCCACGGTACTCGTATTCCCCATCTCGTTTCCTGCAGGAAAACGAGTATCTGCTGGCACTGCTCCTGGGCGTCCATCACGGAGGGGCTGGCAGACTTTCACAACGATGTACGCCGCGTGAGGTGGCGCTATGGCTGTGGCTCAGCGCTGACACGTCCTAGCGGGTGCAGTAACCACTGTCCTGCTCCTCGTCCTCTGTGGGAGCACTGGTCGACCATCTGGTGACGCCACACTCTTCGCCATCCCGGTTCCCGCCGGAGAAAGAGTATCTGCTGGCACTGCTTATGGACGTCCATCGAGGAAGGGCTGGCATGCTTCCTCAGCGCTGTACACCGGGCAAGGTGGCGGTACGGCTGAGGCTGAGCGCGGACACGGCCGTGCGGGTGCAGTGACCACTGTCCTCCTGCTCGTCCTCTGTGGGAGCGCTGGTCGACCATCCGGTGATTCCACAGTCTTCGTCTTCGCCATCCCGGTTCCCGCAGAAGAAAGATTATCTGCTTGCACTGCTCCTGGGTGTCCATCGAGGAAGGGCTCGCAGACTTTCTCAGCGCTGAACACCGGGCAAGGTGGCGGTACGGCTGAGGCTGAGCGCGGACACGGCCGTGCGGGTGCAGTGACCACTGTCCTCCTGCTCGTCCTCTCTGGGAGCGCTGGTCGACCATCCAGTGATTCCACAGTCTTCGTCTTCGCCATCCCGGTTCCCGCAGAAGAAAGATTATCTGCTTGCACTGCTCCTGGGTGTCCATCGAGGAAGGGCTGGCAGACTTTCTCAACGCTGTACACCGGGCAAGGTGGCGGTACGACTGAGGCTGAGCGCGGACACGGCCTAGCGGGTGCAGTGACCACTGTCGTCCTGCTTGTCCTCTGTGGGAGCGCGGGTCGACCATCTGGTGATGCCATGGTCCTCGTCTTCAACCTCCTGGTTCCCGCAGGAGAAATAGTATCTGCTGTCACTGCTCCTCAGCATCCGTCGAGGAGGTGCTTGCAGACTTTCTCAGCACTGTACACCGGGCAAGGTGGCGGTACGGCTGAGGCTGAGCGCGGACACGGCCGTGCGGGTGCAGTGACCACTGTCCTCCTGCTCGTCCTCTGTGGGAGCGCTGGTCGACCATCCGGTGATTCCACAGTCTTCGTCTTCGCCATCCCGGTTCCCGCCGGAGAAAGAGTATCTGCTGGCACTGCTTATGGACGTCCATCGAGGAAGGGCTGGCATGCTTCCTCAGCGCTGTACACCGGGCAAGGGGGCGGTACGGCTGAGGCTGAGCGCGGACACGGCCGTGCGGGTGCAGTGACCACTGTCCTCCTGCTCGTCCTCTTTGGGAGCGCTGGTCGACCATCCGGTGATTCCACAGTCTTCGTCTTCGCCATCCCGGTTCCCGCAGAAGAAAGATTATCTGCTTTCACTGCTCCTGGGTGTCCATCGAGGAAGGGCTGGCATGCTTCCTCAGCGCTGTACACCGGACAAGGTGGCGGTACGGCTGAGGCTGAGCGCAGACACGGCCGTGCGGGTGCAGTGACCACTGTCCTCCTGCTCGTCCTCTGTGGGAGCGCTGGTCGACCATCCGGTGATTCCACAGTCTTCGTCTTCGCCATCCCGGTTCCCGCAGAAGAAAGATTATATGCTTGTACTGCTCCTGGGTGTCCATCGAGGAAGGGCTGGCAGACTTTCTCAGCGCTGTACACCGGGCAAGGTGGCGGTACGGCTGAGGCTGAGCGCGGACACGGCCGAGCGGGTGCAGTAACTACTGTCCTCCTGCTCGTCCTCTGTGGGAACGCTGGTCGACCATCCGGTGATTCCACAGTCTTCGTCTTCGCCATCCCGGTTCCCGCAGAAGAAAGATTATCTGCTTGCACTGCTCCTGGGTGTCAATCGAGGAAGGGCTGGCAGACTTTCTCAGCGCTGTACACCGGGCAAGGTGGCGGTACGGCTGAGGCTGAGCGCGGACACGGCCGAGCGGGTGCAGTAACTACTGTCCTCCTGCTCGTCCTCTGTGGAAGCGCGGGTCGACCATCCGGTGATGCCATGGTCCTCGTCTTCAACCTCCTGGTTCCCGCAGGAGAAATAGTATCTGCTGGCACTGCTCCTCAGCATCCACCGAGGAGGGGCTGGCAGACTTTCTCAGCACTGTACACCGGGCAAGGTGGCGGTACGGCTGAGGCTGAGCGCGGACACGGCCGTGCGGGTGCAGTGACCACTGTCCTCCTGCTCGACCTCTGTGGGAGCGCTGGTCGACCATACGGTGATGCCACGGTCTTTCAGATTTATTTCAACAACACTTGGTTGCCGAGGAGGCGAACAAAAAGGCAAACAAAAGTTGGCTTACGAAGCGTCCGCCCCCTTTACATTCTACCACTGAGCAGTGGGCAGGTTTAACCAAATGAAAAGACCATATCACCAAAGACACATTGCATATAACATTATACACGAACACAGCAAAAAAAAGAAAAACAAGAAAAACAGCACATATTCATTTAAGGCACATAATTAAGAAATGCTGCAAAAAGTATATTCGCGAGTTAACATTGTTACACAGAATTGCATATAAAATACAAATATCGGTGTCACTGAACATAACAATTGGCATGAAGAGCTTAACTAAGCCGGCCAAAGTAAGGTTTGCTTTTCTAATAAAACATGGATTTTTTTGTATAGGGCAGATATGTGCAGAAAGAGTAAGCCATTGGTATGTCACAAAAAGAAATGAGTTAGCTTTTTTTAAATGCTTCCATGGAACGACTGTTATGAATGATTTCTATAATACCCGGGTACTTATTTAGAAGATCAGCGATTCTATATTTTAGCGTTTGTGAACCGTAGTTCGTACGCACTAGTTCTTTTCTACAGGTCATATGCCGAAGGTTATGGTCGTGGTCTCTAAAGAAAGTTTGCGAGAACCCAGCCGGGACCATTTTTATTTGATCATATATTTTCAAAGCTACGGTTTTGTTCATGATATTCGTGATAGGTAATATCTGATGTTTTTGGAAAAGTGGGGCTGAGGGGGCTCTATATGGAGAGTTTTCTATTAATCGTGTGACTCGTTTTTGTAGTATAAGCAGGTTTTCCTTGTTTGCTTTTGTCGTGGTTCCCCATACAAGAATACAATATTGCAGACGAGAATAAACTAGACTATAATACAACTGCTTTTTTAACCACACCGGTAGTAAGGTCTTTTACCTTGAAGATAATTCCGATTGATCTGGAAATATCTTTTCGTATTTTTTCTATGTGCAAAGACCAGCTCAAATTTTCTTGAAAATTAACCCCCAGAAATTTGTGAGAGTTTACTCGTTCTAGGTGCTCCCCACGAAATTGTATAATAGGTTCTCTACTGGTGGCTTTATTTCTGGGACGGAAAATAATGTACTTTGTTTTATTAGTGTTCAAGTCTAATTGATTAATGTTAAGCCATAACGATAGGTTGCTTAGCCAGCTGTTTGTTGGCCTTTCAAGCATTTCTAAGTCTGTTCCAGAAAAAAATACATTAGTATCATCTGCATACAGGATTATATCTGGCGTAAGAGGAATATCGATAATGTCATTAATATAAAAAAAACAGTAAGGGCCCTAAGATGGAGCCTTGTGGGACCCCGTATTTTATTGTTCCTAGACCTGATTTTGCTTGATTTATCTGCACGTATTGTTGTCGACTGTCTAAGTAACTTTTTATTAAGTCAAATGCGATTCCTCTGATTCCATAGTTGTTTAACTTTTGCAACAAAATATTGTGTTTGATGGAATCAAACGCTTTCTTGAAGTCAAGGAAAAGTCCTATTGTATGATATTTTTGTTCAAAGTTGCTTATTATTTTATCTTTAGTATTAACACTTTTTTAGTGGACTTGTCTTTCTGAAAGCCATATTGTTGTTCTGCAATTATACATTCTTGTTTACAAAAATTTAATAAGCGAATGTAAATAACCTGCTCCATAATTTTTAAAAATACTGGCAAAACCGATATTGGTCGGTAGTTGTTTAAGTCGTTTTCGTTCCCCCTTTAAAAAGTACTGACACTTTCGCAATCTTTAGCTCATGACGGAACACCCCAGTAGAAAGGATTAAATTACATATGTGAGAAAGCGGACTGCTGATATGCTGTGCTCCTGATTTTATGGGTTGGACCCTGAGATCATCTATTTAAGAAAATTTACTATTATTTAGCAGTCGTATAATGTTAAAAATTTCTTCTGAAGTCGTAGGTACCAGGAGAATCGAGTCCCTGAATATTGATTTCATGTGTGTTTTATGCTGAATATTATTGTTTATGCGGGGATTGGGAGCCCCAGCAGCTAAAAAGTGATCATTGAGTTTGTTTGCCAGTGGGGTCCCTGTGTAAGGCACACCTTCAATTGTCAATTCGGTAAGGTCCCTTCTCTCACCCTTAGACATCAAACTATTTACGGTGGTCCAAACTTTCTCGGAATTGTTATAAATCTCAGTGAACTTGTTTTCGTAATACATGGTTCGCGAACGTTTGATATCAGAATTAAGTTTATTTCTGAATTTTTTTAACTGAGTAAGAGTATTTGGATCTCTGGTTTTGATGAATAGTGCGAAGATCTTGTCACGTTTTTTATTCTTCTAACAAGGGCAGCGTTTATCCAGGGTTTCCTTGCCCTTTTGGTTTTCGGAATTCATCGACAGGAAATGCAAGTCCGTATAGCTTTTTAACTTTGCTGACAAAGATATCATACGCTAGAACAGGATCGGCCGAAGAATATACTTGTTCCCAACTTGTTTCTGCTAGTAAGTTCTGTAACAGTGTTACTTTTTCTGCACTAAAATTCCTATATTCTATGGATTTAGAGGTGTTATTTTGGGGTTCCCTAGTTTTAATGTGCTTCAGAAATAAAAATATTGGTAGGTGATCACTTATTTCATATGATAACACTCCAGCTTCTAGGTCATTTATATCATAATTTGTAAACCACAGGTCCAGTGAGGACGCAGATATTTCTGTTACTCTAGTCGGTACATGAATCAGGTTTTCACATCCGAAGCAAAAGAGGATATCTTCAAGCTTTTGTTTGTTAGGCTGAGGAGAGGCAAAATCAATATTTAAGTTTCCACATAAAACAACATGCTTACGAATGTCTGCACAGTATTCTAGTACATTTTCAAGAAAATGTACTATGTACGTCTTCGCCATCCCGGTTCCCGCAGAAGAAAGATTATCTGCTGGCACTGCTCCTGGGTGTCCATCGAGGAAGGGCTGGCAGACTTTCTCAGCGCTGTACACCGGGCAAGGTGGCGGTACGGCTGAGGCTGAGCGTGGACACGGCCGTGCGGGTGCAGTGACCACTGTCATCCTGCTCGTCCTCTGTGGGAGCGCGGGTCGACCATCCGGTGATGCCATAGTCTTCGTCTTCGCCATCCCGGTTCCCGCAGAAGAAAGATTATCTGCTGGCACTGCTCCTGGGTGTCCATCGAGGAAGGGCTGGCAGACTTTCTCAGCGCTGTACACCGGGCAAGGTGGCGGTACGGCTGAGGCTGAGCGCGGACACGGCCGTGCGGGTGCAGTGACCACTGTCCTCCTGCTCGTCCTCTGTGGGAGCGCTGGTCGACCATCTGGTGATGCCATGGTCATCGTCTTCAACCTCCTGGTTCCCGCAGGAGAAATAGTATCTGCTGGCACTGCTCCTCAGCATCCATCGAGGAGGGGCTGGCAGACTTTCTCAGCGCTGTACACCGGGCAAGGTGGCGGTACGGCTGAGGCTGAGCGCGGACACGGCCGTGCGGGTGCAGTGACCACTGTCCTCCTGCTCGTCCTCTGTGGGAGCGCTGGTCGACCATCTGGTGATGCCATGGTCATCGTCTTCAACCTCCTAGTTCCCGCAGGAGAAATAGTATCTGCTGGCACTGCTCCTCAGCATCCATCGAGGAGGGGCTGGCAGACTTTCTCAGCGCTGTACACCGGGCAAGGTGGCTGTACGGCTGAGGCTGAGCGCGGACATGGCCGAGCAAGTGCAGTAACCACTGTCCTGCTCCTTGTCTTCTGTGGGAGCGCAGGTCGACCATCCAAGGATGCCACGGTCCTCGTCTTCGCCGTACCGGTTCGCGCAGGAGAAAGAGTATCTGCTGGTACTGCTCCTGGGCGTCCATCGCGGAGGGGCTGGCAGACTTTCTCAGCGCTGAACGCCGGGCGAGGAGGTGCTTCGGCTGGGGCAGAGCACGGGCATGCCCAGGCGTGTGCAGTAACTACTAATTTGCTGCTCGTCGTCTGTAGCAGCGCAGGCGGACCATCTAGTGACGCCACGGCCCTCATCTTCGCCATCCTAGTTCCCGCAGGAGAAATAGTATCGCTTGCACTGCTCCCTCCTGGGTGCCCATGTAGAAGGCACGCTTTCTTGGCGGTGTCCGCCAGGCGGAGTCGCAATTCGGGTCGGACAAAGCGAGAACTCAACTAGGCTGATGCGGCAACCATCGTTTTGCGGGCTGTCCTCTATGGCAGCGCGGGCAAAGGATCTCCAGACGCATGGCCCTCTTTTCTGCCATCGCGGTTCCCACTAAAGAAATAGCATCTGCTGGCACTGTTTCTGGGCACTCATACACTCAGAAGATCCTGGAGACTTTCTTAGCGCTGTCGATCAGAAATGGGGGGGATTCGGTTGGTGCTGAGCGAGGACTCCGCAAGACGGCTGCATAATACGGCGTCACGTTACTCCTCATCCGTCTTTCTGCATTCCGACGAGCTCTCGGCGCCACAGTCGCTGCACCCACCAGGCCACTTCATCTGAGGTGGTGCATTTGTTGTCACTCTTCTAGGGCGAACACTGAGTGCGACAAGCTCGCAGACATTTTCAGCATCGTCCAGATATGCTTTCGTTTGTGCCAGAGGGGAAATTACACGAGGGACCATGAGAAATGACCCCATTCTGTATTTCTGTTAATGCGATGAGGTCTGCAGGTTTTCCGACCGCTAATAGTTATTGATGAAGAAATCTCTCGAATGGCTTCAAGGGGGTTAGTGCGGAGTGGTGTAGAATATCGTGCGAATTCAATTTTCACTACTGTCATATATTCGGGAAGTTATGATTATTACTTATTACTCTGAGACAATGCTCTAACTCGGCAAAGAAATGTTTGGAAATTGTTTTGCAAGCGACTAAAAATTTTGATACAAAAAGTTGCAGAACGGCACTAAAATACGATTTTAGCGTCCTTAAATGTTAATGTTTACGTAGATCTAACAGAACATTACCTCAAAATGTGATGGAAAAAAGAATAACGTTGCAATAAACAATTTACAATGCTGTAGTCACGGAACTTAATATAACAAAATGATAGGGATGTGTGGTATTTTGCTGGAGCATTCCACGTACTTTTCTAGGTACCCGCGGTAATGAAGCAAAAAAGGAGTTACATAGGTATACTTCACTGAGAAATGTCTCGCCACTCTATACGATGCAGAGGCTCCCGCGGCTTTTTTTTTAATGCTTCGTTGTAATAGTATAAAAGAACAATACCTTCATAAGGATTGCGCATTTCCTTTGTCTACTTTTCCTAATTGTGCCTCTTTCATTGATGCGCAGCCGTGTTATTGTGGGATGGTTTTTGGAGCGTAGCTCTTTGGCGCCCGTTCCTACGCTCCACGTAGCAGTCGGCGTAACCGGTAGTCCAAGCAGCAGAGCGAAACGCCACACGGAAGCGAAACGCTGTGAAAAGCTATGCTCAAATTTCACATTGCCGACTATCGTAATCGTCTGTCATTTTTTTGTATTCCTTCTGCAAGTACTGTGATGTTGTGGCGCAGCAATAAATGTACAACCTGCGGAAAATCAGTCGGGGCACGCGACAGGCCGCCGAAATCGAGAAAAAGTTTGAAGACGCTTAAGCTTCGCCTTAAGGAGAGGAACGCGACAGCGCGTTGCAGCACTGCCAGGGAGTCCACGGAACGCCATCGCGCCTTCAGCGCGATGCCTTGCCCTTTGAACGCAACGCTTTATTAGGAAAGGAAATGGCGCCGTATTTCTCTCACATCTCGGTAGACACTCGAACCCCGCCGTAAAGAACGGGAGGTAGGTGGGATTGAAAGAAGAGAGAGAAAGAGGTGCGGTAATGAAGGAAACGAAAATTGGATTTGAGGAAAGGAAGTTGCAGTAACTGTCTCACACATCTAGGTGGACACCCGCAGCCCCGATTATAGGTCGCCAGTTCGAATTTCTGCCGCAAGCTCTCTAAATTAACTAGTAAATTTATGCTGCTCGAAAGGCTGAACGGTATTGCACCACTTGGACCATTCTGCGGCAAACGGTTGGCATGATACGATTTTTTCCGACGCGCGGTGCCGGCAACTACAACTACGACGCCGACGGCTTTTCGGCCGAACGAGCTGTATACGCTGTTGCGTAAACGACTGTGTGTGGGTACTGAAAAGAGCGCCACATAACTACACAGATAAGAGGTCGTGCTCATATTCTCAACCGCAACATATCGCATTAGCAGCTGTCGCTGAATATCGCGTTTACACGTGGTGACCGTCATATCATTTGTTGATTTTTTAACCTTAACCCCAGAGTAAGAGATATCCTGGTTGTGAGGCATCACAGGCGACCGTGGATGCTAGCCTTCGGTCGCAAGGATGCAGATGAGCAGTGGAAGTAGAAATTAAAACATGGCCGGGGCACTCACGCGTGTTTTACATCATGGCGCAGGGGCGCGAGTGTGCGAAAGCAACTGGTTCAAGGAGTAGTGTGTCAAGTTTGTTCGGCTGCGTGCTTGCATCGCCTCCTCCCCCCCCCCCCCCCCCTCCCACAACGCTTAGAAACTTGCAGAGGCACCCGGCGGACGCGGCAGTCGCATTTCCATACCGACGAAAGCCTGCACGTCCTGCATGGTAGTCAGTACACTAGATCAGTTAAAACCTTGTATACTATTCCAAGCTACAACCCGAAAGAATTTAATTTATTAATGCTTCTGGGATTTTTCGCTCACGGCCAACGCCGCCGACGATGACACCGGCTTTTCAGCGACGCGGTGCCCTTAACGCTATCGCGTTAAAACTGCATCGCCGCGTCATCTGACGCTGCACTTCTGGTGTCGAGGCATCGCAGTGCGCGTCCACATCATTTCATGATGATGATGATGATGTCCTTAGGCTGAATGGCCTTTCATGCTCGCAGCCATGTCTTTTTTTTTTCTCGCCTACAGCGGACTATCCGATTGCATCCACCTTTTGGCGTCGCTTTCTTTATTCACAGCGTGACTATATCGTAGTTCGCTAAACCCTTGCCATGCGCCCGCTGAAGCGCAAGCGTGACGTAGTGAATAAATAAAACGACCCCTACTGCCAAACACTCAGATAAGCAGCTACTCAGATGCAAGCGAGAAAAAAAATAGGGCTCAGAGCGTGAAAGGACGCGCACGCGCACTGCGATGTCTCGACCCTAGAAGTGCAACGTCAGACGGCGCGGCGGTGCAGTTTTATCTGATTCTCGCATGCCCCGTCGCATGCCCCGACTTATTTTGCCGCCGCTTTTACTTGTAAGACATCTGTGGCAAAAAAAAAAAAAACTGCAGGGTTCTGCTACCGCTGGGTGAACGGACGCCCCCTTATCTGCTTTGTTCCGCCTTACAGATTTCAACGACAAACCCCGCTGCGCTTCGCCTAGACAGCTCGAAGTGTGACGACACAGACTTTTGCGCCACCGCGCTTCTACTGCTTCTACCGGCCGAGCTGTAAACGTATCACATGAGCAGCAGCGCCAGTGGTGAACGGACGCCCCCTTATCTGCTTTGTTTCGCCTTACAGGTTGGCGAAAAACATACTTTTCTACTTGCCATTTTTTTTCTTTCACCACCGCTGCTGCTGTCGTGTTGCTCCTGCTGCCTTGTTTCCTACCGTTGTCTGAGTTGTAGTGTTAGAAGGAATGTTTTCCGACTTTAAACCTGTATGTTGCACAAGCTATACCAAGGCTAACATGCCGAAGACATGCCCCTCCTGCAAAGAATGTCTGCCAAGTGACGCACTCGCCATCAAGCGCGCCAAATGTGAGTACGCATACCATCTCGCCAATTGCTCTGGTGTTTCTGCGTCAGCATATAAGGAAAAAGGCGAGAAAGGTCACAAAGCGTGGCGATGTCCAGACTGTCGCAAAACAAACGCAGGAAGCTCTGACACACCCAGTATGCAACCTGACCTTGCTAGCTGTTATGCCGGCATATGTCAAAAGCATGATGCTCTTGCTGGCCTGCTTGACCAAGTCAATGAATTGAGAAGTCCATTGAACTAATGTCAAAAAATACGATAATATACTTGAGCAACAGGTAAAACATGGTAAAGAAATCTGTACCTTGAAGAAATGTGTCAGTGCCCTTGAAGCCAGAGTCGACGCTGATGATATTGAGTCATTGAAAATGACTGTGAACGACCTTGAGTGGCGACACAGAAAGCTGAATCTTGATGTGCACGGCATACCGGTGACAAATAATGAGAATCTGATGGAAAAGGTAAATGATGTATCAGAATCTGTGAATTTACCAGAGCTCACTTCGAATGAGGTCGATGTTGTACACAGACTTCCTTCAAAGCCAGGAAAGGTGCCTGGGATCACTATACGCTTTTCAAAGCTCTCAACTAGTGGCATGTGGTTTCAGAAGCGGACAGCATTAAGAGATGTTCAGTCGGATGTTTCAGTCACTGAAAACATGACGCGTCAAAGCCGTGAGCTGTTGCGCTATGCAAAGGCTTGGACAGCTGAAAATGATTGCCAGTACGCCTGGCACCCGAATGGAAAAGTGTTCGTTAGGAGGAAACAGCATGAACCTGCGATTGTCATCCATTGTGCAGCAGATTTGGGCCAGTTATGAAGCCAGTAATGTGCGGTAATACGCGGAACTCTTTTCCATTGTCTCTTTCTACTGATCTAGTCCATCTTTCTGAACTCAGTAGTTCCATTAAGCCTGATAATCCTCATTGTTTCACTTGTATTCATGTTAATCTCAGATCTGGTCGAAATAAGCAAGAACTTGACTTTTTTTTCAGAGAACTAAACGCGCATTTCAACGTTATTTTCGGAAACGTTGTTTACTTGTGAAGGTGACGTCTATGTCATTCCGACATACAAGTGTTTCTATATGAGCCGATCCATAAGAAGGGAGGTGGTGTTTCAATGTTAGTTTCGAATCTTATGGAATCGGAAATGCTGCCTGAATTTTTTTGTATTACAGCCAATTACGAAGCCCTTGCCGTCAAGTCTGGCACAAGGATATTTTGTCTGCTGTCGGGCACAGGGTAGCAGTTCTGCTGAGCTCTTTTTATTTTTTGATTCATTCCTAGAATTTGTTAACATAAAACAATATCAGTTGATCTTAGGAGGCGATTTTAGCATTGATATGCTGGCCAATAATAACACAACAATCGAGTTCAATAGTTTACTTAACGTTCACTTCTGTGAAAATGTAATCATGTTAGCTACACGGATTACCACAGAATCATAAACACTGTTAGATCTTTTCATAACAAACTTCAAAACAGAAAGCTTGAAATCAGGCATCATCGCTTATGCTCTAAGGGATCACATGCCAATATTCATATGTGTCAGTCCCACTCCGAATTCTCAACGACAACCGGGCCCCGCCGCGGTGGCTCAGTGGTTACGGAGCTCGCCTGCTGACTAGAGATGTAAAATTTCAAGAAATTTTGAAGGGCATGAAAAAAACCGTTTTTTTTCAGGGTTTTTTTCATGAAAAATTGGAAATTTTGCAAAACGTGACAAAAAGAGATTTATTTTCAACAGCACAACGATCAATAATAATGCACCGAAGTTCAGTCGAATATGGAGTTATAGATGTCATATTGTGAAACGAACTTCTTGTTCTATTGCACCGAGAAGATAAATAATGATTTGCACTTGAGGCGAATATGGAGATATAAATACCATATTTGTGGAACGAACTTTTTGTTCTATTGCACCGAGAAAGGGAACATGAAAACTGATCCATAAGTCACTCTATATCGGACTCAGAGTCACTGTCGCTGGATGCGGCACTACGCGCAGCAGCATGGATTGAAGCTGTGTCCACAGCTATGTTCGACTACAAATACACAAGCTTTCGAACGCGTTCCCCTGAAAGCCTGTTGCGAATCCTTGTATGGACGTTTCCGAAACGTGACCAGTTTCGTTCGCAGCTGGCGGATGATGGTGGTATCTGCAGCAGTCGGCAAGCCAGACGAGTTAGCGGCTGGTTAGTGCAGAGGCATTGCCACCAGGTAGATGGGGCCACGTGCTTCGCTGAAGACGTCTCTCCTGGACCAAATTCCTGTGGATGTCCTGTACTCTGCTACGCTGGAAATCAACAAGCTAGGCTTGCATTTGGCCAAAACCGCTTACGTGCACAGCAGCCTATGTTATTTATGCCGTGTGTTTCGCGCTGTAGAATTTGCAGCCATTTTGTTCTACTTCAGCCGTGATTTCAAGTATTAGTGTGTTTTTAAGTCAAGCCTGGATCTTATATGTGGCCTCGACTTCAACCCGCGTACTCGCAGCACGAACGTTTTAAAAGCACTACCTGGCACCGGCGATGACGTCTGCTCTCCAGTCATTGAACGATGCACGCTGTAATGATTTTCAAAGCAGAAACAAAAACCTAAACTAAAAGCAAGCAATCGTAAAACCTTGAAATTGCATTGTGAAATTTTCGATGTTTCTTTCCATTTTCCCTCGTCTGAAAAAAACGAAAAAAACCGTTTTTTTCCCCAAAATTAGTGTTTTTTTCAGGCCTTCACATCTCTACTGCTGACCCGAAAGACGCGGGTTTGATCGCGGCCGCGGCGGCTGAATTTCGATGGAGGCGAAATTCTAGAGGCCCGTGTGCAGTGCGATGTCAGTGCGCGTTAAAGAACCCCAGGTGGTCGAAATTTCCGGAGACCTTCACTACTGCGTCCCTCATAGCCTGAGTAACTTCGGGACGTTAAACCCCAATAAACCGTCAACGACAACCGGACCAAACGTCATTTTATCGAGTTATAAATGATCACACGGCCGCCGCGGTGGCTCAGTGGCTATGGTGCTCGGCTGCTGACCCAAAAGACGCGGGTTCGATCCCGGCCGCGGCGGCTAGAATTTCTTTGGAGGAGAAATTCTTGAGGCCCGTGTACTGTGCGATGTCAGTGCACGTTAAAGAACCCCAGGTGGTCGAAATTTCCGTAGCCCTCCACTACGGCGTCTCTCATAGCCTTAGTCGCTTTGGGACGTTAAACCCCATAAACCAAACCAAACCAAATGATCACACGTTATGCGAGTTCAAGGAACGCTTATCCCTTTTTAACTGGGAATATGTTTTTGAGGAAAGCGACCCTGATCAAGCATAAACAAAATTTTTAGAGATACTTACTGACATTTATAATGCTTCCTTTCCACTGAAGAAATTCTCCCAATCAAAGAAAAGTAGGAAACCATGGGTCGGCAAAGACATGTTACAGTTGATAAGAAAACGAGATAAACTTTAGACTGTTTTTACAAAGCAGGTGTCCTGAAGCGCTGAAGACGTTCAAAAAATTTAGGAACTTCGTCACAAAGCGACTTCGCGTCGCTAAAAAGCAGCATATTTATAACCAATTTAATTCAACTGGTGGACAGTTCGAAAAGTTCGGAAGGTTTTAAAATCTATCTTCGTTAACTCTTCAGAACCGACCACAAAAGTTATTCATGAAGGGATTAAATTAAAAGGTGCTGATCTAGCAGACGCCTTCAATGACTACTTACTTTTCTTTGCTGACACATAAACGGCGACGTAAAAGTGTCCAACATGAGCGCCCGAAATAGTGAAACAATATTTCTAACGCCGGTTTCAGTAAATGCAGTAATAACGGAGTTTTGATCGCTTGATAATAGTAAAGCTACAGATGCGTCAGGTTTCCAGATGCAGCCAATAAAATTTACTATCGACATTCTTGCACCTTGCCTCGCTTACATCTTCAACTAGTTTCCGGCGTTTTTCCGTGTCTGATGTAAAGGCAAAAGTTACAGTAGTATATAAAAAAGGAAACAAAAATGAAATGGCAAACTATCGCCCGATATCAATCTTACCTGGGTTTTCCAAGGGCCTAGAAAAAGTTATTCTTAAATGGCTATCCTGTTTCAGTGAAAGATATAACATTATCACTACAGCTCAACATGGCTTTCGTAAACACAGATCGACTGAGTTAGCTCTCCTTGCTCAGAAAGAATTCATAGTAAACTTTTGAATCAAAAGACATGATACTTCCATTATGTTTAGATTTTTCAAAGGCGTTTGACCTTGTTAATCACTCTGTGTTGCTTAAAAAATTGGATCACTAAGCTATGAGAGGCATAGCCCATATACTTATTTCATCATACTTGCGACATATAGGTCTCCGTTTGTTAGTATTGCCGGTGAATGCTCCCAGTTGAAATCGGTAGCCTCTGGCGTTCCGCAAGGGAGCATTTTGGGTCCGTTTCTTTTTGCCCTTTATGTCAATGATATCGTCCGCATCGACAGCACTGCTAAGTACATAATTTACGCAGATGACACTAGTCTGTTTTTTTCGGGTACTTCAACTGCTCACCTCGCAAATCGATCTAATAAAACCTTAAAAGAAATAAATACTTCTACGGCCGATAATCACTTAAGAATTAACGTTAGTAAAACTGCAGCAGTCATGTTTCGCTTTCTCTCTAATTGAATTGTTCAACTTCCTCCAATTTAATTAAACAATACCAGAATAGAATTTGTGTAGTCAGTGAAAACTCCGGGCGTTTACTTAGCAGCAGATATGTCGTGGAATAACACATTAATTACGCAGTTCAGAAACTTTCCAGAATAGTTGGTGTCATGCGCCGAAATTGCTTTAATTTTCCTACGTCAGTCAACATGTTACTCTACCACTCTTTGTTCTCTTCCATAGCCAACTATGGATGTATAGTATGGGCAACAACCACAGCTGAAAATATTAACAATCTCACTATCCTACAAAAACTTACTATACGCATTGCATGTAAAGTGCCGCATTTCTTCCACACTGCGAGCCTTTTGCATCAACACAACGATATATAAATGGTTTTGGTTTTATAGGGTTTAACGTCCCGAAGCGACTCAGACTATGAGGGACGCCGTAGTGAAGGGCTCCAGAAATTTCGACCACCTGGGGTTCTTTAACGTGCACTGACATCGCACAGCACACACTGGCCTCTAGAATTTCGCCTCCATCAAAATTCGGCCGCCGCGGCCGGGATCGAACCCGCGTCCTTCGGGTGGGCAGTCGAGCGCCATAACCAGTGAGCCACCGCGGCGGCTATTATACAAATGAAGTACATGTATAACTATAGGCAGTGCTATAAATATAAACTCGCCGTAATGAAAAATGGTGACTCCTTACTTACACTTGCTGGGCTAGAGCAAAGCAGAACTGTGTATGATACCTGCGCAGCAGAGCCTTTGAATGTTAAAAAAATGCCTCTCAAACTATGGCGGACAAATATTGCAACATACTTTACTTACCCTTCTGAACCAGTTGTACTGCCACAAGAATCTTGATGTATCCAATAGTTCTCTAAAAGCCTTAAATGTTCGTTTAGTTTTTTTTTCTTGCTATTACCATTTTAGCGCTCCTGTCAATTTTGCTGTCCTTTATTTTCTCCTCCCCGTCTTTGCCTTTATAGGCTCTTTGATCTAATGCAGCTTTTTTTTCCTTTGCAAGCACAATGCACTGCATACTAACGTACATTTCTCATTCTCGTACCGAACACGCCTGATTTTTCTCCTTACATTTTGTTTGATGTCGTACTCCGCCGCCGTCAATGCTGCACTGTAAGAGGAAGCCAGGACCTCTCAAGCAGTCTATACAGCTTTTCCCCTGGCTGTTCTCGTAAAACCTAGTTGCGGAAATAAACCTTCAACCTTCAACCTCCCAACAAATATTTGCTAAAGAGTATTTTCTTTAGCTGGTCGGTACGTGCTCATAACGTAAAGGCACAGCACGGCTGAGGCAGGATAAAAGAGGTAGACACAGTGCTCTGTCTACTTCTTTCGTCCAGCCGCTGCAGTGTCTCAGTTGTTATGGTGCTCGGCTGCTCACCCGAAAGACGTAGGTTTGATTCCGGCCGCGGAGGTCGCATTTCGATGGTGGAAAAATGCTAGAGGCACGTGTACTGTGCGATGTCAGCGCACGTTGAAGAACCCCAGGTGGTTGAAATTACTCGGAGCCCTCCACTACGGCGTCCCTCATAGCCTAAGTCGCTTTGGGACCCTAAACCCCATAAAACCAAAAACCAAACTTCTTTCGTCCTGTGTCAGTCGCGCTGTGCCTCCACCTGAATATCTGGTAGATACGATACAGCGAATCTTATTAAAGAAACACGCCCTAGGAACGAAAATACTTGTCGTCATCATCTGCCGATTTCGCAAGTAAAATGCGTGTGGCGGCACCGATTTCAGGGCATGGATGCCACAGGCTACGGAACAGTGTCGTGCACTTCAAATCAGTGGCAACACGTCCTTTTCGATAAAGACGTCAAGAGTTTGAATTGAAGATTCCTAAATCTAATTTTTTCGACGATAAATGCGTTGTTTGCTGCCCGCCGAACGTCAGCCTAGGCGGAAAGAACCAGGCAATCAAGTTTTACTGTAAAAAATATTTTAATGTAGTTTTCCTCTGCAGTATCCCTTTAATCAGAACTCACTTATTTGAACTTTGCATTTATTCCAACTGGCGCTTCTGTCCCGTGAAAATCAAATATAGTTCATTGACGGGTAACATCTTGTTATGCGACAGCGTCAGTGCGCGCTACATTTAATTTGAACAGAGCGCGCAGCTGACATGCTCATGCCAGCGATGCGCGATAGCGCTGCCAGAAGCGGGGTCCATGGTCGCCTAAACCGCCTCTCTTCCAAGCCGGAGTCCACGGGTCTCGGCTCGATCGTACTGCTGCTGAACGAACAGGAGTAGAAAGTGGGTTTCGAAGACAGAAATATAAACAAACCTTTTATTTTACGTATGTATGAAATCATGAAAAAAGCACTGTAAAGCGCACCGTTCGGCTATATCTAAGAAAAACCACAATCCCCAGGATTTCAACTTGGGGGAATCTTTTTCAGCCGTGTCCTTTGGTCAGCGGATTGCATTTTTAGTCACCGCCCGAGATCACGAGATATCACCAGACCTTAACCATCGAGTTCATCCGATGGAGAAGCTGAAGGCGCCGTATAGAGTGCCACGCTCCGCTCGAAGCCCAGCAATCGCCGATCTCGGGAGAGGCGTAAGCTGTTGTCATACTAGACAGTTGTAGAATAGCGTATGCACGCATAAAAACACGTGTATTTTGCGGTGCGTTACGCCGTTTGTCCGGTCCGTACTTGAAGTTCCGCGTGTGTAAACGGAGACGCAACGATAACGGCAGCCTGGTGGCGCCACCCCTGTTTTTAAAGGGGCAACCATTTTACTCAACAAACCAGCGCTCCACTTTACGACTATGAGAAGAGGAATCATTACAGAAAATAAAAAATAAAACAAATTTATTATAAGTGTGTTATAAGCCAGATGAGGCGAAACGAATGCCAAGTGCCCCATTTATGGCCAGGGAATGTACTGAAGAAAGCAGCAACAAGACGAATTCATTCTGAAGCGAGGGGTCCTGCTTCGAAGCGCGCCGCCAAGTTGGAAATAATGTTTTGGCGTACGCAATAGCCGTGCACGCTGTACTCGCGAAATAGCGTACGTAATGCGAGCGTATGTTAAGGCTCCACATGGAATAGCGTTTGGTGCATGCGCACTAAGAAGCACGCTTTTTATGCGAAGCATATTACTAGAGCTACACGAGCTACACTACAGCCCGTCGAGCGCGGCGGTAGAGCTACCATTGACCTTTAGCGTGACCACGTGACACCACGTGACAACATGACGTCACAGCAGAGGAGAGATGGGCTGCCGGCTCGCGCGGTCGGCCGCGGCGGTGGAGGCTCCACATCAGAGGCGCTGCAGCTGACCACGTGACGCTACAGCAGCGGTATAAAGCTGAGCTTGCCTCGCTCTCCGGGCACTTACGAGGCGGCCAGGTGTTGGGATGCCGCCTAGAAGCAGGGCTGATTTGAACGAGAAGCGAAAGCTTCAGCGTGCCACAGAGACCGATGAAGAGCGGGATGAACGTCTGGCTAAGCGGCGTGCTCAATATGCGGCTCGGCGACAACGTTCTGTCCATGGGTGCCAAGAATGCTGTTGTAGCCGGTGCTGGGGCAGCGGTTGTACACTCTGCATTGAATTCACCGATGATCCCGTATATAGCTGCCACGGCAATCCTTGCTACACTTCTAGTGGTTGTATTAAAATGACCAAGTATTCAACCAAGGAAAGCCATGTATTACCAAGCCTAGCCATCAATATGCTTCGCATCTGACTAGGCTTAACCTTAGCTAAGCCTCAGCCATTTTTTTTTTGTGACCACTACCGCTTTGCATATGTCTACTGGCGCTATACTAAATCTTCATACTTCCGCAGCAGCGCCACATTGTGGGGATGGCTGTTAGCCACTGGCAATCTATATTGCGCGAAGTTTTATTTTGCCTAGAGTGTCGACCATGGCGTTTATCCACTCATGGTTGATCCGCGTGTTACCGCATGGAAGGTGGGGAAACGGTAAAACAACCATTATACAGCGCAAAGCCCTAACGCCACGAGGTGCTTTGGGTTTAAAAACATCTTGGGAACGGTAAGGTCCTACAACGAGAGCTGTAATAGCTTTGTGCAAGCCATTTGGAGCGTACAACAGCTGGCGTGCAACGTGTTACGCGTTATTTAGGTGGACACCATCCCCACCTCGCCGCACGAGTGAGGATCCCACTGACCCAGTGAGTTCCCAGTGAGTCCGTCATGCCTCTTTCCTTTCCTCAAACCAATTGAGGGTTTACCCCGCGACAAAAATCGGCAGAGACACTTAGGACTGCTTGTGTGCGAATGCGAAAGCATTGCTATCCCTGGGTGCACTGACACCTACCTACTCACAAGCACACGCGTGTATGACACCACCCGGAACGCTGTACGACGTACGGTTGCATCGCAATTTTGATACGAAAAGTAGGTTTTTGAGGAAAGGAAATGGCGCAGTAACTCTCAAATCTCGGTGGACACCTCAACCGCTCCTTAAGTGAAGAGATAAATAGTCTGAGAAAACATAAAATTGAAGGTGCAGATGTCGTTGGTTCGATTACTTATCGCAAGCTAGCCTAGATATGAAACGTAAGCTATCTGTAACGAGAAATTGTACGACACCGTCTGGAACGCGATGCGACAACCGGTAGCGTCACAGTTTTGGTACGAATGTTTCAGGGGAAAACCGGCCCCACATTGAGGAAAGCCAGTGGGGAGTATGTATAGACGAACATGTATATGATTATCTGAAGGTTCGGTGTTCGCCTTGCTGTGCGCGTCATACGGCCACTTTATGACGTCACCCAATTTTTCTTGCCATCGCTGGGATTTTCTGCACCATCTGCTAGTACACAGGCACACACACTCGTCGGCGGCTTTTCTTGTAATGGCACTAGTAATGCTTTCGCATTAATAAGACGACGTTCGTTACTGGACTAATTTGCTTCGTGCAAGCGGGCTCTGGAGTCTGTGAAGCGTGCAGGGAAAGCGATTGAACCGAAGAGCGCAAGCGGAAGAGGCCCAAATTGCATGTGAGACCTGTTTTGGCGTCTGCCAAAACAGGTCTGTGAGACGCCCAACCAGGCAGCTGTCGCCTTTGAAACGTCAAAAAGGGCCTCCAAGACCTCGATCGCTAATTCCAGTCAGTTTTCACTGATTAATATACGCTAAGCGTGTAAGCTTAGTTCTACTATTCTTTTTAAATGTGGAAAGTAGTGAAAAGTGACTAAAGGTTAAGGGAGAAGAGTGACAGAGTAGTTAAGGTAGGGCGAGACGATAAACACCACAGCAGCGCTTAGTGAACGAAGTGTTGACGCCACTGGGTGAGTACAAGAGCTTCACCCATCATCCTTTAAATGTTCCTCCTCCGATGCGGTTGCACCATTGAAGACGCAGAACCTGGAATCAACCTTTCTATTCCCTCATCATTTTCCGTCGTGCGCGCGTGTGCGTGCATCGCACAACAACTCCAACTACCTCGTCATCAAAGATACAAAAGGGATGATTCGAACTATCTCTATAATGTGGCCCCCATTAAAGTTGCGACCAACCACCAACCAGTATTAGTTCCAATTAAAATATTTTCATCGTCTATATTGTATAGCTTCTGAGAGAATGTAATCAGACCTCGAAGAGTAAGCGGGTTATTTTGGCAGACGCGCGCAAAGCAGAGCATTCGCCCCTCGTTCCGATCTGATTCGCTTTAGTCAGCAAAAGGATGACTAAAAATGAGTCAGCAGCATTAAACATGATCAACATTCAGGAAATTAAAGATCACGAAGAATGCCTCAAAACGATTAAAGATGACGAAGCACGCTTCCTGAAATTTGAAAATGTTTTTTTTTCTCCAATTATTTTTTTTTCTAGTTTCAGTCATTTCGCTATTTTACTTTTCCGCCGCATGCCTTTTTTTTCCTAGCAATTAGCTATGTGATTTTTCTTGGCATGCTGCACCAAAGCTTGGCCTATCCCTCCACCTGGGTATGTGCCATGTTTAGTGAGGTCAGCAACAACAACAAAACAGGACGTTGGGGAAGCGGAGCTTGTGCGTGCGTGAAGGAGTGATGCTTTAACCATTATGATATCTTAACCGCTATAAAAGCGAAATCACAGCAGCTAGGTTTCGGCAACGTACGTTATTAAGCGCGCTAACCAAGTTTCTCTTATTAAAACTTCCTGTTGGGCGAGTTGGTAGTTCATCTTGATGTAGAAGGGTTTATAGTGCAAACAAAGACACGGACAAGAGAGAAGAAACACACACACACAAGAGCTAACTGTCAACTGGCTTTCGGTGTCAACGGCTTTCGGCAAAGGTGTGGCCTTCGGCCAATAAAGCCACTTGACAGTTAGCGCTTGTGTGTGTTTCGTCTCTCTTGTGCCTGTCTTTGTTTGCGCTATAAACCCTTCTACACCAAGGTTTCTCTTTACTAACCCCGGGTCAACGCATGGCCAACGTCACGAACCGTTAAACCGTCGGTTGCCGGCATTTTATTAAAGTTCCTCCTATCCTATCTCAGATATTCCTGGAGCAGGAAATTTTGTCGAACTCGACAGCTTGATGTCTCTCGGCGAGGCTGCGCTGCGTATCCCTTCTCTAAATTTTTATCTGCACAGATCTGGTTTAGCGCTATCCCCTCTGCGCATTTTGCCGCCAACCCAAATCAAATGATAATTTTTGGCTCTTTTACCGTCGCTTCACCTCTTTGAGGAGGAGGTTGTTGGTAGAGCCCTTGCAGCATCTTACTTGGCCTTAGGTTGAGCAGTCCGCTCTTGGCCCCACCACACTTGGGTTCAACCACAGGTCTGCTTGTTCCGCCGTTCAAAACTGTTTTGGAATCTCAGCGAATACATTGCTAAATCTTAGAATATTACTGTTTCTATCTAAAATATTTTATTTAGAATTATTCAATTACCTTATTTTTCTTTTTTCTGTTCAGTCCATGCCCTACTTGAATTAGGGCCCAATGGTGTTGCAGTCCCGCGTGCGTTTCATTGCCTTTATTTATTATCATTTTTTGGCGACGTAAATCTACAGGAGAATAACAATGTATGCCTCCTGATTCTTGGCCGATCTCCGAGTGTGGGTGTGGGCAGTATGTTGTTAGACCAACAGTGACAACAACGGGACGACAGAGTCTGGACCGTCTACCAGTGACCCAGACGCAACCCGTCGGGCTCGAAGAGCGGAGCAACAGCGTGTAAGAAGAGAGCGTCAACGACTATCTGGGGATGCCATCGTACAATGGGTGAGGGAATGCAATGCGGAGACGATGCGTCTCAAACGAGCGGCTTAAATTGCTGAAGAGAAGAAATGACGTAGAGCAGCAGACGCTGAAGCGAAACAACGAAAGCGGGAGCAAAGGGAGGATCGACTGGAGAAAACCTGAAGCGGTGGACAAGCGACGTGGTCGTCAGGAAAATGCCGAAATTCGAAGAGCTGAGGCGGAGGTTATACGAATCAGGCGACTAGAGAACGCAGTACTACAAAAAGTAGTCGGAGGCTAAACGACTGAAGCGAGAAAGCAACGACGGCTTCAGGAAGCAGGACGTCTGCTACAGTCTCGTACAACGGCAAATAACATCTTCCATCGTGATTTCGTCGAGAATCCTTTTCAATTTGGTGTTCGAGTGTACCAAGCTGTGGCATAAGCAGGGCTTTCCACCCATCCGCAACAACAAGCAAGCAAGCTGTGCTTGTTGTTGCGAATAGTTAGACGCCACATTCGTGACTTTCAAGTGGGTGCAGAGAGCAGTTCGCCCTTTCTTACATGTCGATCGCCTGTTGCTCATTCGATGCGGCGACTAAGAAGCAGCTTCACCTCTCGACAAGTCATGAAAAACCGCTGACATGCACGCAGAATCCGCCATCATAAATGCATACACTGAAGTCCAGACGCAGTGAAACACACAAATCGCACAGATCGGAGCCTCGACCAGATGCGCGCTGCGAGCACCGCCGTCGCGTCACATGCAAGCAACGGCGACAAGCGACGCGACGTACGCCAGCAGAGTAGTAAACAGTCTCGTAATGCGTCACCTCGATCAGCTCGTCATTATGTGAACTATTAGGAGCGTTTATACCAGGCACATCACATATCTCATCCTGCAGAGTACTTGTCCGTAATATGTAATAAATGTCATGCTGCCTCATCTTTACGCGCAGATATAACATTAATCTATTCAGTTTTTTTTTGTTCTGTCTCACAGCTGTGGCAAAAGCAATAGTATGTCGAATTTATTTTAGGCCTACGGTGGCACAGCGGCAACAACCAGGCTCAACAACCAGCGGCAACAACCGCTCCTGCTAAGGCGAAGACATGCCTCAACACAACCGACAGGGTAAAAGCGAATGGAAAGCTCGAACCGTGGACAGTCAACCTTCTGGTAAACAGGGATGTCTTCTAGGAAAGACGAGGCAGGCTCACAGCTTGGCCTTTTGAGCGAAAGTTAGCCCACAGGAAGTGTAAAGCCCCGCGGGTACGACATTAGAGGGAGCCAAAGTTACACCGCTCAGCCGCCTCCACGCGCCATTTATGTATTTTTGGAGCAACGGTGCAGGATGCCCTCGACATCAATTGGAGGACAGCGGCTCGCCGAAACACATTCACGCAGCAAGCTTCGGCACACGACATAAAAGCACATGTGCCTCACCTTTGTATGAAAATAGCCACGAGCAATTTTGCACCTTGCGCGCTGCAACCTAAGAACGTGCTGCAAAAGGTACAATCGGAATACTGTTTTTATCATGCGTGTAGCAGAACAAACCGTTCATTGCTAGCGCACATGAAGTACGCACATGAACGCCAATCGCCCTATTACGGGCAGTGGGAAGATTCTTGAACCACCGATATAACTATCGTCGTAGATGATGGTCCAAACGAGCGCAACGAAATCGAGCCAAGCGAAAATCAGCTGCCCTGAGGCGGTCAGAAACGACTGGACTTTGAAAAATACTGATCGGATCCGCTCGACGTAATCGGGAAGAAATGTACTTGGCCCGTCCATCGCATCTTTACCCCGACCTTAAAAAAACACTGCTCGGATCCGTCCTCTTTATCCATCGTACTTGTCTTGCTTACCACCGCGTTCGCGCTGGAACCAAAACAGCCAAACAACGAGAGTCACACGCCAGCTAAACAACCAAGAAACCTTTAAACGTGTGCACGCATAAAAAATTAACGGACGCCTAGGCAGTGCTCAGCCTGGTTTGGCAACAGCCCAAGGATCTCGCTGAACTGGTAAAGCACGCACGACCTAGCACGACCACACATGCGCCGCACACGAATCGAAATTTATTAGTCGTCATATTTCACGTCTCGTTGTTTGAATTTTGTGCGCCACTAGTTCGCGGGGCACCTACGAGGCCTCCGAGGGCGCCCGGCCGCGAAATTTTGCGGCGGAACTGTGGCTCAGCCGTACGGGTCGCCAGACCAAGCGTTACGGCGCACATCAACTTGGCGAACTACCGAGCTATTTATAAGCTAACTCTTCACAAGCAGCCGAGGATAGAATGCTAGACACGCACGGCAATTCCGCGTGCACTAAATGTAATCCTAAGTGAAAATCATGCACTCAGAGCTAAGCCGGCTTCATTGCGGGTAGCTAAAGCCAGCGAGCAAGCATATGTTAACGCACCAAGTACTGATCGGGCTGAAACATATAAGCTGAGCAAGCCCAGCCCGCCTCAAAACAAGCGGACTGAAATAGGAGCCGGCGTTTTCAAACAAGTCCGCGAGCCGGCGGCGGCGGACTAGGCTCAGGCGGCAAGAGGTCACTCAGATGAGGGACGTTTGCGTCCCGTGGTAGCCACCCGCGCGGAGTATTCGCAATACGGTCCGCTCGTATGAACCCAACTTCGGTCATAGATCACCCGTTCTGTGACTGGTCACCACTTTTGGAATCATAATCCTATCACCAAACAGTGTGCGGAGCGTTCAAATGTCCACCTATTAGTATCGGGGTTCCATGGCATGAATGACGAATATGTTTAACCCATCCAAGATTAATTACTGTTTCTGGGACGAGCGTGCACGAACACTAGTACGAGGGGCGTTATATTTGGGCGCGAGAGTACTGCAACTACTTCCTGCTGCGTACCACTTGCTCAAGTCAAGTCACGTTTGGGGAATGCTGGCCCTAATATAGACAGACAGCAGCTTTTCCTGGCCTTTCTCTCTCTGCTCTTGCTCTTTTATCAGGGATGGAAGAGCACTGGTACCCTGTATGTGCTGTTATCGAACACAACCGATTATGTTCCTGTATTAAGAACGACCAAGAATGCAGCTTGCCGTGTAATAATTTTGTCTTGATTTCCCTAAACTTATTAGACAGTCCTCTGCAGTTCCACTGTTTAATCTCTTGCCCATTTGTTCGCCTATTTCTATCCATGATGTATACTGTTCTGAATGAGTTGTCAGTTGCGTAACAGTGTCTAGTATCGCCTCCCCTATTGGTGCGCTGAAGCAAAAGGTGTCCTGTCCTGTGGATCCTCCGTGACAGTCTCTCCTTCAGTCGCATCATCAAACAGCTCTTGCAGCAGAGCAGCAAAATGTGTTCTTAACCCCTAACGGTGCACATTGTTTCCGTCGCCCCGCCCTTGCTAAGTCGAGCTTTCTCTTTTTCGTCGGACACTAAGAGGAGGTGATGTCATGATCCTTATATTTGCAGGCCGCATTTGAATTTCACCCCGCCCGATTCTGTCACACAATCTGGGTTAACTCCGTATGGACAGAATTTATGCAAATGCCCTTCTCTGTAGCACCTGTAGCAGTGCACAGGTCTAGGTTTGTACGTTCTGGGGCGCACAAGGCCTAGGCCTGGCTCCAGTAAGCCTATAGCAACCAAGCCGCGTCGGCATTTGGCACCTCCTTCCCGGAGGGTTGCGTCCTTGGCTGTCTTCTCGCCACGAACGGGTTGTTTGGCCTTTATGCTCTACTTAAGAGTTTGATGGCTGATGTGTGGGCCCGAACTACAGAAGAAACTTTAAATTTTAGTGGCCATGGTGCAGCCACGGTGCAGAGCAAAACCTCTCCTTCTTCTTCCCTCGTTCTTACAGTTTACGGGTACTTACAGCTGCGCTTGCAGACAAAAGTACTGTCGCCACTGAACCAAAAAAAATGCTACACTAGGAAACGGCCCAGTAAACAATCGGTGGGAGCCGGCGGCTGCTACTTTTGAGACGTTTCCTACGCTCTCGCTCCTGCGCAGCCCTCCTAACCCGAAATTCCTCCGAGACGGCAGTTTCGGAAGTTGAAGGTTCGACTTCTACGCGCTGTCGCCGCTCTCGCTGCGGCGAGGTCTTCGTCGCCCGCTGCTCTTCGGTTTGGGTACGCTGCCGATCAGCTTCACGCTCAGCGACGAGCACAACTAAATCTTGTCAACAGCGAACCTCGCGAGCACGAGCGCGGCTAGCGTCCTTTATTTTGTATTAGCTGTAAGCCCGACAAAGCTCTACTGGTCCTAGATATATCTCTTCCATTTATATTTTTCATATTTTTCTTGAAAGGGCTAGTAACAAGGTAACAAAAGGGCAGATACTACGCCATCCACGCGGGCAGGTTTTTAGGTTTGTTATTTTGTTCCTCCGGCCGCCTGCAGAGCGAATCTTGGCTGAGCTCCCTCTCACAGAGCACAACGTTTCCAAGCTGGAGCCGATGGGGGAAGAGAGATCGCAGCTCGAACAGCACTCCTTAGATAGCGCATGGGAAGTTTCACAACTGGCCAGTAGCTTGAGATTCAGATTTCTATTTCTCTCTCTGTGTAACAGCGTCCCTTCATTTTCTCCCCATTCTTGCCTTCTTTATTCGTTGGCACCTCTCGTGTTTTCTTGTTTCTCTCTCCTCCTTCCTGTCCTGTCCTGTCCAGCGTTTTTCTTATTTCTTCTTTAAATCTCTATGTCGCCCCTACCGCATCCACTATTTCCCCCTACCTTTTCCCTCCTTTCTTCCATCGCCGCCCCTCAGTTTGTTATCTCATCTTTATCTTCTGATTGATTCTATCCTTGACCTTGGACGGCCTTCATCCACGCGATAGCTCGAGGCAGGCTCCATATAACGGCTCACACAGTAAAAGTAAAGGGCGGGGGGGAAGGGGGAGGGAATGTAAATTGTTGGGCCATCACATAATTATGCAGGTTGAAGTTACTTTCCAAAAACTCGGTAGTGATGCTATCGTAGGTTCTTGCGCTGGGTTGAGTAACAGAGAGGGTTATCACGTGATCTACGTGTTTACAGCAGCGATTGAACTGCCTCTAAACCATCGCAGTGTACAGAACATGACTCTTTTTTTCTTGATACTTATGCACGGTTTCGCGTTAGTGTCCTTAGGTGCAGCTGAGAAGCCTACTAAACCAAGTAGCTTTCCTAAACGGGTGATGACCGTCAACAAACGGCGCTTCGCTAACCGACAGTGAGGAGGCGGAGCATCCAGGAAATTATAGGCGTGTAAGGTAGCCGAGCACACTAAAAACGCACAAGTTATCTGCTTAATTTAATGACATACCCCCGCCTTTCCCAACTAACTGAGAGCAACTACTATTCAATCGTCTGCTAGCTGCGGCGCGAATGTTAAAGATGCTTGCCTTTTTCGGTTAAAATCGAATTCAGAAGATTGAATTCGGCATAAATTTATGGAGATTTCTTGGTTTAAACCGACAAATCCAGCCCATAAGTATACTGCACCGAGATGTGGTCACGAGTAGATCCACCGAAAAACCTAAGTTCCTAAGTAGAACGATACTTAAACTTGTTCAATGCAGTTTGCAATATAAAAGCAAAACTATAAATTCTTGTTTCATCGGTATTAAAATGCCCCAGTTTTGTCAATCGAAAAGCCAGGAAGCAAGGGTCGAGGAGTGCCTCAATGCCCTAGGCAACGCTTGGACTAGAGGTCATGTGGAAACGTTGACTAGTAGACTTAGCTCCCTCTCAACCGTTTGTTTTGTGGTATCGAAAATCCCATCTTCTTGCCCTCTCTATACCGTCGATTGTGTCAAATGTGAGATAACTTCTTTTCACTCCTGCCGTGTTCCAGTTTAAGATAGTCCCGTCATGCGATCTCGGAAAACCACCCCTTGTTTCCCTCCTTAGGTGCAAGTAGGGTCCAAATAGCTCGTCAGGGATGCCAAAATCTCGTCGAGCTCCGTCGTTAGGAGGCGAAGGCACCGGTCTGCCAGCCCGTAATGGGCGTGGTATACGTCTATGCTAGTGTCATCGTGCTAGTATTTCTAAAACGACCAGCGTGACGTCATCCTGCTGGTCTACGTCACTGGGAGCTGCGACCAATGGCAAAGGACGAAATGGAAAGTAACAGAATACGGTCCCTGGTACAGGTTAAACCCATATTTTTCAGACCTGTTTTAGCTGCAGAAACGCCACTCAGGATACTTAAATGAGTAGTCAGTTGTATCCGCCTGGCCAGGCACCTTTCCTCGCGACATGTATTTTTTTTCTTCTGCTGTTCCCTCCAGAAAAGAGCTCTCTGCTATAGACGAAATCAGTTTTATTCTCATCAGGGCCATTCATTTTGGAGAAGCGGTGCTTTCTGAAGCAGAAAAATCTCTTGGATGATTCCTTCTTTTTTTCTTTTCACTAATCAGATACCAAGCTCTGCAAAGGAAATGCAAAGTGCTTCACCGAAATCCACTGCTCATACCCGTCCTCAGAGCCCTTATCAGCAATAAATGCGCCTCATGTGGTGCAGGGAAGCGAACAGAGCGCTTTAACTACCCTAAAGAGCTGGTACTTGAGGGTAACGGAGTGGATTCCAAGAGAAGGCAAGCGTAACGAAAGGCAACAGAAAGTTAGGTGGGCAGATGAGATTAAGAAGTTTGAGGGGATGCGGTGGCCGCAGCTGGCAAAAGAACAGGGTTATTTGGAGAGACATGGCAGAGCTCTCTGCCCTGCACTGGGTATGGTCAGGCTGACGATTATGATGATGAGGAGTATGATGACTGGCAGAAAAGTGGTTGAAAATCAGGGAACCGCTGGTCAAGCCTTGGATAGAATTTAGCCACTGAAAAAATACCGTATATATAATCCACCGGAAATGCAAAAAGAGAAGATAATGTGGACTTCGCCGATCTCATGCCCCGCACACGTGCAAACAGTAAAGGAAAAAGAAGGCAGAATTCTTGAAACGCTCTGAGCCATTATTTAGAGGACAACAATAACAACACTACACCTGGGTATGTGCCATGTTTTAAGAGGAAGAAGACACTCAGAGATAAGTTCCGCCGTCAAGCAACCCTAAATCCGCCTCGTGCGGTAGGATCCCAACTTGTGGCCCTTTTTCTGCATGTCTTGCGCTTTGCCCCTGTGACCCTTTGCCCATAGTGACGGGATTTGAAGGCGCAGGCTCCTTTCCCAATCAATGAAACCCTAGGAAGGCGAGTACCACGCCAGGACATAGCTTGAACCCATTTTGAGTAAACCGGTGGGTACCCGCCAGCGGCGGGAGTCGAACATACCACCTCCCGAAGACCAGGCGGGTGCTCTACCACAAAGCCAACTGTGGTCTAGACCCTTTTCCCAAGCATTTCACCCTAGAAGACCTGAGAACCAGGCCAGGGGGAATCTTGTACCCATTAAAGTAACCGGTGAGTACCCGGCGGCACCGGGGATCGAACCCAGCACCTCCCGAATGCGAGGCGGATGCTCTACCACAAGGCCACGCTTCGGTCAAAGAAGTTTTCGGCCTGCCAAAACAGTATCCCCCGGCCATACGCAGACTAGGCCAGGGCCAGACCATTTCCCAAGTGCAAGTCTTGCACAAAGTGCATGGTTGACCCCCACACCAGAGGCTGCTCTTGTACCAATTTAGGTTTGGTCATCCTTGGGCTCGAAAGCCCTCCCACCGAGCGTGGCGGACTGAACAACTACTGCCACCCCGTTGGCCGTGTGTGGGTCCAACCCACGAGCTTCGGAAAAGCGGGGTCACTACTCCCCGTGGTGCACCTCCGTGATGTGCACCCCTGCCAGACGCCGAAGCGCCCTCGACTTCGGGTAATCTCTTCGCGCCGCACTGCAAGCGAGAGCCCGATTCTACCAACTCTTGTTAAGCGTCTTGGATTTGACGCCGGCCCTGGTGCACCAAGCCAGGACCTACCGCCTACGTACCACACAGTGCGAGTGTGGGCTTCATCCCACACCTGTAACGGTCTCACGACGGTACTACTCACGGACTCTCAAGGGACGCAAGCGCCAGTTCTGCTTTCGCTTTGCCCTCGTTCTCTTACTGAGACGCACGAAGGTTCCAGCGTTTCCCAGAGATGGCCCTGGTTTCTCGTAGGGGGAACGAGGACAGACCCAAGCAGCGCTCCCGAGTCATCTTTGGGCTCGGGTTACACAGGGATGCCCCTACCCCTGATGACTTTAGTAAGCGGGGATTTCCCTGCAGCGAATCTGCTGGAGACTTAGCCGCAGTAGCCCATCCCTAGGCTGCCGCTGCGTATGAACTCTTTCGCTACCAACTAGCCCGGAACCTTGCTCTTCTGAGCCTTCTATTAACTGTGTAGAGGGCTAGCATGCGCCATGTGTGTTTATTCCCCCCTCCCCCCCTCCTTTCTTCGCGGCTAAGGGAGGTGAGCTTCGCCGTTGAGCGGGCCCCAAGGAGGTCTGTGGATGCGCACGGTCTCATTAGGAGCGCCCATCTTTCTGTCCCCTGTGTCGCCGCTGCAGACTACGGAGAGCCCCCGGCGGGGGGGGGGGGGGGGCTGCGAGGGGGGCGCAAAGCGGAAGGCGGCAGTTAGCGTTCAAGGCGGGCAGCAGCCAGAGAGGGAGTGGCCGGCTCTCCCAAGCCTCCCATTGTCCCCTTTCGGGGAAGGACGCGTGTTTCTCGCCGGGACCGCTTTGTGCCAGTGTATAAAGACCCATAAAAATGTCAACGCCACCGTTGCATCGTACGCCCACAGCTCACCGCGGCTTGACAAACACCAGTTGCGGCCCAATTTAGATTCGAACGCTTCGTTCGGAGGTTCGACCGCTTTTCTTTTGAAAAGAGAACACTGCTGGACGAAGCGGGGCCGGGCGCGTCCGGATGAATGGGAGCTGTGGGCGACTGTGCAGCTGGCTGGCGTCCGGTATGGCCCCGAGGCTCGACAACTCGGTCTCAAGAAACGGGCGCGCGCAGAAGACGCCACCGGACAGAACGGACGCAGCCACCTGCTTAATTGGGGAAAGTGACGGCCACTTGAGTTATGACGCCGCTCGGACCCCGGAGGACGGCTGCTGGGTCGGCAGCCCATTGTGATCCGACTCGTATCGGAAAGTGGCTCTGCGCTCCCGGGTGTTGTTCGCGACTGTCGCAGCTGGGGTTGGGGCCGATAATTGTCCCAGTTCCGAGAACCGTCAAGGTCACGGGTAATGGGGAGACAGACGTACCCGCGGAAGTGTTTTGACGTGTTGTTTTTAGGTGTTTTGCTTTTCTTTCCATAGGGGAAAGAGTTTTTCTAATACAGTGGAAGTGTGGGGCGGGGCACGTAACCCAGGGGGCCAATCCGTATGTGTGTGGATTCTCGGAATTCACTATGTTTTAAGCGAAAATGATGCCCTTTTTACAATATGTACATTTGAGAGAGGGTTATGTGCCTTAAGGAAGTTGGAGGGCGGGCCACACGCCTAATAACCAATCGTGTTAAGGGTTTGACACGATTGGATGCTGATGAATATGGGCCGGGCCCATGTGTCTTTAAAACTGGGTCCCGGAGCCCGGAAAAGAAGTTCTGGGCTACGGAGATAGATGTAACGCATCTTCGGCTATGCCGAGTAGGGGCCTCCCCTAAATGTTAGCCAGTTCCATGTTGTTGTGCTCACTGCTCAACTTATGTATATATGTGAAGTATTGTACATAAAGATCCAGTATACTATATCCCCTGCAAGTTCTTAGTTGTTGCTGCCAAGTATTGTCCGCTAGAACTTCATCCAGCCTTCAAGTTCATTCAGAAGCTGTCTCCGACGGGGCACCCCTGCTGCAAGTGAAGGAAGAGAAAAAGAACCTTTTCGCTTTGGTGTAAGCGAAAACTTTACTAACTGGATTACAGGAGTGCTCAACTACTCCCAGCGTTACGCCTAGGGCCTTCATCGCCAGTTCCCGCACCCCGCTAGGTTACAGGAGGACGCTACCCCTCCCAGTGTTAGCCGTCCTGGGAGCAAACCTAGTTCTCCACAGCCCCAGCCACAGCCTTAGACTGTGGCCAGGTAGCCAACCCACCAGTCGGCCGCCGACAACAGCACACCAGTCTATCCAGCCCGTCATAAGCGAAACTGCTAATGTTCTGGTTAGGGCCGCGGTTCACCACACCCAAAGCACCGCCAGCCCCGAGGCGCCGTACTCCCTTTAGGGAGCACAGATTAGCCCTATTTTAATAGAGTCGCCTCGGGTGAGAGCTCACCCATGTTCTTAGGAACCCAATCTCAGCCAGCCTTTGGCTTGCTTTACAGGCTCATGCCAACCGAGCTCAGCTGAAGAGACAGAGAACTTATGCAACACACATCGCCATCTCCAAAGAAGTTTTCGGTCTGCCAAACAGTATCCCCCTGTCCATACACAGACTAGGCCAGGGCCAGACCACTTCCCAAGTGAGTCTCTTGCACAAAGTGCATGGTGGACCCCCACACCAGAGACTGCTCTTGTACCAATTTAGGTTTGGTCATCCTCGGGCTCGAAAGCCCTCCCATCGAGCGTGGCGGACTGGTCAACTACTGCCACCCCGTTGGCCGTGTGTGGGTCCAACCCACGAGCTTCGGAAAGGCGGGGGTCGCTGCTCCCCGTGCTGCACCTCCGTGATGTGCACCCCTACCAGACGCCGAGGCGCCCTCAACTTCGAGTAATCTCTTCGTGCCACACTGCAAGCGAGAGCCCGATTGTATGAAACAGATTATTTCCAGCTTTTCTATGCGAGGCACCGGCTGTCATGGCAATTTTTTTATTGTTTCGTTGTAATTGGCTACCCCACAGATACCTTATTGCGGCTCTCGTAGCATGGTCGGGTCGAAGAGGGGATGAGGGAGGACGGAGGCGAGGTTACGGGAAAGACATGAAGAAGAACTTTATACAAGGGAATTTACATATATACAAACAGCAACTGAGAGAACGTCTCAGTAAGAGAGTCTCAAAACAAGGAGCAAAGCTACAAGACGATGAGCTCAGATGGTCAGGAGCTACTCGGCCGTCCAAGGCGCCGAGTTTTATATCCTTTCTTTTCCCTGGGCTCGTTAGATGGGGGCCGGGCTTGTCGGGAAAGGAGGGCCCTGAAAGTTCACTGTGGCACCCACACACACACACTCTCAATAGGGAACACGTCCCCGTCACGTGTTGGGAGAGAAGGATGCCCTCTATGTCGCGCAGATTCTGGAAGGCTCTCGAACAGCGTCCCTGCGCCTTTCATGTGGTCGCACGTGCTCGGGGTAGGGGTAACGGTCGTTGACCACTTCTCCCTGGAAGACGGTTGCTGCTGTCAACTTGATGTGCCCCTTGGAATGTCTAGTACTGCCGAACGTGGCAGCTAACTTCTTTCTGTACTGCAGAGCTGGCTGGCCAGATGCGGGGTGGATGACTGACGTCGCTTCCATGGCTACTTCAGGCGATGACCCCGCGTGCCTTTCGTGACTCATCGGCATTCCGCTGCAGCCGCGCCGATTTTCCTCTCGCGATGAAGGCGAAACGTAACAGACTGCCCCGCCGGGAGAAGGAGATCCCGATGGACAGGGGACTGCATCCGCTTTCTGGAGGGATGTCGCTCGAGGCTGCTTTTAACCGGAGCCGGTCATCTCGCGTTGCTTCCTGAGCCCAGCGCACCTTGAAGGCTTCCCTCGCGGCCCGGAAAATCTCGAAGGGCCAGCGTTCCCCACGGCTGGGCAGGAAGAGATGGGCTCGCGTCCACATTGATATCCTGGCTTGCAACATCAACTTCCAAGGCAAACCCAAAACACCAAACCAACAACAAAGGAAAGCACAGATGGGACGTTCCAAACAACAAAGCACCGCTCCACGCGCAAGCGTTCGGAATTCACTCAAGACCCACCAGGCTTCCTTTTAGTATCAAACAAAATCCTGCTCCAGAATACTGACCCCTCAATTTTGCCCCAATTTATGGTCAAAGCGAGCGTCCGCGTCACATCTGAGGTCGCCAAAGACAGACCGCCACGTGGTACGATAAGCGGTGGTGTGTCAAAGCCTACAAATTTTGAATAGAAACTCCATTCCTTATCAATCAAGCTCTGATCCCCAATACCACCCGGATATCGAAAGTCTGCTTAAAATTTGGCCCACGCTCAGATTAATCCACTAACTCTTCTCAAAGAAATTTGATCGCTCGAGACTGAGAATCAACTGCTCCAGTTAACCTCACAAAGATACGACTGCTCATCCGAATCCGTACTCATTCCCGTACTGACGCAAAACTTCTCTTAAACTCATTGTGTCAGGCACCATAACCTATACACAAGCTGCTACCGCTCTTCTCCACAAAATTCTGCACCTTCACTTCCTTCGGTTAATCTCCGAATACCGCAATCTGATAACTAACCACGCGCCAGTAAACACAAGTACGCAAATGAGCACAAATACATGCACTTTGCCTTTCGCAAGGCATTAGCTACACTGTCGTTAATGTAGCAACATGATCTTGGTATCTCAACCAAGTTAGACACGTCTGAATCTACTAAAGATACAAAGGAATCGTGCGCCGAGATTCCAACACAAAGACACTTGCTTGCTCTAAACGGTTCCACGTTAGCAAGCAGCACATCGTCTACTCGGGAATCTTCGCTACACTCCTGTCAGTGCCCTTATTTCTCGGTAGCATGGCAAACTGACACTCATTTTTAACTCAGCGAGACGATAATCTTTGCTGAAGATATGAGGGAGTACAACCCTATCCGATCAACTCTAAAAAACGAAGTAGTCTTTCCCTTTTTGATTTCGCACACACAAAAAAGGAACAAAAAAAAACAGCTACTTCGAATGGCTACGCGGGGGTGAAAGCTGACTCACCTCCACCGCGTTGAATAGATTAGCCCTTCAGACGCGCCCGCTGGGGTCGCGCTCTGACTGATGACACTGCTGTCATTTCGTTACGAAAGGCCTCTGAAAAAAGCCATATCCTACCCTCACTGTCGTTTCCGCGCCCCCTCGATGCGCCCAGAAAACCTTGGTAGTGCGTGCAAAGTCGAGAACCGGCTCTTGGCGACGCAGAGCGACCAGCGCGAGAAGCTGTTCTTTGTTCTCTCCCCCAGCACTGAGCTCGGCTACCCTTTCGCCCTGCGCGCTTCCCGGAATCCAGTGCCGCCGAAAGTGAAGGACGCATCCTTATTTCAATTGTGCGCGGTGAACATGCCTGCGTGCGGGGTCTCTGTTGCTCAATCCTTGTGCTCGCCTGCGCTGACGGTCGCGCAACCTAGCGCCTTCCGGTCTTTCGGGCCGCTTTGCTTTTTCCCTTGCCGCCTTCTTTTCAGGTACGGGTTGTCTGGGTTTTCCCGCAGGCCGATGCCCTTTGAAAAACCCCCCTCCTGCTCTGCTTGGAAGATGCGGTCTTCCCTTTCTGTTACTGCGGTCAGGTTTACAACAATCCACGCGTGCCGCCTGACCAGTAACTTTAGCCGCAAACTTGCGAGCTCTAATGAGGGAAGGCTTTCCTTTCCCTTCTGCCGCATTTTCATCTAAGCTAGCACTAGCACCTGTGCGCGCACGCGAATTTAGGGCTTGACCTTTCTTCCGTTTCCTGTTGGTTCTTACCCTTTTCTTTTTTCGCTTAGAACTTTCCGCGTGCGTCGCCTGAACCAAGACTGTCTCCTCCAGCCCTTGACATGACTTGCCTGATCCTTCCTTAGGCGGCAAATTGACCTCTTTGCCTTCGCAACAGATGGTCATCTCCACAGAGCTGACAGACGGACCTTCAGCTGCCCCGGAAATGAGCAGTTCGCTCCCCTGAAGGTAGTCCTCTGCAGCTGGCTTATCGCTCTCAGTGTTTTCCTCTGAAACGCACTGCTCTTCTAGAATCGGGATCTCTTCCTCTGTCTCAGCCTGGCTTTCAATACTGCGTTTCAACTCAACAGCAGCTTCACATTCTTTATACGCCAGCTTCGCCGAGGTAGCCACAACCCTGGCTTGGTCACTGGCACCGCAGTGACGCCTCAAATCTGAGTTGCCACGATTCACAATCTTTAAAGGGCTCCCCTTTGTTTCCCTTTTGAAACATCTACCTTTGGGGAAGTTATCCCTTTCACATCCGTGCCGGTTAGTCGCCTGTACAGGCCCCTTTCTAGCGTCCTCGCGCTTAAACAACTCGGCCACGGTTCCTACTATCACTGCACAGCCTCGATTCGAAGCTCTCTCTTTTCTAAACCGTCGGTGCCGGTTAGACTCCATTTCTTTGCCCTTAATCGCAGGTTTGCGACTATCGAGCTGGGCGACGGGCTGTATGGCTAGCTTGGGAGGTCTCTTTTGGCTCGGCTTTGTCCGACGCCATCCGTGCCTTCTCCACTCGTTTTCTGAACGAGCTCTAGCGGAGTTACACCTAGCTAACTCTGAGACTGTCTCTGTAGCCTCTCTACTTTGGCCGCGCTCTGTCGCGTACCATCCATGCCGGTAGTGCGCCATTTCGTAATCCTGTATTACGGTGTCACGTCTCTCCAACTCGGCGATGGACTGGAACATTAAGGGCCCTGTCTGGACGGAGATAGCGTCGCTCATTGCTACTTCGTTCCCATTAAGCCCGTTGAGCTTTGCGAGCCGCCTTTTCTCAGCCTCGAGTTTAAGCTCTTTTATCTCCGCTGCTAGTTTCTCCATACGCTCCTGGTACTGTGCCTCTAGCTTCTCTCTTTCCGCTTCCTCAGCTCTTTTAAGCTGCTCTTCTTTTACCCACTCGTGCGTAATATTCCAAGCTATTTCAAAATCATCCTCTTCTTCCGTTTCCAAATTTTGGATTGCCTGGACAATATCTGAATCTTTCGCTCTTTCCTCCACATCCACTCCTAACTCATCGCACAAGAACAACAGTTCTGTCCTCGACAACCTCGTCAGGTCCACGGTCGCTGCTTTTAAATATTGGCTTTGCTCGCGCATGGTGATTCTGAGCAACTACCCCGGTGCTACAGACGTACAAACACCCGATCAACCAGCAGTTCAAACTGTTAACCCAGAATTTGAAGCCTGGAGGATCCAAAGCAAAAACCAAACACTCACCCGCAGATGCAGCACCATGTCACCCGGTTCATCACACCGCTGCCAACCAGTTATTGCGGCTCTCGTAGCATGGTCGGGTCGAAGAGGGGATGAGGGAGGACGGAGGCGAGGTTACGGGAAAGACATGAAGAAGAACTTCATACAAGGGAATTTACACATATACAAACAGCAACTGAGAGAACGTCTCAGTAAGAGAGTCTCAAAACAAGGAGCAAAGCTACAAGACGATGAGCTCAGATGGTCAGGAGCTACTCGGCCGTCCAAGGCGCCGAGTTTTATATCCTTTCTTTTCCCTGGGCTCCCTAGATGGGGGCCGGGCTTGTCGGGAAAGGAGGGCCCTGAAAGTTCACTGTGGCACCCACACACACACACTCTCAATAGGGAACACGTCCCCGTCACGTGTTGGGAGAGAAGGATGCCCTCTATGTCGCGCAGATTCTGGAAGGCTCTCGAACAGCGTTCCTGCGCCTTTCATGTGGTCGCACGTGCTCGGGGTAGGGGTAACGGTCGTTGACCACTTCTCCCTGGAAGACGGTTGCTGCTGTCAACTTGATGTGCCCCTTGGAATGTCTAGTACTGCCGAACGTGGCACCTAACTTCTTTCTGTACTGCAGAGCTGGCTGGCCAGATGCGGGGTGGATGACTGACGCCGCTTCCATGGCTACTTCAGGCGATGACCCCGCGTGCCTTTCGTGACTCATCGGCATTCCGCTGCAGCCGCGCCGATTTTCCTTTCGCGATGAAGGCAAAACGTAACAACCTTCACAAGACTACCTTCACTCGCATACCGTCACACGGAGTGAGCCTTTCTTTTAGCTACTCCTCCTGTTGGTCACTATTTCGATGCCTGTCAATTTCGTTAATTGACGTCGCGGGGGGGGGGGGAGCGAGGGGGGGCGGACAAACTTCTGTATACCAAAAAAGAAAAAACATTTGAAAAAAAAAGATTTTTTATTTATTTTAGTTACACAAAAATTTTGTGCGCTTTGTTGTTGAACAATAAATGGCGAACGATATATGTATGTTATACCATTACTCATTTTTTCAATGTTAACGTTTACGCGAGCAATATTCATTTCGATACCAGGGGAAACTAGTCGACGGCTGAGATATCCCCCCACGGCATGTCCACGAAGGTCAAAGCACCTGCCCCAACATTTCACCAGGGGGATTAGCGGCCGTCATTACTCACTTCTGGGAAGTGGCTTTGTTCAGCCCTCAGACCCCTTCTTCAAGGCGGCTGGTGGGCGCTCCTTGTGAAGCCAAAAAGGGATGATTCCCTCGCTGGCGTCGCTGTGTTCCATGGGGGGATAATGACATGAATGGGTGGCTCCTTTCCGCCCCGACGAGGTTGCTGGCCACCTCAACCGCAGGTGAATGGCACCGCTGTCGCCGTGGTCGCCACGCCGGAAGCATCGCAAGACAACGGTGGGGGCACGACAGGAACACTGCAATTTATGCTTGGTATAACTACCAACGGGTAGAACATGGAATTGTGTGCAATAAGAAAGCCGCTAACACGGTGAACGTACAAATTAAGTAAGGGACTACTTGACACATCACAGGCGAAAAAGCTTTCCAGTTCTACGTCAAAAATTACGTCTCGCTCTATGAGAGCCCGAAAACGGACGTTCGGAAGAATCTGAAAAGGCTTTTTTTGGGGGGGGGGGGGCGACCGCCCCCTCCACCCCCCCCCCCCCCCCCATAGGACCGCCACTGAATGGAGATCAGTGTTGCGCCTTTTAACAGATCCCTTACAAAAAAGTTTTAGACAGTCTATAGAAAGTCCATAGACTTCTGTCTGTAGTCTATAGACTGTCTATAGAGAAATCCTAGAGAACAGTCTATAGGCAATACAAATGCCATAGGCAGTTTATAGACAATCTGTGGATTTATGGCCATAGACTTAGTAGACTTTTGTCAACATACAATCTATAGACTATGAATAGACAAAAACCAATATCTATAGGAAGTCAATAGAGTCCATAATAAGTCTATAGACCATCTTTATAAGGGATACAGCTATAACTGCGAAAGAATCTCTTCGCTGTTTCTCACGACTTCTCATTGAGTATTCGCGCAAGTAGCGGATATTCCTACAAATATTAAATTGGTATTTGATTGCGTTTTCTCATGTTCGATTCGTATTTGATTTCATTTTGGGTAAACTACTCGTATTCGATTCAGTTCAGGAAAAGTATTGCTCCCATACCCCTGCTAAAGTTTCTATGGAAGCTACATCTCAAATCCCTTGAAGTTGCGATTTTTGACGGGGACTGGAAAGGTTAACAAGCAGCGCAGCTTGTGAATGAGGATCATGTTTTTTGCGGTGTAGTACGTCAGTGCGACTCGACATTCTCCTCCGTCCTGACGAAAATTGGAGATGGCAAAGCTCTTGCAGAAAACGAGATCATGACACCTCACCTCGATTTGTGACTTCCGAATGCGTGGCGTTGCAAGCGCCAAACGCTATCAGACCGTTCCATTCTAATCAAGATGCTGACCAATACAACATCTCAGCAGCACGGGCTACATGACCGCACACTGCAATGCCCAGCGATTGATATGATCGTTGGTCACCGCTGAGATGCCGAATACGAAACCGCCAGATAGAGATTGCACACTTGCCAAACTCTGAAACCGTAAACCTTCCTGAGAAAATCATACTCTGCATTTCCAAACCCTATATGTTCATTCGTAATATAGATGTAGCGGATGGAACGGTAAACGGCACTTTGGCAATTCTGAAGTACGCTCAATACGACACGGACTGCAGACCACTTCGACTTTGGTTGAAATGCCCTTTTACCATTGGCGTAGTGTCTAGAGTCAAACATCGACAGCTCAGATTGAGCAACGTCCAAATCGCCTTACCATGGATTCTGATTGAGCTATACTCAGTCTCCTGCCAGCTAAACAACAAAGCCCTGAAACATGCATCCGTTAAACGGATAATACAAACAAGCGACATCACAATTCACGAATCCCAAGGCGCTACTTACGACCCCATCGTAGTCGAATATGCCAAAAACCCCTCTAAACAGTTGGTATATGTGACTTTGAACAGTTAGCAACCTCAATGGAATGTGCCTGACCAACAAGACTGGCGAGTTGAAGTTCCATCATGGCAAAGAGAACTTGGATTGAGATCTTGCAGATGAATTTCAAAGGTTACATAACTACCCCCAAGACGCCATCACATGGTAGTGTCTTGCAATCATGGCCCAAGATTCTGATACCGCAGCTCCTCTTAATGTTCCTCTCTGACGCTGCCAGCTCGCGAGTCGACGGCCCGAAAGACTTCGCCCAATCGGGGAGGTCTGCATCTCGCACAGCCGCGCGGCTTTTTTGCGGTACTCCAGCGCCTCCCGTGAGTCAATGGACACATCCCCCAGTGCATCCACAATGCAGGGGCGGCACAGCTCGCTTGAGCGTGCCAAAAAACCAAAAACTCAAATTACAGGCCCCAATAAATCGGGAGCCAAGGTTTTTGACCTTTTTCCCCGAAAGTGGTAAAAATTGCTTTCCTAATTCATTGGAACTGCCGAGGACTGTTGAACAACTACAGCGATGTAAAGTACCTCTTAAACTCGTTCTCTCCTGTAGCTTTATGCTTACAGGAAACAAACTTAGGACCTCAACATAAGAATATTTCGAAAAAATTTAGTCTTCCGCTGTGACAGAGAACACTCAAGTCGGCTCTCTGGAGGTGTCGTTATTATTGTACAGAGTGGTGTTGCGACTCACGAATTGAAACTTAAAACTAGATATGAAGATGCTGCAGTCACTGTTCTACGTTTCAAAACAATCACAATATGTTCAATTACCTCGATCCACACCTAACAGTCGCACTACATAATCTCGAAGCACTTTTTAGACAGCTACCAGAGCCATACCTAGTTGTTGGAGATTTTAATGCCCAATCTGGTTTTTGGGGAAGTGAACAAACAGATACTAGAGGTGATATTCTAGAGGACTTTATTCTGTTAAACAATATCTGCCTGCTCAATACAGGGAAACCCACGTACTGCTCTCCAAGCTCTGGAAAAATGAGCTGCATAGACCTGTCTTTTAGTTTACCGTCTCTTTTTATCGATTTTAAATGGGATGTTCTGAATAATTCCTTCGGAAGTGATCACCTTCCCGTGGTAATTAACTTATCATCACCGCCATCAATCATCCCAAGTAAATCGCGTCGTTGGAAGCTACACGCGGCTGACTGGGAGCTACTTCGAGAAACGGCCTCTCTTGATAAACTATCTACAGATGATCTTAGTATTGATGAACTTGTATCATTGCTGCGGCATATCTTGTTATTCCTCAATCCTCGGGAATGGTTCGACAGCACCACAAAGAGTGGTATAACAAAGAATGTAGAGAGGAAAAAAAGAAGCAGAATAAAGCCTGGGGAATGTTTCGCAGGTACTCAACACACTAGAATCTTATTAATTTTAGAAAGGCAAGAGCTAGGGCGTATCCGTCGGAATGCTGAGAAAGCGTCCTGGAAAAACTACATAACGTCCATAAACAGTTCAATAACATCCAAAAAAATGTGGGAGCAAGTCCATAAATTAAATGGCAACTTCTCCCCTTTCAGGATTCCTTTCCTTACAGCCCCTAATACACAAACAAGTATACGGGAACAAGCAGACATCCTAGGCGAATATTTCTCAATAGTTTCTAGTTCTGCACACTACACTGAATCATTTTTAAAATATAAAAACAAAGCTGAGAAAAACAGACTTCCAACAAGTGGTTGTGCAAAGGAACCATTCAATAGATTAATTACAAGAAATAAACAGAGTTTTATCAGCTGTCAAGCAGACTGCTCCCGGCCCTGATGAAATACATTAAAAAATGCTAGCACATCTTTCCGAACCTTCTGTTGAAGCTCTTTTAAAAATTTTTAACAAAATTTGGACGCTAGGAAAAATTCCAGAAGTTTGGAAGAAAGCCATAATAGTACCGTTCCTGAAACCCAGAAAGCAGCCAACATCCCCCTTTAGTTATAGACCAATAACTCTTACCAGCTGCCTTGCCAAGTCTTTTGAAAGTATTTTGAATATCCGGCTAACCTTTGTGCTTTAATCTCGTGGACTCCTTGACATTCATCAGTGTGGGTTATAGAAAGGCATGCTCAATAACAGACCATTTAGTTCGCCTCGAAAATACTGTCCGAGAAGCTTTCATACAGCACTGTCTTGCTGTCTTCTTCGATCTCAAAAAGGCATATGACACAACTTGGAGGTTCGGGATACTCTGCGACCTAGCAGAACTTGGCATCCACGGAAGGATTCTGAACTGCCTAAGCGATTTTCTATCCAACCGTTCCTTTCATGTACGCCTAGGTTCAACACCCTCAAAGAACTTTGTTCAGGAGAATGGGGTACCTCAGGGATGTGTTTTAAGTACAACTCTCTTTGTCGTAAAAATGAACTCCTTAGCAAAAATAATCCCAAAATCAATCATGTACTCGATTTGTGTTGACTATCTTCGATAGCATGCACGTCAACAAACATATCAACATGCGAGAGACAAGTACAATTGGCAGTAAACAAACTAGCGGCAAGGGCAGACAGAAACGAATTCCAGTACTCTCCTCAGAAAACAGTGGCCATCATGTTCTCTCTCAAACGAGGCCTACAAGCCGACCTATTCATACACCTGGACAAAACACACCTACCTGTAAAAAATGTACACAAATTTCTTGGCGTAACCTTTGACAAAAACTCACTTTCCTGCCTCATATAAATGCACTAAAAAAGAAAGCCTCCCGTTCCCTCAGCATACTCAAAGAACTGTCACGAAAACATTGGGGTGCTGACAGGACATGCCTTTTAAAAATTTACCGCTATGTAGTACGCTCTGTCATTGATTATGGATGTATAGTGTATGGGTCAGCGAGACCATCATACCTTAAACGACTGGATCCAGTACATAACTTAGGTTTACGTCTTTCCGCGGGTGCATACAGGACGTCACCCATAAACAGTCTTTATGTAGAAACCAACGAACCATCACTTCCAAACCGAAGAGCCATGCTCACATGCTCGTACATTTTAAAAATCCATTCACTGCCCAAACACCTATATTACCCCATAGTCACAAAATGTCCATCAAGAACACTGTTTAACAACAAACCGCTAGCTATAAGGCCACTCCTCCTGCGTTTTGAAGAGATATATGTGCCAAAACCTCAGTGTACTAGACACATTACCAGCCATTGCTCGAAGACGAGACCCACTGCCTCCATAGTACAATTTTCCTACAAACTGTGATCTCATCCTTACGAATTTTCGTAAAAAACAAACTCCACAACCACATATAATACAAGAATTCCTTGCACTTGAAGAAAAATACAGTATTTTTACGGATTTTTACATTGACGGTTCAAAAACGGATGTTTACGTAGGAAGCGCAGTGGTACGAGGGAATTCGGAGAAAACAGTACGACTTCCACAGAGCGCATCCATCTTCACTGAAGAAAGTTACGCAGTCTGTGTGGCCATAGAAAAAATAGTATACGAGAACCTCACATTCTCCTCTTCGGGGATTTTAATTACCCGACTATTAACTGGCATAACCCGGTGCACTCCATAGATAATCGAGCGGATACAAGAGAATTTCTTGATATATCTGTTCGAATTTTAATCTTGCCCAACTTGTACTAGAACCTCCGCGTGTAGTAAAAAACACTGCAAATATTTTAGATTTAGTATTAACGAGCCATCCTGAAAGTTTCTCCTCCATGACTTACTTGCGGGAAATTAGTGACCATAAAGTCATCCACACTGTCTTTAATTTCAAACCAATTCCTCGCCACAGTCCGGGAAAGACAATCCGGCTGTACGATAAAGGCAACTATGAAGCAATAATAGCGAGCTGCACGCCTTCTTTCCATCCTTTAACGCAACTTTTCAAAGCAGATCTATCCAGGAAAACTGGTCGATATTTAAACAAAAGCTTAACTCTCTGGCAGATAAATACATGCCGAAGACTACTTTTCATGACACTCGAAACCAGCCTTGGTTCACGAAGTCACTGAAAAAACTCGAAAATAAAAAGAAACGCCTATTCCGCGCAGCTAAAGCCAATCACAGCACCTGCTCATGGGACAAATATTATGCCGCCGAGAGCTCGTATTTATCAGCTGTCAAAAACGCTAAGCAACACTTTTATCCCGACGACTTGTCGAGAATCCTAAAAAGTAACACAAAAAAGTTCTGGAAAATTATAAACCCTAGTAATACGCATTCAGTTACCCTGAATAAAGATTCAGGAGAGCCATTGAGCGATACTGAATGTGCTAATATATTTTCAGTTGCTTTTTCCTCTGTCTTCACAAGCGAGCCTGATGCGCCCTTACCTATTCTGCCTACAACCATTCCGCACACCATGCCTGTAACCAATGTTTCTGCTAATGGAATAATGTCCTTAATAGATAAAATTAAACTTTCATCTGCAGCAGGCATTGACGAAATAAATTCTAAACTTTTAAAGAACATAAAGTGCATTTCTGCCGAATATTTATTGTTACTGTTTGCTCAGTCACTCTCCACAGGCACCATACCTGATGACTGGAAGAAGGGAAAGGTCGTTCCAGTCTACAAATCCGGTAACAAAAATTCACCATTAAATTATCGTCCTATCTCGCTCACAAGTGTACCGTGTAAAATCATGGAGCATATCATCTACTCTGAAATCATGCAGTTCCTGGATGGTAACAAATTATTTCATCCTGCACATGGATTTCGCAAAAACTATTCCTGTAACACACAATTAGCACTCTTCACGATCTGCATGCGAACCTCGACTAGAATATCCAGACTGACGCAATTTTTTTAGACTTTGCTAAAGCATTCGACAAAGTTTCCCATCGACGTTTGGTGCTAAAACTTTCGCAGCTGAACTTGCATCCTAACATCTTAAAATGGATTGAAGCATTTCTAACGTGTCGCTTTCAGTCAGTTGCTATTAACAACCAGTCATCTCCTTCTGCCCCCGTAACCTCAGGCGTACCTCAGGGCTCGGTCGTAGGTCTTCTTTTCTTCTTACCATACATAAATGACTTGCCAGAACATCTATCATGCAATATCCGTTTATTTGCCGACGACTGCGTTATCTACCACTCAATAACTAACACTTCCGACCAAAAAGTCCTTCAGGATGATCTTAACCGCATTGAAAAATGGTGGGATGATTGGCTAATGACACTTAACCCTAACAAATGCAAGCTTATTTCGTTTCACCGCAGACTTAATCCGTTGTCCTTTTCCTATAGAATTTCTAACAATCCAATAGAGCACATTCATTCATATAAATACTTAGGTATCACTGTGTGTCATGATTTAACTTGGCGGGAACATGTTACTAATGTTATTTCATCTGCGAACAGAACCCTTGGATATCTGTAGCGCCATTTACGTCACGCAACAATAGAGGTCAAATTACTCGCTTACACATCATTGGTAAGACCAAAACTAGAATACGCATCCCCCATTTGGAGCCCCCATCAAGCATATCTAATCGATGCACTTGAAGCCGTGCAAAATCGCGCCGCCCGTTTCATTCACTCCCAATATTCATACGAAGTCAGTGTGTCATCCCTGAAATCACTGTCGAACTTACGAAGTCTTTCTTGCCGTCGTCGCGTCGCAACCCTATCTCTTATTCATAAATTTTATTACAGCTCACTCGGCCATGAACCATACATCTGCGCACCTCCGCCGCGCATATCACATCGCACTGGTCACCCCCTTCAAGTTACTCGTCCACGTGCCCGTACCGTAACCTTTTCCACCTCCTTCTTTCCACGAGCCGCGTCAGACTGGAACGGACTCTCCCACTGCGCTGCTGCTATCACCTGCCCATCACTCTTCAACGCCAACATTGAAGTTCATATGTCGTCGTGAAAAAATGTACCAATTTTTGATTACCCCACCCCTTATGTAATACCCCGAAAGGGGCCTTTAAGGTAAATAAATGAAATGAAATGAAAAACCTCCCAAAAAGTATTATTTACAGACTCCTTAAGTGTACTTACAGCTCTCTACTCTAGAAACGCAGTCACTCCTATACTTAGCGACATCAAACACAAAATAGTAACAGCCACAGCTCAAGGACAAAACATAAAACTCTGCTGGGTCCCGAGTCGTCGGAATAAAAGGCAATGAGAGAGCAGATTTGTGTGCTGCTAAAGCTCGTGGCATGGAAATAAAAAAGTAGATATACCTTTTAATGATTGCATGAAATTAGTAGAAAAGAAACTAAGGAGAAAATGGCAGTCGGCTTGGAACAGTGAAGTAAATAATAAACTACACTTGGTAAAACCGGTTTTACGTGAATTTAAGTCGTGTGTGCACCAGGAACGTTTCAAGGAAGTGATCCTATGCCGTCTCCGAATAGGCCACACGCACCTTACGCACAACTTCCTGCTAACAAAACAAGACAAACCTGTTTGCGAAGATTGCGACGATCAACGTACGGTTAACCATATTTTACTCTCTTGTGTGAAACTTGAAAAGCTAAGAAAAAAGTACTTTAGTCAATTTTATAATGAATTTAGCCTTTTTTCATCCAACACTGTTATTCGATGATAATGCCATTGTTAACATACCTTCTATTTTTAGCTTTTTAAAAGAAGCAGGCGTACTTGAAAAACTGTAAATATTGAACCACTGGCTCGCTTATTGCATGATACACCTCAATCACTTTCTTATTCCTGAGGAGAAGGTTGAGGCTTTTATTTGATTGGTTGGGATCCTCGACATCTTTGCCCAGCCAAGGATGGCCGCTGAGGCTACATGACCTATTTTTTTAAGTTTTTACCGTTAGCCATTCCTAAATCTCGTTTTCTCCTTTACTACTAGGTAGCTAAACTTTTTAGGCTCTTTACACCCCTGATCACTTTCCACATTTTTATTAAATCCCACAGAAAACATTTCCTATACCTTGTGCTTGGAGCATGATGACTTTAGCTGCCTATGTGCCATTAAACCCACACAACACAACACCTTCGATTGGTCCGGTTCAAGTTCTGCTGTGGGGCAAAACGCCCTGAAAGTCCAGCTGCTGGAGTCGCCAGTTACATCCGCTAGGATCTCGACTCAATCACGGTGGAATTAATAAAACAAGTTCATGACCTCGGCGAGTTTCTGCCGTACGTCTACCCTCAGGTGTGACTGTAGCTGCATCCTACATTTCGCCTAAAGCCAACCCTGAGCAAGCTGCATCGGTCATGTATCGTGAACTTCCATTCCGCACAAAGAAAGACTCAATCGTACTTGTCGGTGACTTTAATCAAGATATTAGGAAACATCGCCCATTCCTAGACATGCTCTAAGGGAAGGTCGGCCTTCGTGTCGCTACTCCTCAAGGATTCGTTTCAACGCACCGAAATACCTGCATAGACCTTGCGTTTCACAATCAAGGGGACATCACAGATATGAAACACATAAGCAGTTACTTCTCTGACGACAAAACCATCATTTTGAAGTTAAAACCAAAACCGCCATCTGAAAATAAAGCCGATTTTTACTAGAGCTCTAATACGGTCGAAAACGCCTAAGTGATCACGAATGCATAAGACACAGAACAATGAAGTGGTTTCAGAGCATCTTTTATGTCTCTCCTTAATACATAAGCAGAGTGGAAAAGCCAAATGATATCGCATTGTATCCACATCAATCCAGTTGATCACCAATATTTTTTTTTTTCAATTCAGGAGCTAACTCGCGCTGTGCTGCTGATGACGACCATTGAGTGCGAGCCCAACAGCTTTTTTTTCTTTTAGGACGAAAAAGAACCTGAGGATGAAGAAATGCGCGATTTTCGTTTACAAACGTCTACAGTGCAGGCGGGTGGCACATCGTCGACGTACACCTTCAGAAAATTAAAAATTACGTTTAGGCTGAAATATCATGCGCAGTGGCAATATGGGGAAGTCACCAGCACTATTTTGTGGGTTGTAAACTAGAGAAATTGGGCACTCACAGTTCACTGAGTACTAATTTGTAAAGTCATGCCCCTTTATGCTTCTTAAAATTATTGCAGATCTCCGATTTTTGTCGCAGGTGACAAATGGAAAGAGCCATCTTCTTCTTTTCCTTTCACTGCTTTCATGGAACAACCACTTTGTGCACTCAGCTTGTTTTAATTTTGTCGTTTATAAACAGTCTGACAAAAAACGCGCTGTGCCTGAAAAATACAATTCATTCTTTCCAGCCCAATTCCATTCTTTTCACCCCCCCCCCCCCCCCCCCCCGGTTTGACACTCTGATCCTCGTGATAACGTAGAAGCTCAGTGACGAGTCTAGGGTCAAAAAGTACGAGTGTGAAGCCGAATTCGAACGAAATCGTCATATTATCCCCGTCCTGAATAACAAACCATTACCTAACCAAATGCGTTTGGTTATACTGTTATACTGAGAAAACTATGCAGTTGAAGCAGTTCCTCAAAGAGCTTCGAGGTGCCGCAGCTGAGAGCAGAAAAAGAAACCTGATTTTTTTTTTTCTCACAGAGCTCGGGTCGAGCGAAAGAGGCATTCGTTAGCACTGAAGAGCCCAACGAGACGGACTGTGCTCACGTTGCTTCCAATACAGCGAGTATAAAACGAACGCTAATATGCGTGAACCATGAACAGCTTCTCGCGTTCGCTCCGCTAGCATCGTAGCTGCGGAAGCTATAAATGCGCTCCTTAATAAGGTGACCCTACTGGTCACGTATGCGACATGCGCGACCGATGTGGTCCCGCTCTGTGAGATCACGCGCTGCAATGAAGACGCTGCAAGGAATGGTTCTTGCTTCTCCCTCGAGGCCGACTGCACGGTCTGTTCTGCCGAACGAACTCCGGCGGTGGTGAGCGGCCCGATCCTGCTTTCTCGTTGCTAATTTTCTGAGGAAGCGTCGAGTTCTTCCACGCGGATGCGCGGGCCCGTCAAAAGGAAGCCACTGCTGCAGACACGCGCCACGTACATTCAGCGCCCTCGCTGACGTCCAAGCAGAAATGAAATCACGCTCAGCAGGGTGCTTTCCGTCCAGCGCTTCCAGATATTAAGAAGCCCTTGAGAAAAACCCTTTTCAAACGTGCGCTCTGATTAACGTCGAATGTTCAGAGCGTGAGAAAGGCTCCCATAGGGCTTCATACTGCTTCGTACTTCGTGCGTGCCGCAAGGAAAAAAGAAGAATAAAAGAGACTTCAAATACTCTTCGGGACCAAGTTCGAGCTTCTTGAACTTGCCTCGTACGTCGAGAGAAAGAGACAAAGCTCGTCGCCGTATCCCACTCTGGAGAGAAAGGGTTAGTTTAAGAGCTGAGCCATGCTCCCACTCAGGAAGCACAACTAGCGCCTCGTCCCCCACTGCGTTTTTATAGAAACCACTTCACTTTAAACGCCATAATGATCAAATAAGGTCAAGGTTGAAAGTTAGTGAAAGGGAAAAAAACTACTACAATTGCGCACACGCGACACATCGTATACTTAATCGCTGAAGCACATATTGACAAGCGCATAGCCTGACCCACTGTCCCACTTGCTTGTCGTCGCTTAATTATATTCATTTATCGCTTCCTGCGGCTGTGGAATGCGATGAAGAGTTTGGTAGAAGGTACGCCAATCCGTCAGGTGCCCGTCACAAGAACAGAGTGTTCGACAGCAGAAAAAAAAAAAGTGGAGGAAATAAGGTAAGGCGGGCTACGTAAAAACGCTGCAAGAGAGCGGATGCGTTCGCCTTTTTCCCGCCCGCGTCCTTGAACTGTTCTTACTTTGTTGAAGTCATGTGTCCACTCTATGGACCATAGCCAGAAAGAGCAGAATCGGCAGCTGATAAAAGCTGGCTACCTCGAGCACCTGCTGATCTCAGTAGCCGGCTCCCTCTTTAACTCAAAGGATGCCCAGTGAGTGCTGCCCCAGACCACCAACACAAAATCGCTGTGGTGCCGTATACCTGCATGCTCTTTCTCACAGGCTCAAAAAGATCGGACAAAAGGCAGGTGACCGAGTTGTGTCCTCGGCGCCCGAGAAGCTATCCAAGCTTTGTCGCAGAGTGAATGCCCCGGCTGTGAGAGAGCCAGCCTGTCCTGTTAGGCACCATGCACCCTTCGTTCCTTGCGAGGTTGGTGTAGTTTATAAAATTGCCTTCAGGTGCGGCAAGGCCTACGTGGGGCAAACCGGACGTTGCCTCAATGAGCGTCTTATGGAGCACTCGAATAATGTTTTAACACTGTCAAGAAAAACCTGGGTGTTCACTGCTTAAAGTGCCCCTCCGGTTCCTGTGAACATTTCCTTCAGGAATGCTCTGTCATCGCGAGAAATGCGCATCAAACCACACGTGAAATCATAGAAGCCGCCCACATTCTAAAGCTAGGTGAAGAGTGTGTTAGCACACCCGCGATAGCGCTAACGAAACGTGAATTAGGCTATTTGAGCCAGGCACAGAGTAACTTTAATGCGTAGGATTCCGAAATACGTCCTTTAGCCTTTCTGACTAGGTTGTTTTCTGTCTTCTGCTTAAAGCCCCTTTTAGTTTTTTATCGCTTTTAAATTTCTTCCTATTTTTAATGGTCTTTTTGGCCTTTTAGTGCATTTTGTTCACTTGTTGTCATCCCGTAAGGTTATTTGTTTCTCTTGTACTGCCTGTTCGCGTCATTCTTTTAATCGCCCTTCCACTTGTGTTTTTTATCATGTTTTGTTTTCATTTTTTGTTGCCTCCAAGGTTCATCCTTGCCATCATGTGTCTTTTCAACTTTAGTATATTATCTTTTGGTCGCGTGCAAACTCAGCAGCTGTTACCTATGTCTTCCCGCCCACTTTTCTAACGTATATATATATGTCGCTCTACTATAAAATAATCAGCTGAAGTCAGCGCTGTATCGTCTTGTCTTTCGTCGTCCTTCTCTTAGGAGTGCGCTGTGTTTTCCCGAAGATGAACTACCAACTAGCCCGCTCTTCCACCCTTGCAGCTTTCACCCAGTCCCGTTGCGGCTTGCCGCCCTGCCATCGGCGGAGTGATACGTAGTGATCGGCGAAAGCAAAGAGTCCACGCGTATTTTTATTTCAGTGGGCCTAATTTGCAGCTATGTAGTCTCTGACTAGACCTATGTATACACGGAAACCTAAAAGAAACAAAATAAAAGCGATAGCAAAGTCGCCACGCGACTGCCTGAAAGGCACTCCATGCGTTGGTCGACTCCTACCACCGTATGAGGGGAATTAAAAAAAAAGGTGGGAGCGCGACGTTAATCCGATTTAATTAGGGAAATCGGCCGCACAGGGCAATAAATCGAAGTTTTTAAGAATGCTGGGAACGTGTAGATCGAGTTCCCCCGGCAAAAAGACGAGTTAAAATTCATCTTCAGTGCACCCTTAAGGTCTACACTCTGACGAAGGAATGACCTGAAGACGACCAACTCCAAGTCCTGGACGCGCCTGTTCGTACACCCAGCGCGCATTTTTTAGAGCTGCTCTCTGCGCTCGAAGAAATCTAATGCCATGCATTTCAGCACATTCCAAGCCAGTAAAAAGAGCAGTAGCAGCAAGTGCCTTGAAGAACGCCTTAAACAGGCCTTGTTATCGTCGCATCGAGGAAAGTTTCAAGGGCCAACTGCACAGGATGCGCATAACAGGGTTCCCGGATGCCATTCTTCGTAGCCTTGGGTACAAGATTTTGAGAATTTCGCCGAAGAGCCACGAAGACACAGTAGCAAGGACAAACAAAAACAGTCATGATCCCGTACGTGCAAAGAGTGAGTTACCTTCTGAAAAACGATTTGAGGCGAGTCCCCGTAATGGTGGTTTTAGAGCGAAAGCTATAACTTCACGACCAAAGCTGCAACTGCCGGGCCATCGCTCAAGCCTTGACCTTGAATAAATAAATATTGCCGCGAATGGTATTTGAACCCGCGGTGGAGCGAACAGATCCGCTTCGCTGGCCAGTGCACGAGAGCACTATGCTATCGCCGCAGCCGATCACGCCTCGTGTTAAACTGCAACGCACTCTCGCGCTGCGCCTTGCACATCGATCAACTTCCATCAGGGGCGCGAACAGGTCAGATTAGCTTAAGCCTGATCAAAGCTTGTGGGGACTGCCCCATTTAGCCCCTTTAGGGTTTGTTTCTCCGCGGTGTCATTTCTAGTTGCCTTAACTAACAAGTGAGGGCGCCGGCGTCGCAGCGACACGAGCGCGGAGCACGGAGGCTCATCCCGTCCGGCCTGGGAGCTTCTGCCCTACCCTAGCGTGGACGAACATTCGCTCGCAACCTTGCTGGTGAGTGACGATCTCGATTCCTCAGCGTATTTTATTGCTAACTGATCTTGTTATTACTGCAGCAATAAATGTCATGTTTGAGTCAGCCAGTCTCGGCGTTTAGAGCAGGGCCCACCCGTGATCGGCGTGCGCTCGATCACGAGATGGGGTCGGTGGTTTTGAACTGTGAGCCGCTGTTAAGCGAGCAGAACGTGTTATCCTCCTATTACAACCCCACAAACTTAAAGGGACACTGAAGCAATCTTAAAATTGAACAAAAACGCTGAAAATATATTCTCAGAATGGGATTACACCGAAATCTAGTCGTCACTGAGCATATTTTTCAGCGGATGGTTTTATTTTCGATGTTTTATGAGCGCGCGCCAAGCACTCCCGGCCGGGTCGAGGTGACGAGCGTGACGTCATGACACCCTCGTCCGACAGGCAATAGGACGGCGATTACGAAGTTGCATTCCCGCGGTGACAAATATGGCGGCGCCCTTCGATGCATGACACCTCGCTTTGGACTCGATTCGTCGTTGTTACTGCCTTCTTCAGCGCGTTCAATGGCCATAAATGGCCCACCCGTCTTTCGCTTCGTCTCCTGTCGCCCATGAGAAAATGTACGAGTAATAAATTTGCCCTATTTTTTTTTATTTAGAGTGACGTTTCTGCCCCCTTTAGGCTTAAGAGGGGCGTCGGTTTGTTAACAATGGTTCCCCTCCTAACCACCAGATGGCGCCACTAGTCTAAACATCGTCGCGCTTCTGTTCTAAAAGTGAGAATGTTAGAAATGGCATATGGTCCGCAAAATATAGCTGCATTTATCGTACGCAAGCGTGCATACGGTAATGGTATGAAGACAGCATCGATTAACATCTTGACATATTTGTGTACGCCATGAGCAGACGACAGACCATGGAGGAAGGAAAATTTCCTTCCTCCATGCGACAGACAGACGACGAGCGGCCGACGCAAAACTAAAAACTGGAACTGCCGCGAGTAGCTGAATGTCATTACCGAAATGTCATTACCATATGTGAGTCATCATACATAGACCAAACAGGGCGGTGCCTAAATAATAGCTTTTGAAAAAAAGGAAGGTTCTCAGAAGATACTAGCATCCCCTGGCATGCGAATTATATGAAGCCCATGTAATTCATCGCAGAGTAACAGCCTGCAACAGCACTCCTTCTGCAATCTTGAAAAGACTAGAGATTGCATTTCTTGATGGTTGGGATTGCGAAGAATCTTGCTGCTTGGTTTCAAAGTTTTATGTGTTTTTCATGGTGTGGTCGTGGTCATTGAGGCATATACTGCTGTTGCCGCAATAAATTTCTTTCAGTTGACAGTGTCAGCGCATGTGTGTGTGTGTGTGTGTGTGTGTGTGTGTGTGTGTGTGTGTGTGTGTGTGTGTGTGTGTGTGTGTGTGTGTGTGTGTGTGTGTGTGTGTGTGTGTGTGTGTGTGTGTGTGTGTGTGTGTGTGTGTGTGTGTGTGTGTGTGTGTGTGTGTGTGTGTGTGTGTGTGTGTGTGTGTGTGTGTGTGTGTGTGTGTGTGTGTGTGTGTGTGTGTGTGTGTGTGTGTGTGTGTGTGTGTGTGTGTGTGTGTGTGTGTGTGTGTGTGTGTGTGTGTGTGTGTGTGTGTGTGTGTGTGTGTGTGTGTGTGTGTGTGTGTGTGTGTGTGTGTGTGTGTGTGTGTGTGTGTGTGTGTGTGTGTGTGTGTGTGTGTGTGTGTGTGTGTGTGTGTGTGTGTGTGTGTGTGTGTGTGTGTGTGTGTGTGTGTGTGTGTGTGTGTGTGTGTGTGTGTGTGTGTGTGTGTGTGTGTGTGTGTGTGTGTGTGTGTGTGTGTGTGTGTGTGTGTGTGTGTGTGTGTGTGTGTGTGTGTGTGTGTGTGTGTGTGTGTGTGTGTGTGTGTGTGTGTGTGTGTGTGTGTGTGTGTGTGTGTGTGTGTGTGTGTGTGTGTGTGTGTGTGTGTGTGTGTGTGTGTGTGTGTGTGTGTGTGTGTGTGTGTGTGTGTGTGTGTGTGTGTGTGTGTGTGTGTGTGTGTGTGTGTGTGTGTCTTCCTTCTTCTATGCCTGTTGCGCTGCTAATTTTGTCATTTACCAACTGGCCAGGATAATTCTTCTCCCACATATCATGCATACCATACACTGGCTCGAATCATGCCAGTGGAAGAATTCCCATATCCCATTTCTTCTCTCGCCCCCAATACGAAAAGAAATTCGCCTTCATCAGTCTCACAGTGCGCACATGCGTGTGCCGCTAAAAAAGGAAAAAGAAGAAAGCGCTCTTAGAATACTCCTGGTTCCATTTGGATGAACGCTGTCGCAACATACCTGTCCTCCTCCTTCGGTCGTCGTTTCCTGGCTTTTCTGATGTGCTACATGAGAAGCTGGCGACCCGTCGCACGGATCTCAAGAACTCCCTTTTTCCCCACCTAACCACAAAAGCCGCACGTCATCTGCACCATCGCCCAAGCGGCCGAACACAACGCTCCTGTCTCCGTCCTTTTATTTACCTCCGGCGAACTTCGTGGCCCCTTCAGCGGCACCCGCTAAACGCGGTCGCCTCGGACTAGGACACAGCAAGAAACAGCCACGAGACCCTGAGTTCTCACGCATTTTGGGCCCTCGTATCCGTGGCTGCCCCCGTTTAGTACCGCGTCGCCCCGTTCTCCTCAAAGGCATCCGCTGCATATTGCAGTAAAACCGTTTGGAATGGGCACGCACTCAAACATGGAGTGCGGGATTCGGCGACAGCCCGCTCCTCGCCTACGGCGCTGCGGTCTGACCAGCGTGCGCCGCCAGATACCCCGTATTCGCCAAGGCAACGTGTCTCGAAGGAAACGTATCTTCTCGCTGCTCCATGGCCGTCACCAAGAGAAACAAGCCTACAGACACTTCTAGGAAAGCCAGCGGGACGTAGTGGCAGTGCGGCTGGTTCGGAGCAAGGACACCATAAGCTGAATTCAGCATGCGATGTCATTCATGGTTAACGAGCGCAAAAGTAGACGAAGACGAAAAGAAGACGACAGCACGACACAAGCGATATGAGCGCTTGTGTCGTGTTGTCTTCTTTGTCTTCGTCTTCTTTGCGCTCGTTAACGACGAATGCGTACCAACTAGCTCAACTTCTTACGTTAATGCGATGTCACCCTGCTCGTGGTTAATAGACACCTTCAGCATACCGTCTACCGTGAGCCTGCGCGCCGCCAATGCGCATGCGCAAATTGCCTTGACGGCGCCAGATGGCGCTACATACCTGGCAGCTGTAGAGTTACTGTATACGCTACTCTAGGCAGCTGTACAGTCACTGACTCTAGACAGCTGTGCTCGCGCCCGCAGCGTGGGAACTAATCATCGCGTACTCGCCGCCGGTGGGCGGGCTACTGGTACTCCGGTAACGGTAGCGGTAACACGGTACACGGTGTGCTAAAGTTGTCTAATGGCGCTGCCACACGACCACACTGCGCTGCCACGGTCCCCGTCTTCCCGGAGCTCTTCATCTTGAAGAAAGAGTCTGCTGGCACTGCTCCATGGCAGCCGTCGAGAGGAAGAAACCTCCAGATACTTCCAAGAAAGCCAGCGGGACGTGGTGGCAGTGCGGCTGGTGCACAACATGGACACCATCAGCTGCATTCAACATACGATGTCACCCTGCTCGTGGTTAATGGCGCTGCCACGGTCCCCGTCTTCACCGAAGCTCTTCATCCTGAAGAAAGAGTGTCTGCTGGCACTGCGCCAAGTACGCCATCGGGAGGAAGAAGCTTTAAGATACTTCAGGGAAACCCAGCGATACGCGGTGGCAGTGCGTTTGAATCGGAGCAAGGACACCATGAGTCAAATCCGACATGCGATATCACCCTGCCCTTGGTTCATGGCGCTGCTGCCCCTTGCGCAGCGACGGTCCCCGCCTTCGCCCGAGCTGTTCATCCTTAAGAAGAGTATTTGCTCGCGCTCCCCCATAGCTGCCATAGAGAGGAAGGAGGCGCTAGATATTCCGAGAGAAGCCAGCTCAATGCCGGGACGATTCGATTCTGGCGAAGCAAGCCAACCGCCATCCTAGAGGGGAATCAAATGTCACTGTGCTTGTGATGCACGTCGCTGCGCTCAGACCAGCTCGCAGTGTCATAGTCTCCATCTTCACCAGCCGTTTCTACATCAAGAAAAAAAGTATCTGCTGACATTGCTCCACGGCGACTGCCGAGTATGAGGAGCTTCCTTATTTTCTGATGGAAGACTGCTGGACAGTGGTCATGTAGATGGGTCGGAGCAAGGATACCACGATTGGACTGCGGATTCCGACGTCATCTTGCTCCTCGCCCATGACAATAAGATCCAAGCTGCTCGTGGCGCCATGGCCCCCGTCATCAACCAGACGCTTCTAATTAAGAAAATTATCTGCTGACACTGCACCAGGGTGGCCATCGAGTTGCAGAGCCCGGCAAATGTTTAATCAAGATCCACTAGTCCTGGAGGCATAGGCAAGAACTTTGAGAGGTCGCAGGGTCCAACACCATTCCGCTTTTTGTCAGCGCGACATGGGCTAGCTTTTTCGGGGTTATACTGACCGGCCTTCATTAAAGGGCCAGAATCGAAGGGCTTCAAGGTGGGTCTCGGAAAAGGGGCCGCGGAATTGGCTTCCATTATGGACAGGCACTCGCATGAATATGTGTTTTGGTGATAGTTTCTCTATCATTCGGAAACCTTAGATTAATTGCCTTCCTCCTGAAAGGGTAAATATACAGCATACAAGGCAAACGTTGTCGGAAGGCAATGCGTGGGTGTTATGAATACTCTGTCATTTAAAACTATTATACCGTTTCAGAGACGAAGATTAAGAAGTTTATAGTGTCCCTGGTCCACCTGATGTCTTTCTAATGCTTCTATGATGTCACCTGCAACCCGATTAGTTATTTACACACGTTGACGTTAAAACTATTCGCATAAATCTGTTCACGCTCCATCAGGAAAGTTTATTCACGATAGCAACATTGCTTCCCTACCTACGAAATATTTTTATCTTACAGCGCTGAAAAAAAAAACATGAATTACAATGACTTGATGAGTTGTAACAGTAAAAAAAAAATTCCGACGATTACGTCATTTCCTAATGCGTAATTTGAGCGCAGCTCATCAGCTATTTCAGCTTTTAGATAGATTGCGGCAAAGAATGCGAGCAAGACATGTATGTACAATTATAGACAGCTTTTTATTTTTCAGACATTCCTTCTTCAAGAAACACTCCACTAACAGTAAAGTTACACTTGAGAGAGATTACAATACAAAAGAATTATTGCACTTAAACTGCACTACCACAAGAGAGAGAGGCAAATAAACAAAATACAATTTGTTCACTGAAGCTTAAACGGCGGCTCGGGGGTTCAACGTCCTTCTTATATAGGCTCGATCCACGTCTGTCTATTCTTCGCGCCAAAGCAGGCGTGCACATACACACAGTTCGCAGTTTCCTTGGTCAAAGGCCGGGAGTGGCTTCGAGGAGCATCTGAAGCTTTCTGTCGTGGCGCCGTCGCGCGAGTGCAGAGGTGGCGGGCATCTCTTAGCGCGCGCAAGGCTACGCCCTCTCGTCAACATCGCGTAGAAACGACTCGGACAGTCCAGAACAATCGACGGCAATCCCCCCGCGCGCCTCGTCGGCGAGCGGTGGGAGAGGGGCAGCCACGCACACAAGGCTAGTCGCTCTCCAGGGGTTCTTTCGCCTCCGTTTTACGACGGGATACGGCGAGAGCCATCCGCGCGGCGCTTTTTTTTTTTGTTGTTGTTGTTGTTGTTTCTTGCCAAAGAGGAGAGGAGGTTACCATTTTACCCTCTCCTGGTTACAACGGACAACGACGACGGCGACGCCGCGAAACGCAGAAACGAGCCCCTAAAGGCCCGTTCACACTTGCCCAAAAATCCGGCGAGCGAAGCGGAATCGGCCGCTCTTGACGCCGAGCGAGGCGGAAAGCGGTGCGGCGAGGGCGATCGGGTCGGAACGACGGCGACATATTGGAAATATCCACAGGAACCGTCCAGGGGACTGCATGTGACAACTTACTCTCTGCTTTCACGAGACACTACAAACACATGTAAATACGGCTAGCTTTCATTGCAATGATAAATTTTCTGCATTGTACAGCTCAGTTTGCTGTTGTGTGCATGCAGTGCTACAGTACAGGCCCGTTCACACTTGCCAAAAAATCCGGCGAGCGAAGCGGATTCGGCCGCTTTTGACGCCGAGCGACGCGGAAAGCGGCGCGGCGAGGGCGATCGGGCAGGACCCATTTCCGCCGCGCGGCGACCAACATGGCGGCGCTCTTCGAAGCCGGACCCGTCGCTTCGGATTGAATTCTCGTTGTTGCTGCCTTTTTCAGTGCGTTCACTGGCCAGAAATTCGGCACAGGTCTTTCGCTTCGTCTCATCTCGCCTCTACGAACACGTATAAGTGATAAACTTGCTTTATTTTTTTTATTCAGAGTGACGATTCTGCCGCTTCTAGGCTTAACAGCAGAGTCGGTTTTTTTTACAGTAATGGTTCCCGCCCTGACGACCAGATGGCGCCACTATAGGTAAAGTCTATTTTGGCGTCTGTGCTAGCATACGCTGAAGTAAAAGTGAAAATGCGCCTGCGTTTAACGTACGTAAGCATGCATACGCTTATGGTACGTAGACAGCGTAAATTTATGCTCTTTTGTCACTATATCTGTGTATGCCGCTATCAGCGAAGCGGTGTGGAAAGGCGAGAAACAGCAGCGGCACGGCGGATCCGCCTCGGTCGCGCGTGAACAAGTGAGAACAGGTCCTTGTTTTTGCGGCGAGCGAATCCGCTTCGCTCGCCGGATTTTTGGGCAAGTGTGAACGGGCCTTACGACTCCGCTTCGCATGCGGCTTCGCGAAAGTTAATTTCAAACTTACCGCATTTGTGTGTGTGTGCGTGTGCGCGCGCGCGCAACAAACACGCACGCGCACGCACCACACGAACGCACGCACCAAACGCACGCATGCACACACGCACGCACCGCACCACGCGCACACGCACACGTGTGACGTTCCCGCCTGTCGGGGGTCAGTCACAATGCAACACAGTTGTTTGTTGCTATCTACGGGTTCTGCTGAAGTGAGGAGAATTGAGCCAACACACAACGCCTCCGAGTCAACCTAATTTATTCACACTCTCTGCCTGAAGGTGTAACTGGGAGTTCCGCTCACCGCTGTCTTGTATCAGGCGTCGCGGTGCAGTCCGGCCAGCAGGTGCCTCGCTCTCGGCTGCTCTGGCAGGGTGGCGCTCAGGCTGGTGGCGATCACACGTTTCGGTGACTATAACGGGTGGTGGCGTCAGGCTTCTTGGGCGTCTCGGCTGGCGGTCAGTTTGCTGCGGATGCCCTCGGGTCCGGCCTCACCGACTACAGACCAGCCCGATCTGCTTCCGTCCACCTCGCCCGTCTCTGCCCGTTCTGTCCTTTGTCTCATCTGTCTCCAACGCGTCTCTCTGAGGACTCTCCTTCTTTCCTTCGGTGTCCTCCTCGCCCAACGGTTTTTCGCCGTCGCTGCTCATGCAGCCGACCAAGGGCGCCCGCCGATTTTCCCACGAAGCCGCGAAGGCCGGCGGCCCCGTTGGGGATGTGTCGAAGGGGATCAGGTGTCCCTCGGAGGGCAACGGTTCCCCTAAACCAGCGCCTCGCCTCCTCTGCTGGGAGCCCTCCTGGTGCTAACTTGCCCGCCTCCCTCGCCACCTCGAGCCATTAGTAAGGCCGTTGCGTTGCAAGACACTGCAGGCCAGTGGGCCCGCGAACTCCGGGAAACTGTTTGTGCCGCGAGCGTTCCGGCCTATACCCTCGGCGCCGCAGGGTGCCGGCCTCTTCGCGAACGCGGGGCTCATGTTCAGCCGAAGACGCACTCCTCTCGGACTTGACATGTTTATGAGGGTCACGGCTGTCCTCTCTCTTCTCGCATCGGAACCCGGGGTGGTCTCTTCCAAGAACCGCGGCTTGGACACGCGACCACGGCATTCGAAAACTTGGCCGTCAACGGACAAAGAGATTCCTCCTCTAGCAGCGGAAGAGAGCAGCTGCTCGGGGAGCCAGTCTGTACTTTCCAAGGAACTGGGGCCCTCTTTTCTTTTTGGTTAACTTCCCTTAATAAAGACCCAACTCCTAGCCTTCTCCGAGTCCACAGCCCGTACCTCGCAACAAGGCCGTCTGCAGGCGCGCATGCGTGCACACACAAACGCACAAACGTGCCTGTCTCTGCGCCAAAGGGGGGGGAAGTTGGGACGCGCTGCAAAACGGGCCGCAGGGATGCGTGTGGTCGCGCAGGGCTCCCCGCGCGGCCTCTCCTCCTTAGCCCTCTGGCTACTTCGCACGTCTTTGCACTGCGCCCGCCGCATTCCACACAACCGCCTTCGCTGACGGGGCAGGGCGATCATTTTGAGCCAGACACAGTGTCTCTGGTGTTAGTCGATGGAGAGAGTTCTTTTGGGCCATGCCTAGGCCTCGCGTACACAGACCATCACACACGCACGCACACCGACAAAGGCATGCACGTGCCGTGCATGCCTTTGTCGGTGTGAGCCGTGAAGGGTGCGGTGTTCTGCCGCTGGCTACTAAGTTCTTGCCCGCTATTCGTCGGCTCGATAATCAAATTCAAATTATCACAAGGCGGCACTACAGTAAGCTTGCGGCTAGGGCTCGCGCGCGCATCGAGGCACCCTACTTGCGGCATGAACGGAGTAGAGAAAAGTGCCGAAGGCGAAAGCTTCCCCGCTGCATGTGCGCGTGTGTAAGTCGAACATACATTCCTTTCGGCTCGTAGAACCCTTTTGCAGAGCCAAGCCGCTGGCAGAAGCCAATGCGACTCGAATGTTTCACTGCCCGCAGCGACGAATAGTCGCCGCTGCCTAAATGAGTGCTTCAAGGTAATAGTGCATCATTTAGCATTTACTCTGCGTGTGCTAAGGCCCCCAGGAGTGCGACGATTACGATCAGTGCAGACTCGCGCTGAGGTTGTTTACATAGCTGCGCACAAACAGTACTGATCGTTTGCTTGGCAAGACGCAGGTGGGCTCTCCATGTCTTAAATGGGTCAGTCTACTGAATTTTATCGACCATATTTTCTTTGCGGCAACCGATAGCTCTTTACTCAAATTACCGTTTAACCAGCTGTGGTGCCAAGGAGTGCGGTAGAACATTTTAAAATAGAATTTATTAATGTGGGAACACATCTGTATGAGATGGTAGTCTCATCTGGCAACCATCTGGATTTCCGCCGCGCGGCGACAAACATGGCGGCGCCCGTCGAAGCCGGACCTCTCGCTTCAGACTGAATTCTCGCTGTTGCTGCCTTTTTCAGTGCGTTCACTGGCCATAAATGGGGCGCCTGTCTTTCGCTTCGTCTCATCTCGCCTATAAGAAAACATATAAGAGATAAATTTGCTTTATTTTAATAATTAGAGTGACGATTCTGCCGCTTTTAGGCTTAAGTGGAGAGTCGGTTTGTTTACAGCAATGGTTCCCGTCCTAACGACCAGATGGCGCCACTATAGGCTGAGTTTATTTTTGCGTCTCTGCTAGCATACGCTGAACTAAAATTGGGAATGTGCCTGCGTTTTGCGTACGTGTAACTATAAATATTCATGTGATTTACAGAAAAAGCGAGCGGCACGCCTTCTACAGTTTACTAGACCAAAACGTGCGTTTCTCTGACATTGGGGCATACAAATGGTACGTAGTATATTCACTTATACTTCTACAAAAAAAGACTACCACTTTCTTGAACAAAATGAACGTTTGGGGTCGCCACCATGCTTTTTTACGCGACTTTTAACGCCGAAATAAAATATAAATTCCTGCCTAAACCGGGCGCAGACCCCTCGTTATTGATGTTATAGGGTGCCAACTACCAGAATATGCCATTATTTATACACTCATCTCGGTGAGTAGACTGACCCTTTAAATATTATCTACTAGCTCTTGCTTAGAAAATGTAGTTTGACTCGTTTACACGTACACTACGATAACACTGCAATAAGAGCCGATGCTGCTGTCGCCTGCTTGGGAAACGCTTCATGCACGTACGGCGCTTCTTACTACATTGTATCTACTTCCTCTGATATCACCAATACTTGATTTTAAATCACTTTACCTGAAAATACGTTTGGACACCACTTGCATTAATGAAAACAGCCAAGTTTGTTGCCCACAGCCGACGCCAACGACTGCTACCGGCTGCCGGCCTTCAACACATACATACCCTGCAGACCGGGTCACATCGGCACTTCTCCCTCTGTCACAGACCAACGGGACGTGGCTCATAAGGAGAGAGCAGAGGGGGTGTTCAGATAGCGCAGTAACAGGCTCGTGGCACGGCTGTTGGGGGTCCGTCAAGGTCTCTCTCGGAGCTCGGCCATCGGCGAACGAAGCCGACACTGGAGATCCAAGGAGTTCCAAGGGGTTGGGTGGTGTGTCTGCGGGCATGGAGGGCCGAATTACCGCGCCGAGGCACGCGCGCGTTCCATCGCGCAAGGCCCCGCCGCATTCGAGCCATCGCCGCATCGACAGCCACCCGAACCGGAGCCATCGCCTCGGCCCCCGTATGTGAATTGTTGTCCGCCGGACTTTTTCCTTTTCCTACCTCTGTAACGTTTTGTATATTCCTACGTTTAATGCACTCTACGCCTTATTGTTGTTCGCTACAGTTCGATGAGCTTATTTTTGTATTGTCCGTCTCCTGCTTGTCGCTTTGCGTGTGCTGTATAGTTGCTGCTACTCCTCTGTTCGTTTTTAACTTTTTTTTGTGTTTCTCCCTGCCTTTGAGTAAAGACTTCTTTTAACCGTCAACCCCTTGAGTTCCTTCTCGATGACCGACGCACCGACACACGTGCATCACGCACGGGCTGTTTTCCGCCTTAGCCATTTCTGTGCACTGGGTAAGCGCGAACAGGCTATCATCTAAGCGCCTACCCCTTCTGAACCCATTCTGAAGTTCTCCAAGTATCCTATTACCTTCTACCCATGACTGCATTTTATGCGAATCATACTACTTTAGCTACCACTTCAGCCCTTCACCGTGGTTATGCGCCTCCAAATCACGTGATACATGACGTCACACCACGTGATACGATGACGTCACGACAGTGGAGAAACGGGGGCCCACCTCGCGCCGTCGCTGTGGTTGTGCGCCTCCAAATCACGTGATACATGACGTCACACCACGTGACACGATGACGTCACGACAGTGGAGAAACGGGGGCCCACCTCGCGCCGTCGCTGTGGTTGTGCGCCTCCAAATGACGTGACACGATGATGCCACACCACGTGACACGATGACGTCACGACAGTGGAGAAACGGGGTCCCACCTCGCGCCGTCGCTGTGGTTGTGCGCCTCCAAATTACGCGACACGATGATGCTTCGCATTCTCCAGGCTTAACCAAGTTAAGCCTCAGCCATTTTTAATTTCACCGCCTGCATTGTCAGCCTGTATATATATATATATATAACAGATGTTATCGTAATCGGACGGATTTTATGTTCATCTTATCTCCTTTCCCTTTATAAATCAAATTCATTTTACTCTGTCTCCAGCTGTGCGGAATTCGCTTATTTGTTATGACTGTCTCCAATGCTTTTATCAGCGTTTCTTTGCTTCTTGGGCCAAGTTGATTAATCAGCTTAATTGGAATTTCGTCTATCACTGCGACGCTTTCCCAGCGTAAGCGCACCCTCGCGGCAGCAAAAGTGACTGAAGAGCAAACTTAATTGCAAAACTGAGGATGCTTCTTGTTTTGCTTCATGTTGTTAAGTTCGAAGTATAGTTTGTTAGGAAAATAAAACCTTTTTCATTTTCTTAATGGCGTGTTTACAGCAAAATGTTAGCATACGGTCCCTTATTATGCAACTAAATGCTTCCGGGGTGGAGCCCCGCTATTAGCCACCGCGTGGTCAGCGTCTCGCGGTGCCATTTTGATGTCACAGTCTCAAAAGTGAAACAAAAATTGAGAGCGACTCGTAATCGCACCCCTGCAGGTCTCAATTTCGATCGCATTTTTTCGAACATACACTGCAGCGCGCCCTGGGCACCCATATTTTGGAAATTGGATCAGAGGCCCTTGCTGAAGTACAAAATTGCAAAATGTAGAACGACCCTGTCATGGCTCCTTTAATGCCCATATAAGCGGAATTAGTCATGCTCTACTACAGGGGCGCGATTACGAGTCGTTCAAAATCGTCTCAGTTGGAGAGTGTCTCAAAAAGTGTCTCATTTGCCCCGTTCCTAGTGGTCGGCCGTGACCAGTTGCCATATTGATTTTTTGCGTCACCGGCTGACGTCATAAATGTGCCAGAAGTGTTGACGCTGCTTACCTAATTATCTGAGCCGATTGAGACGATCTTTTTGCGACCAGAATGAGTGGTCTCTAACAGAAAACGGCGGCTGTTTACATCGCCAGTGGCCGCGCGAGCAACGGTGTAGGAGGGTGCATGAAGACGGTTTTGGTGTGCGGGACGAGTTGTTTCGACGTTTTGACATAGGAAGGAGGCTGCACAATGGCTGTGCGACGAACTCGCCGTTGAACTTGGAGGTGTGCGGGTGAGTTCGCGGTCAGTGGAGCGGCAAGTGCTGTGCGCGCTGCGCTTCTTCGCCGCCGGTGGGTTTCAAGGCACTGTAGGAAATTAAGTAAACGTCGGCGTAGCCCAACCGACTGTGAGCAAGTGTTTGCGGCGGGTTGCAGAGACCACTGTCAAAGTTAAGTCGCAGAAGGTGCGCGCTTTCCGGCGAGACCCCCAAGACAAGGCGGCGGCGGAGGAGGCGGGCTCCCTTCGCTTAAACTTTCGCCACCGCAGTATCCCCGGCGGCGTCATCCGAGCACTGAGATTGCAAGCTCCCAGCAGCTGCACCGGTCTGCCCCTGTATGTCGGCAGTTGCTGCACGGTGATTATTCATGGTCGCTTGGTATTTTCTGAACAAAAATAAATAGAACCACGCATCGCCCTTAGAGCCCATTTGCCATCGATAGGCGCCGACCGAGAGCACAGGCTAGGCGAGTTCAAGCTGGCGAGTCGCGGAGATCGTGCAACAGGTTTAAATCGATTTGTTACGCTCCCTCCCCGCTTTACAAGTGCTTCGGAAACCGTAACTAATTGACCGAAATCGGTCGCGCGACGTTTACGGCTCGCCAGTGCGAACTTGCCTTCGTCGGTTTTCGAGCCGAGCGCTCCTTGCAAATAGATGGATGGAAAAAACTTTATTGATAAATTTAAAGTGTTCTTGACTCTTATGCGTCACTGGGCGCCGTGGTCGTTCCTTGGTCCAGGATGCTGCACTTGACTGCTGCCATCGTAGCTCGGCGTACGAGAAATCGTTGCGCTTCCTCCTCTCCCGGCCTACGTCATCAGCGCACGTGTTTCTGGTCCGATGGGCAAAACATGCGCCGTACCGCGAAGGCTCACACCAGGAGAAGAAAGGCTGCGAGCCGTTTCGAATCGGGGAACAAAGGCGGTGATTTTTATTGCGAAGGCAATACTACGCTCATGAACGGCCTTTCGCGTAGCGGCGGCCGGTAGCCACGTTTGACCTTTAGAATGACCTCTGACGTCATGCCATGCCTAGTGACGTCATAGCGTGACGTCATACCAGGGTGAGAGATGGGCTACCAAGTCGAGTCGTCGCGCAGCGGCGGCCGATAGCCACGCGTGACCTGTAGACGCGGCGCACTGCGTTCATTCTTGAGACGCGGCGCGCCGCGTTCCTTCCGTTAGAGGCGCTGCGCTCGCTTCCGCAACCTACCAGGCTTAACCAAAGCACAGCCCCCGACAATTTTTTTTTTCTGGCTGCCATGTTTACGATGGCTGAATGTGGGTGGATGGATAAGACTGAATTCTTTGAATCGGGCGGCAGCTCACGCCACCTATCCGATGCTTTTCCAGCGTCAGCGTACCCTCGCGGCAGCAAAAGTGACTGAAGAGCAAACTTCATTGCAAAACTGAGGACGCTTCTTGTTTTGCTTCATGTTGTTGAGTTTGAAACATATAGTTTGTTAGCAAAATAAAACACTGTTCATTAACAGCGTGTTTACATCAATACGTTAGCATACGGTCCCTTATCGTGCTAATAAATGCTTCCGGGGCAGAGCCCTGCTCCTAGCCGCCGTAACCTTGCTGCTAATTGGTTGATTCCACGGTCAGCGTCTCGCAGTGTTGTCATTTTGACGTCACAGTCTCAAAAATTGAGACGAAAATTGAGAGCGACTCGCAATCGCACCCCAGCATTCAAACGACTCCTGGCACAGTGGCGCAGCGGTTAAGCGATGAGTCGCTGCCCTGCGATGGCAGGTGCTTCCATCCGTGGGGCTTGCGAGACCCAGGTTGCGCTTCACACCACCACGACTACCACCAGAGCAATACAGTCATTCAACTGCCACCCGTCACGGTGGGCAATTTTCTCACAATCCAGTGGGCAGGTTGTGATGAAGTCACAAGGTCACGTGACCTAAGTCGCCAATCTTGCTTCTCGGGGGATTTTTTGCTCACACAGACGACGACGTTCTTGTGTAAGGGGCAGCTGGCCACAGAGGGTGCCGAGTGCCAAGGGCTCATGGCTGCATGATGGGGTCTGACCCTACGTCCACTATAGTCTAATCAAAATAAGCGACTATTTAGGCCGATGAAATAGTTTCATCACCATCAGGCAGTAAAGCACGTACCAGAACAGAGAGCTTGGATTATTTTAGTCATTTCTTGTGCTTTGGAATAAAAGTCAATGCAGTAGAACCCTGCTTTTGAGTTCCTAGGTGCTGTGTTTTCCTGCGTGCTAAGTTTTTGTAGGCCAGTGCCGCTGCACGCAGCTTCCACAGAATCCCATGCAATACAAACTCTGCACCGCAATTTTGGGAGCATTCATGCACGAGGAATTGATTGCAATATGACACCCCACGCCTGCCAGTGCAACAAATACCAGCAGCCACTTTCAATTCTTTTGATGCAGTTTGCCCTGGCTTGAGTACCATGGCAGGCACAACAGAGACTGTAGGCGCCTCAAATTGCACACGCATCAAAAATGCGCCATGGCTTTTGGGCACCAGCATGGTGATGCCAACCTCCCAAGGTAGCATGGGAAGCTTTTGATCGGCCGGTACAAATGCTGCCCACCGCCTTGACGAGAAGTCTGCTGGCGCCGAAGGTGAACAAGAGAAGACGGCATGGCGCCGGCATGCTGGCCATAGCAGGGACCCTGTAATGCCCATCAGCGCTCGACCACCACCATATTCGGCAGCTTCCAGTGCGCTACGTGTCAAATTTTCTTAGTAGTAATGTTCTGTCAATAAATTACCAAAATTATATAAAATCCTGAAATTTATATGAATAAATAATAGAGGTAATGTTTTATTATTTATAAAATATTTGCATAAGATATAAAAAATCAAAACACGATTTACAAACACTACTCCTATAAAGTTCCAGGGTTCCTGAGGACAAGTATGCCAGTATCCTCCGGTGTGGAAGTCTGCAGTCATGTAGGCAGGGAGAGTTGTGGAAAGACTGATCGCCATGAAAATTGTAGAAGTAGACACGCCGCCTTAGTAGCCCAAAACATTGCCAGAACGTTATGGCAATGTTGCCAATGTTTTATAATGTTGTGCAACATACTCCAACGTTGCAGCAACTCGCCCATAAGTTGGTCAGGATGACACTATCTGCTAACATTGCAGTCACATGCTCAGAAATTGGTTAGGATAACATACCACCTGCCATCATTGGAACAACATTGAGAAGCAACATTGAGGCAATATAGCCCGGTGAACATTAATTTCCAGCACAAGGTTCCAGAACTGTTGTTGCAGTGAACATTTTTTTCTTTCAACTAGCAGTACTTCGCAAACTAAACCTGCCATAGATTGTATGCATAGCCCCATTAATTTCTTCCTCCATGCCTGCATGCTCGTGCAGGGTTGCTGAACTTTGAATTCAAACACTGTGGCAATGTTGCAGCAATGTTGTACATATGTAAAATGTGAACACATTGTGGAAAATATTGCAGCAATGTTTTTGTACATATGTTGTCTTCCCATATGGAGGACATTACAAAAAGCTAATATTGATGCAATGTTCCAGCAGCTATTTGTGCTCCTAGGGCGGAGGGGCGAGGGAAATGGCTGTGAAAAAATTGCCTTCCCCACTCTACAGAAGCCAGTTCTTATTAGCTATCTCTGCGAGCTTAGAGCTGTAGTTTTTCTACCACACTTGTGGCATCCTCATGGGCGTCCGGAAGGGGGGGCAAGGGGGGGCGGTTGCCCCCCCTTGGAATTACGGACATTATTTATGCCCTAGTAGAAAACAACTACAAACCTACCTCCTCCCCCATCCCCGGACATCGGGTGCACCCACCTGGAAAAAGTTCTGCGGACGCCCTTGGGCATCCTTTACCCATACGGTTTCAGTGGTTCCTTTTAGTGCTCGCACAGTATGAGGAGTCTCAATCTGCGCTGTCTGTGAATGGACCAACTTTATGCAGCTGGGGCTTTTGTCCGTTTGTAATGCAGGATATACGCCACTGCTCGACTTCAGCGATCAGTTTGTCGTCACTGGTGCTCAGACCAACTCGGACAAACCACCGCATTCACGCGCTTGACCAGCTCTCACTGGCCCTTTGCCGCTCCTCGCCCTGCAGACACCATCGAATTGCCCAAAAAAACGACCCATGGTGGCCAGGCTTAACGCCGTTATTATAGATGGAGAAGAGCAGAAGCAAAGGTCCACTTCCCCGCAACGCGTTTCTAAGGAGTCTTAGCATTCCATGAGACAAATTTCGATGTAGCGAAATTTCAACGATCGAGGTTCAACTGTGCAGCCGAAGAACTGTATATCGGAAATTACAGTACATATTCGGGATGTGTTTGGGTGCAAAGCCATTCCTTTTATTTGAGGCGCCTGGCCAGCGACTTCTTTTGCAAGGAAGAGGCAAGAACACAGGTATGCCTGCGTGGACCAGGATCCGGAGGTAGGTAGGCCTGGCCCCTGTGACTTGCACTGCTGGAAGCAAACTGCAAAAGCAAGTGACATCTGTATCTGCTGAAGCAGCCTTTGTATACTACTCATTTCACATGGCATGTTTTTCTCTTCACTTCCAGCTCTACATCACAGGTGTTCACCAACATCTCTGCATCCTACGATGCAAAATATGTGCTCCACAATGGTGCACTGGTGTCCCACCTTGCATTAATACAAGTTATTAATTTAAATTATTTTGATGTCAACTTCTATTGATTGCTCAATTAAATTAACTTTTGTTAATTTAAATTTTTTTCCAATCTTAACTTGCTTGGTTTTTAATGTTTTGCCCTACAACCTAGTACAGCATGATATATGCATCATGCTAATAATGTATCAAGAGAAGCAAAGCTACACTACACGAGAAAGGTTTCTTCAAGGCTTCAGAGATAGAAAAGCACAACTAAAAACCTAATGCTCATCCCTCATGAATGGACTGCTGTAAGTTCCTTAAAAACTGATGAATCTCAAGAGGTACTATTGCCATAATTGGACATGAGTGGGTTTCTATATCTGTTAGAATTAATCTGTGACCTGAAACAAACATTTAGGGAAAACATTTCTTTCTAGGCAAGGCCCATCTCCACACTGCCTGTGATGACGACTAGCAAATGTGGTCCTAGAACTCAATGGGCTCCATGCTGATCATGACGATGCTCAATCAGCAGCTGGCTGTGTCGTTCGTCAGCATTTACTGCTGCCTGTGAAAGTGTACAACAGTTGAATCCTTCCAGAGCAGGATTCAACTGTATATGGGGTTGAAGCGTGGAGGTTAGAGAAAAACCTTGGAATTAAGGAGTGATGCGGCTTTGAAATTGCAAAAAATGGCCTAAAAAATATTCAAAGAAATTTTTTAGCACTTCTCATTTCCTTTTTAAATTTGAGTACTGTGTGAACACTAGTGAAAGAGATTACTATAAAATAAAAATTGCCCTGAAACCTTAGTACACACTCAGAGGTGGCGAGGTGCTCTTTTAGCATATCTGCAAACCTCCCTTGAAGGTCATGATGATTTGATGGCACAGATGGCAACACTTCAAAGCATTAAGGAAAATGCACAACTGAAAAAGCTTCAATGACTGAAAAATATTTTGGTGCCAAGAGCTACTCAGCTGCTTTCGCAATAAAGCAGCACTGCCAATTGATGTACTATGCATCATGACAGTGACATGCTGACTGGTGACTTCAACCTGCCTAGTACTAGTTGGGACTGTCATCTGCTGACAGCATGCGAAATGGCCACGCCAAGTACCAAAAAGTCAAATGACTGCCAAATGATATGGACTGTCTGATTACAAAATGGTGCACTGTGTGTCCTTCAGAGCTACACGTACTGTAACATATGCACAACTGTCACTGCAAAGGATTTCTTGAGTGCATTGGACAAGAGCAGGCCCATCAGGTATGCTCACGACCAGCCTCACTAATTTTCAGAGGTCTGACATGGCTGTGTTTTGTAACAAATTAAAATACAAATGCAGGTACTGATATGTGGTAGTTCTTAGGCTGCTTGTTTTAGACATACCACAGCTTTAGCACTAGCTTTGCCTTATAACCCAGATCAACATGAGTTTACCTTACCAGAAGCACTTTAGCTCTGCCTGAGGGTGGGGGCAGGACTCTCCTCTTCGCTCCTTGGGACCATCAAGGTGCTGTGTGTGCAGAGAGCAAGGTCACCCATGAAAGCCCGAGCTTGCGTACCCAGTCCAGCTGTGATTTGGCATACAGTGCATGGCGAACCATCGCTCTGCACCTGTAATACCTCAATCAGGGCCGTTAAGGGCACAGTGGTAGTTGTTGGTGATGACGACACATCACTCCGGTCCTGGGCGAGCTCTGTTGCCATAAGAAAAAGAAAAAAGGATGTGCAAAATGAGACCTTCTGCACAGTTCAAGACGATTACTCCAGACTTTAAAAACTGTTCTGTTTCTTTTTTGAACACAGCGAATGACTGAGATGGTTGTGTACGAATAATTCCATTTAGCAAGTTGTCCCCTGACTTGCCATCTCAATTTTGAGCAGGGCATTCACACTAGTCATAGCAGGTGCTGTGCATTAGCACTGTTAACCGAGCTGCTTATCATGGCATTATTTTAGGCTGAAGACTCTGATGCTGGCAAGCATCCCAAAAGACATTGTCACTAGCACACTGTTGCAAAGAGGAAACCAGTGGACTGCTCTAGAAAATGCTTGTCTGAGGGTTCTAAATAGTCTCCCGAAAAGAACACCACCTCAAGCTGGAGTTCATAATGTCTAGTGCAGTCAAAGGTTGCCTGGCACTCATTGTATTAATATTCAGGATGAAGGATGTATGGATGGACCTGATAGGAGATGACTGTTTTAACTCTAGTGGGTAGACATTAGAAGTACATGTCAAGTCAAGTCAAAGTGTATGAGTACCTCAACAACAACATGTCTGCCCATTCTGTGCACATATACTCCACCCATGGATGAAGCAAGCAAGGAACCAAACAGCGACACTGCAATAACTACCACTCCATGCTTCCCAGACTGATAAAAGTGTGAAAAGGACTTTTGCACTTACTTTTGTATGCACATAAAGAAATGCAACAATGATTAAAAAAAAGAAAGAAAAGATAGTACACAGCCCTCCTTGTGACAACAATGCTGTCTGACAGCGTGTGTTATGCATCCCTTTCCTGTTTGCTCCAGCCCACTTAGCATGCATTAAGAAAGCATGTTCTTCCTGAAAGCCACTGTGCAGCACAGGCAAATGGATAGAATAATGAAGGTGCAGTAAGCTAGTTTAAATTACTCTAGTTAGTATTTACAGGTAAAATTCAAAAAGAGGTGTCAGGGCCACTCTATAAGAATAGTGGTGGTTTCAGTATGCTGAAAGTAGTGCAGTAAGATTACAAATGAGAGAGAGCCAGAGAGGCCCTTTAGTGAAAAAGCAGAGAATTTAGCTGGCATCTGAAAATCACTGGCATGTTACTCTGCATGAGGAAGGAAATGTTTGGTTTGGTTTGGTGGTTATTTTTCTTCAAAATGAAAGGGGAAGCCAAAGCAAAAGGCGGTAGGCCTTGGCTCCCTGATACAGGTGGCAGCACACACCTTTAGCGCCGATGTAGGACAAACAATGACACCAAATAATATAACAATGACACAAACAAGCATGCATTGAATACATCAATGACACCAAATAATATAACAACATGACACAAACAAGCATGAATTGAATACATCATCTGATACCTCAATCAGAAAATACAAATAAAGTAGCAGTAGAGAGAAGACAGTAAATGGCAAATTTTGTGCCGCAGGACGTTTACATAGAAACAGAGCCAGTAGTCAAAAGCATATATTATAGCGAGTATAGGCCACAAAACTATACAGGATTCTCTTCCAAATATGTTTTTATACATTTTTTAAATACCTTAGATGATGACAAGAATTCCCGTTCTAGTGAAGTTTGGTTGATGACAAATGGCACCTGGAAAGTTAATTTCTGTTTCCCGTAGTTAGTCCGAGTGATGGGTACAAGTTTTTTTGTGTTCTCAGATGGTACATTATGGCAGGCCCGTCAGGTAGAGTGGTATACAATCTGGTTTAGTTTGGTTTATTGGGGTTTAATGTCCCAAAGCAACTCGGGTTATGAGGGACGCCGTAGTGAAGGGCTCCAGAAATTTCGACCACCTGGGGTTCTTTAACGTGCACTGACAACGCACAGCACATGGGCCTCTAGAATTTCGCCTTCATCGAAATTCAGCCGCCGCGGCCGGGATCGAACCCGCGTTACGGTGAATGTACTGCAGTAAACGAAAATAATAAATTTGTTGTGCTGGTAGAACAGTATATTTTTTGTATAAGGGTTCTGTAGGCAAATCTCACGGTCTCCCATAATAGCCTTCAATGGCTCTTAGAGCTTTTTTTTGGAGAACAAGCAACCTATTAAAGTTGCTTGAGAGTTGAGATAAAACATGTCAAAGAGCTTCAGGTAGTCAATGAGAACAATGACTACTTGAAGCTTTTTGACATGACAACACACAGCACACAAGCATGCTTTGCATTTCACATCCATCAAAATGTGGTGGCCGCAGTCGAGAATCAGTCCCAAACCTTCAACAAATTAAGACATGTCCTTTGTGGCTTCAGCGTTTCTCCTTGAAGCAATGAGACAAGACCACTGCAATGCATTCTTGCAGATAGCAGCAAGCATGGGAGGGGACACCGCAACCAGGCAAGGGTTGCACCGTGCCACTCTAAATCATTGAGGAGTGTTCAGGCGATGGTTTACAGGCCTTGTGTGAAAAAGCAGCAATGCTTCAAATGTACTCTTAAAAGGCAACTCCTGTTTTTTCTGCCCCTGATTTTGCTAAAACTTTAACAGTACGTTCTCCGCAGTTTTCTGGTCCTTTGTGCCAAATTTTGCTTCAGAGCAGTGTTTGTTTCTGCACATACAAACTTTAAAATTTCTAAGTTCATGGCCTCAGAGAGATTTCTGCAGGCAGCCTTGTGTGTGTGACGTCACTGGATGCACTGCCATCAATATTCACTCTGCGTTTGCTGACGGACAAAACTTTCAGTTGGCTTTTGGTAATTTCACCTCCGCACCCTGCACCTCCACCAAATGTAAGGTGGGTTTTGTACAGCGAAGCTTTTTAACGGGAGCAGGGCTAACAGCAGTCAGAGGTCAGGCAGTGGAGCCAGGAGCGTGCACTAGGCGATTGCAATGCAGCTCGTGCGTATGCCCGTCGTCTTCCTTACAAGACAAAGAATGACCCACTACAGTCACGTTTTTCTAATCAAAGCGCACACAGTAAGTTTTGTGACAGTTTGCCCACGTCATAGGATGATCTGTAATGATGTCATCATTGAGCCAAAACCCCGTTTTAAGTTTCATAGTTTTTGCTCTGTTTAAATACTTAGTACTTTGAAGAGCGGTTTTTTGTACCAGAGTGAGAGGACTGTAAACAATGTGATGATGATAGTGAATTTTTAATGGCACAAGGGCATCTGCGGCCAAAGAGCGCTATGACACAAGATACTTTCATTTGCTCAAGGTGGGGTCAAAGGCCGATGTCCAATTAACAGTGTCTTACTGTACCGTCCTATGCAAAATATACCAAGTTCATGAATATCACAGTAAGGTGAATACCTCGTTTGCACGTGGTGCATCCTGATCACAATTTGACTGCTGCGTGGTGCTGGACAGCATGTCTGGAAGCGTACTGTTCCATCATGTGTGAACAGGATTGACACATAAGAAAGCTGCAGGCAGCGGCAGACTAAGAAGAAAGGCTGCAGATGCACCAATTTTCTAAGCCGAATATGGCTCCACACAAATGCAAAATCAATAAAGTCTTGCTGTTCAAAAGAAACAGTCTCAGGCGTTAGGTAAGCTCTGTCTACGCACTGATGTGAAAATTGCTGACTGCAATTTCCACCAAAAAGCCATGCTAATTGGCTTGTACTTGCTACTCCCTTTTCTTTCTCACCTCTTTGAGCTCGTAGTTCTTCAGCTTTTCGGACCCTTTTATCGATTTTCTCAAACTCCTTGCTCTGCTCCTTGGTCACTGGGCTGTACCCTATGCTGTCATGAAGTGCCACGCTGCAGGGAAAGGGCGAAGTATATTAACAATGATAGCCACGTTAGAAAGATGTAAATACAATGGATTCAATAAAAACTGTCATGTGCCAATTGAAAGAACTGAAGAACCACCTGAAAGCCAACCCACATTTAGTGAAACTGGTTACCAACCCGTATATAGTAAAAATGGTTACAGCATCAGTGAACATCAATATGTCCAGTCTTTGTTGAAGTGTACTGAACCAAAGTAGTTTGGTAATGTCCAGAGCAGTCACAATAGTCTAACATAACTTCATACTGCTCTCTGGGCTACACAAGCTGTTGAAGATGAATAAAATGCCCCTTCAACACATTAATGGGAGCGCCAGGGCTTTCCTCAAAACCTGCTGACTGCTCTGCAAATGTGTAAGGTGTCCTGTGTGCTTTTCACAAAAGTGCTGTTTTCGTACTAGAGCAACAAAACTGCCATAGAAAAATACACACATTGAAAGCTGTACAAATTATGGGAACATCTAGTTTTAACACAAACATCACACACAGCAAATGCATCCTGCGTAAGCTGCTGCTCAATAAGAATAGTACCCCAAGGTTGCCATTTCATCAATGCATAGGTTCCTCTTTGACTGGGCTCATTACGACCACGACTGAAATAGGCATTTCTAGCACGGCATCTAAAACTATACGAAGAAGCTCATGAATTAAATACCACAGTCCTCTTCAAGAGTGCACACAACACCTAAAGCTATATGAAGTTAGTGAATTAAATACCACAGCTTTCTTCAAGTGTACTATTTCCCAATTATCAGTTGTTCACAATTTACCCAATCAGTAAGATAAAAGACTGCATGTGACTAGAATGTTTGCTGTGCCATGCAAAGCATTGGAACTTGACACCTAATGGTACCCCACCTGTTAAGCGGTAAAGCTACACTGCCAAGCAGCCCCATTTCTAGGCCCAAACCACGAGTGAATGAGAATAACCTTTGCTGTGCAAGTCTCATAGTCAAAAGCAAACACTGCAATCCTCCAAACGATTGACGAAGTGTTTGTCAGCAGCTGTTCTGGGCACTCAGCCATGCATTGATAACCAGATAAACATTTTGCTCCCAGTAGCAGTGTGTTTGGGATAGTGCACTACAACATTACATTAAAGCTATGACTGTCACCAATGAAAGGCAGGCAAGTGATGTAATCACAGCATAAATGCTTCACGGGCTGTATATAATTGAGACTGACTTATTGTGCATTGCATTATTGTTGCATGTTTGCTAAAGGTTAATTAGCCCAATGCTCATTTAAACAGAATTTCATATTTTGCACGAAGCACGAAAGGACTTCCTGTGTAGCAGCCAGACATCCTTAGGCAAAGATGCCAGCCATGGCACCGTTTTTATTTTTTACAAAGTGAGCGAAGTGTAAAAACCAAAACTTTAGCTGAAATTAAGCACTAATTTATTTATTTAATTTATTTCAATACCTTAAGGGCCCTTGCAGGCATTCATCAGGGATTCATCAAAAAAAAACCTATCAAATATACAAAACAAAATACAAAGTGCTGTTAACAGAAATAAGCTAAGAAGCCAGGCACTAATAAGAGAAAGTGGAAAAGAATGGCTAGGAACAGATAGTTGAAGAGCACCAAAAATTACATGTTTAGCAAGATAGGCAAATAAAGTAGTTCAGAAAAGATAAATATTTCACCTTCGGAAGTTACAAAACATGGCATCTTTTCTCTGAATGTAATGGCCAACACACACACACACCCAAGCAAACGAAAAAAAAAGAAATAGAAAAGAGATAAAAACGAACATTACTCTAGGTTACAAGATTATAAATGTGACAGAAGAGCTGTTTGAAATGATGATTTTTCAGCGATAACCGCAATGCTAGAAGGAAGCGAATTCGACTCTTCAATAGACAGGACCAAAGGTGAGTATTTGTATCGTTCTGTACGAGTTAAGTTAACCCATATCTTTCCTTTCCAAGCACTATCAAAACAAAATGGGCTAAATAATTAGTTTTAAAGCATACCAAGTAAGAGCTTGCATAGCACGCGTACTACAGATGCTGCAGATTAACTCCCCCGCCTTGTCCCGCCTTGTCGCCAAGCATTCCACTGAAACTGCCTTCATAATCTGCTGAAAATCCACTACTTAATTTTTAAAACCACAAATATATCCACTGATATGCAATGCAGTGCTAAATGTTAAAAATACTTGCTTTGCGCACTCTGCAAGGTTTACAAATGTAAAGAAATGCAACGCTTTAGTGCCACAAGTATGATTACAGCAGGGCAGGCAAAAACGAAACCAGAATGCGCAGCGGCATTTGAAGCAGTGTCTACTTGTGCGAGTATCATATTCAGGCTGTTGAGAAAATAAACTCATGCAGTAGAATGCTTCTCTCAGCTACACGGGTGAATTGTTTGAGTTCGAATTTCGCACAGATATGACATTAGGTCGTCAAAATTGTTTTATACAACACCAGGTTTTCTTCTTTAGCTTTACCAAATTGAAACACAAATTAGGCTGTGCTAGCTTATTGGAATTTCCACAGTTTCACTTTGTGCTCCGGCGGCCACTAGGAAAGCAAAACGCTCGTTTATGGGTTTATGTTTAGGTTTATGGGCTCTAATGTCCCAAATGAAGTCCGGCTATGTGGAACTCCATAGTGAAAGGCTGCGGATAATTTCGACCAGCTCGGGTTCTTTAAAGTGCACTGATATCGCATAGTGCATGGGCCTCTAGAATTTCACGTCCAGCGAAATGGGACTTCCGTGGCCTGGGCACTCTTTTTGTTCGTTCTTTTTTCTTGGGACTGGTTTTGCAGAGCCAGGTGAATTTTAATTTTTGAGGAAATAAAAGGCGCAGTAACTGCCTCACTTCTAGGTGGACACCTCAAATGTGTCTTGAGGGGAGGGAGAATGTCGTGAATGAAAGGAGAGAACGAGGTGCTGTTGTGGAGGGCTCAGGAATAATCTCGACCACCTGGGGATCTTTAACGAGCTCTGAACTCGCACAGCACACAGGCGCATTTTGAAGTGAAAGCTTCACTACGGGACCTCAAGCTTCAATTGCGGACCATGCAAACTTGACCTTCAAATGATCTTGAGCTTGGAAAGCACAGGAAATGTGCATAACTGGCCCCCTGGGACAGTGGACACCTTAGTTGCACTTTAAGCTACGAAACCAATGGAGTGGGAGCTTAGAAAGCAAAGGAAAGGTGCATAACTGCCCCCTTGGAACAGTGGACACCTGAGTCGTGCTTTAAGCTACATGGCAGTAGCGGCAGATATGCGCTGCATGCGTTGGCATTCAGAACATTGTGGCAGAACAGAAACTCGGCACTGAAGCCATAGGATGTCGGCGTTCATTGTGTTCATTGGCGCTGGCGTTGAGAACGTTTCACACTGCGATGATTTCAAGGAAAGGAAGTGCGCATAACTGGCTCCCTGGGTGACTGGGTCAGTGGACGCCTTAATCGCGCTAATAGGTACATGGAGTGATGAGAGAGAGGTATGGGAGAGAGATGTGGGCTGCATGTGTTAGCACTCAGTGTTAGCGATGTGTTAGCGATGTGTTAGCGATGTGGGCTGCAGTGTTCATTGGGTGAGCAAGCTCTGGCGATCAATCATTAATTGCCACCTGCCAGGGTGGCATGGTGGGCGCGCTGCCTATCCAGTGTCCGGAACGTGCTCAGCGTTACAGACTCTAAGCCGCTTATAGTTGCCCGATACGCCATAGCTTTCGCTCTGTAACCAGCCGCACCATTTTTTTGCATTTCACCTCCCTCAAAACCCAGGTGCTCGGCTCAGTGCCAAGCGCGCTAACTGCTGAACCAGGACTTAAATTCTGCTATTCAAATGTGCCCCACGAGTGCGGTAGTAAACATTCATCGTGTAATCAAATTAATATTAATAACTTTTATTAATACCCTCTCAGGGCATTAATTAACGAGTGTTTCTATTTCCCAGTAGCTGCCGGAGTACCCAGTTTAACTATAGGAAGCTAGCTCAGCCTGCTTTTCTTTAATGCGTTAGCATTAAAACAATGCTGCGAACGAAGGCCCATCTGTCAGCTTGTGTACGTTGTCACAAGCGATGCTTTCAACCATGTCATTCAATGAGACTTAGGACCTTGGAAAAAACATTTGGCTAAAAAAATCACACAATAGTCACCTTCGTCTACGCAGCATTCGAACCTCTTCATCTGGCGATGGTTGCTCATCTGTATCGCTGTCGTCAGATTGAGTCTGAGGAAGAAAAAGCACCGGATAAAAGATAAGTCAAGACAGACAATTAAATGAGCACTCAGCATTTTAACTGAATCAAGCGAGCAGTATAAGGAGGCTAACACTGTTTTTGCCAACAATGCATACTAAATTTTTTATTGTGAAGTTCTTGTAAAACTTGAATTTATTAGCTCGCTTTGCAAGTTGTAACATACCTACCCTCAGCACTGCTACTGCCTTGCTACACCTTAGTGGCTTGTTTATACAATAGATTGTTACTTACCTGCCAGTACACTGAGTCTTCCTTATAATCATCTGCAATTTTAGCAACCTCCTTTATCTGGCTCTTTTTTGGGCAATCAAACAACTTCAGCAGACTGGTGACACTGTAACAGCCACGAAAAAAAAAAAGCAGCAGGTCTAGTTTCAAGACATGAGTCACTATGCACACAATAATGCAGTGCACATAACGAATAGCAGCTCCAGAACCAAATTTATATAGCTTAACTAAGTATTGTCCCATGGTCTATTATGAGAATTAAGACCAGGAGAACTACACACAACAAAACGATTTTACACTTTCTGCCAACAACTGTGTACACAGCTGTCAACTCCTTCCAATGGCATGCAATTTTTTGTGACAGTTATTAACTTCTGGGCCAATGCATCTGCTGATTCTTAAGTGGAACTATTTCACACCAGCCACAAAATGCAGTGAACGCAGTCAACATGACAGCAACTGTTCTTGCATAGTCAGAGAGACCGATTTTCTCATTTCATTCTTAGCCTTCTACATCTCATGTGGCTTAAAAAAAAATTGCACAATCACAATGTATAACACTTAGTGGCATTTTACACAGTTGTGAAAACTTCTTTAAAACTGAATTGGGTAAGCAGTCAGACTTTTTTTTAACTGAAAAGCACTATTTGGGAGTTTCAAAGTTCGAGGTATTTCAGTTGGCGGTGACTGCAGTGGTTTGATATTGGGTGTAGAAAGGGAGAGAGGAGTGCCAGCCGCAGAAGCTGCAACACAAATGTTGAGCTTCTAAACAGCAGCTGCCAGATAGAGCAGGGGGTTAGGCAGAATAAAAAAAAAGAGGCAGGAAGGGTCTGAGAGGGAATAAAATTGTAAATTGTGTTGTTTAACGCCCCAAAGCAACAAATGGGCTATGACGGATGCACAGTGGCGGCCAGGAGGAGCTAGTATATTAAACTATATACTCCCAGGTACATAAGCCTCCATGATCACCTTATTTCACTACCATACATTATAGCCTGTAAACCTAACTTTCACCCCCACAAGTGTGGTCTCAAGCCATCGGATAACAAGAGAAGTCAGAATTCACACATCCAGAAGACTGTCTCCAATAGTACAAGTGTACACGCACACCAGAAAAGTTAACAAGCATATAGGTGCTTTCTCACAGTCCTGTATACATGAAAATATGCACATACATATACACAAGCCATGATCCAGAAGCACAACCTTCCTTGGGGCCTTTATCACATTAATACTTTGGTTTTTCCAAAATACATCAATTAAAATTTGGCTATAACAAATATCTGCAGTGATGGCGTTTTCATGAATAGCATAATTTTAGCAAAGCTAGGTCAAGGAGAAGCGGACAGTGTAGAGAGACTGAAAAACCTAAAATTTATAATTGGCATATTTTAACAAGTATGTAATCGGCTCTCTGGTCCGTGGCTTTTATACAGTCAAGTTGAGGCAGGTTTGAAATTCCCCACTTAATTCAAAGTCTGTGGTAGGAGACCACATTGCCAATTCATGGCACATTTCCACTGTTATGAGCGAGATCTGAAGTAAAAAAAAAAAGAGAGAGTTTACCCTTTGTGCACAATGCACCACTGTTGATAGCATTTTAAGGTTGCCATGAAGCCAACTTTTGTACTGAAGCAAGCAGCTTCGGCTTACACGTTTGTGCTTCTGCAATTGAACCCTCCATTTGGCAACAAACAAAATAGTACAAGTCTCCTTATTGCTTGCCAGAAGTAGCATCTTACCTTTTCAGCCGAAAAAAAGTAGCTCTGTCAACCAGGCCTTTGCGAATTTTCACACCAGGAACTGCATACCTACAAATTAGCGGAGAAAAGAATAAGAATGCAAAGAATTGCTATAAAAAAAGGCTATAATCAAGGCAGTAACCAGGCAAGAAACCTAAGGACTAACTTTGAACTAAGACTAATTCTGCAAAAAAGATACACTGTGACCTTCAGCAGTTTAATGAAAATCAACCCCTATTAATTTTCAAGATCTATTCTACTCAGTGTAGTGCACCAACTGTCACAGGCTCCGTTACCGGCATGCGCCAACATTACACTACGGCTGAAGATGAAGTAGTTTCCCCGCTCTCTTGATGCTGGCTATACCTGAATACACTGCAAGGTCCATCACAGCGGCTCGGTCTCTTTGAGAACACATAACAACGTGCCCCCACATGTCACACTACATGAAATACCTTTATGATTAACCAGAACTCCAACGATGACCCACCATCAATTGCATTTAATACTTTCCGCCGTCTCTACAACAGACAATCTTGAAATTTCCCCCTTAAGTTACGTGCAACTTGTATTACAATGTTCACACATTTAATAGGAGTTTTTTAATATGATTTTGGGCTGAGTCATTAAAAAGAGCTGCAAACCCAATGAAATATCTAGCGATTTCTTGCAAATCATTCTAGTTGGACTAGTAGATATCTCATCATTATTGTTCAAAAATCACTTTCAACTTCCAGAGGTCCTCAATCATGGAAGCTAGCAAAAAGTTCTCCTCTGGCTGAAATCCTATAACATGCAAATACTGTCTCACTTAGACTGAGTTCTGTCAACCAAACATTCAAAAGAGGTCCTCGAAACCAACAACGTCCCAAGTAACTTCCAGCATGGCTTTCATTGCAAATTTAGCATCATCATACAATTAATAAAACTCACTTAGATATCAGCCATTTTTATGATACACGCTAGCCGGTAGATGGAGCATTCACAGACATATATGCGGCATTTATTGCTGTTTCTCACCTAACTTTTGCATAAGCTCAAATGACACTAAACAATTGCATCCTCAAATGGCTATCCAATTTGCTTTCCCACAGCACACAACACGTATATTTCAACCTTGCTAGAGTCCCACAGTTTTCATTTTTGGATTGTTAAAGATATGCCATTTTTAGATTAATGAATATGCACCTATACAATGACAACTGCATGCTCTACCACAATTCATTCTTCGATTACTACCTTCTTAAATCTTCCTCCAAAACTGTTTTTATGTCCGCTAAGTGCTCACTTCATTGTTTACACAATTAATGGTCATAACATAAACCACCAAAAACCTAAATTACCAATGGTAATTGACTGCTTGAAACATTAATGCTTCATGGCCATAACACTGACACTATTTCTAAAAAAGCTATTCAAGACTGAAATACCTGTGCAGCACTTTCTTTATCGTACTCTACTAGACGGCACGTTACTGAGATAATAAACCCTGATCCATCCAGTCCTAAAAGTCAGTTAACACTGACAAATTAGGATTGGTGCAAAAAGAAAAGGATCTTGTTATTTTCTGCTTACAATACAAAACTTTCTGCCTCCTCCTAGTTTAACTGCTTTAGACCTCGCAGCATTTTGTTCATGTCGTTACACTGACATTTAAAGTTCATACACATAAACTGTCTGTAGTTAGTCATTTTGCAAGTATTTAAAATTTTCTGTTACCTGACAAGAAGCTGCCATGAGCCCAACATTTCAACTTTTTAATCCTCACACTGACATGTTAAAATGCAGTTTTTTTTTCTGCATACCATAGAAGTTTGGAACTTTCATCATGGCATCACTCATGTTTTGCCTTAGAAGGAGTTTTTAGATGCTGGTGACTGCCGCCAATAAATATAACTGTACTTTGTGTTTCTTTTTTTGTCCTCTCCTGCTGCAGCCAAGTGTGAAGCTACATTGGCGAAAATAAACTTTCTGCACTAGTCTTACCTGTTCATTTGGTGAAAAAGACATACATTCTCTCTCCTATCCAGGACCAGAGTTTCAAGGGTGATGCACATGGCTTGAAGCTTAGCACAAGAAAAACAACACAATAACATATTAGCTAGTTATGTATGCATACAGGTTCCAACTAAAATGTAGATGGGCTATCTGGTGATTGCCATGTGCTCTCTTAACTTGTCTCAGTCCCTTAGAGCTCCCTAGTATAGTTGAAATAACTCGCTGCGACTACACACAAAGCAAATACCTACATTTTTAAGTGCTTACGAGTCAAGTACAGTTATGCCAAGTGCTACCAGAACAAACATAGTGGGCTAGCAATAATTAAAATTATACTGATTCACACTTTTGGTTAGTCCAAATAAATTCAAAATTATACCTGCCTAATACAAACTCTGGCTTCTCTTCACAGGCACAAACTTATTATAATCGGGAAATCAAGGCACATGAAATGTTTTAAGGACATCAATACCCTTCCTGTTAGGTATGCGGCAAGCACTTGTGTGTCCAAGCAATGGCTGCATAAGATGACTCAGCCTAGGTTAATTTGGGCTAAACAAAGCGTGTTGTTCAGAGTAGATAACTGTCTAGCTAATTAACTTAATCAAGCAGTGTGCTAGTATGAGTGCACTATAACAACGTATAGCAGGGGAATATAAAACAATGTGAACAGGTATGGTGCAAACTAACAATTGATTTTGTTGCATGGGAATTCCTTTCAAACATGAACTGAAAAACCAAAATATTCACAAAAAGAAAAGCAAACGTTATGTATCAAGGGTGTTATTGCCCTCATCGCAATCACTGATCCTTGGGCATCATGCACAGTAAGCAAAATCATTAGTCACATATTGTCCTTGCTTTGCCAGAAATACTGAGGGGTTGCTTAAGCAAGCCTTCATTTCCAAGCACCATGAGCAAACCTTCAAACAGCTCTTGTGTCGGCTTATCTTGGGACTGGTGCAAGGGTATGGTCTTGTCAAACAAAGATGAACACTTGCACGAGCAATCTTGCCAAAGGCAGTCATCAAAGTGCATGAGTGCCTCTGCTCTCTTAACATAATGAGAACTGGCTACATGCATGATAGCAATATCTTGTATACAACTTCTGAAGAGCAAGGCATGAAATTTTGCATGCACCTTAACCCGCATCTCATTATTTCTGTATCTGCGATTATCTCTGCACAATAGTCCGGAAGTTTGAAACAAATGGCAGTACAGGGACATTATGTCATTTTCAGCTACTTTCTTTAGTCTATGCTGTAGGTGCAAATGCTCGTCTTTTTTTGACAAGATCGCAGTCTTATTTTGGTTTCATGACAACCTGACACAAAAGCTGGTTAAAGATTTTTGCTTGATGTTTGGAAATGAAGACGCTTATGCAAGAGAGCCCTTATTATCTTAGTATAGAAGAAGCTGAATTCCTGAGAAGCTCTGACAAGTAACTTCCCTCTCCCATCAGCAACTTCAATGAGGGAATACACACCCTTGAACCGTATTGTTTGCTTTTCTTTCTATCAATGTTTTGCTTTCAGAGTTCAGGTATGAAACAAATTTCTGTGCATTTAAATAGTTTATTACTAAAGTTGCAAAACTTTGCTAACTGTCCAGCTCATGAACAAGTGGGTTGGCTGGAGGCAGTCAGCTTAAATTCCCACTCCACAAAACTACTGTTGCCCCTCAGCCCTTAGACCAAGGGCAACAAAATTTTGAAGTGCACTACACAGCAAGCAATTTCTGCAGAAATTGTTAGTTGGCATGGACAACATCATGCCTCATAATAGGACACTGCTGTCTGAGCTGGCAGTTTTCAGATGGGATGCAGTGATACTGCCCCTTGCAGCAACAGGAACCAGGACAGTCAAGGTGAAGAAATCAACAAAATGCTTGCCAAACTTTGACGAGGCAGCATAACTGCCAGCACGTCTGACTACACTTTTCTGATGACGATGCTGATGTCCAATACCTCTACAGACACTACAGATCTAGCTTTACCATGCTGAGCCATTTACATTCCTTCCAATGTACCTGTTTCGAGCAAAATTTTGGCAGTATAGGGAAGCAATCCAGTCTAAATAGTAAAATAAATCCAAACACTGAAGGGCAAGAGCAAAGCGCAGTTTGAGCAGTGATGCGTAAAAACCTTTTTGGAGCAAACTGTGCTTTGCCCTTGGCCTTCAGTGTTTGCTTTCCTTTTCCTATCTTCATTTAACTGCTTCTCTATACTGTCAATATTTTGCCGTTTATCCTAATCCCAACTGTGTAATGCCTTTCTGGGCCCATTTAGGTATCAAAATAAAATAATAATAATATACCAACTGTTTCCTGGAAGCCCGCCACTAGTTTTTAAAATAGGCTTTTTTAGAATAGCGGGTGTCAGAAAACAGGAGAATCATGTTAGCTGGTAAAATGATTAAATAAATCCTTATAGCCTACCTTTTAGCTACAACCAATAGGTGCCTGATTGCAATTAGATTTGTAGCCGGCCAACAGTAGTTGCCAAATCAGTTTTTGTAATTTCAAAAGTACGATTACCTGATTACCCTTGCCACTGTGGCTCAACAAATTTGATTTCTCACACCATTCGAAAATCGCACATCTGCGGGAAGCACAAAGCGACGTGCTTGTCACATGTACCACATTACTGTCTTTTTCCCGCCCATGCTGGAGCAGCGAAGTGGTGAGGAGAGAGAGGGGAGCCACAGTGGCAAGGGTAATCGCATTTTTGAAATTCTTAAAACTGATATGGTTACTATTGTTGGCTGGCTACAAATCTCGAATTGCAATCAGGCACCAACCGGTAGTAGTTAAAAGGTTAGCGATTGGAATTTAGTCAATCACCAGTTAGCATGGTTATCCTGTTTTCTGCCAACTCTAATTACTACACCATAAAAAGCCACTATCTGAAAAAAACCTATTTTTAAAAATTACTGGAGGCTTTCCCAAAACACCTGCTACATGAGGCAGCTGCAGACTGCCACTGCCAACTGCTGATTGAATAAAACATGTGCTTTCATTTAAGTGTTACATTGTGCCCATTTTATAATTAGGTCTGTACAAGGAAGAGGTTCGAAAATACAATTTGTATGTGCAAATACCCTCTGACACCATTCGTGTCAGACCATTTTTAGAGACTCCTGTTAATCCAAACAGAAAGCTCAGACTCTCCTTAAATTCTGAGTTACAGCCTACAGTACGCAGAAAAGTAAACTAGCTGCAAACACTTACCCGCTGCATTATTTGATCACTGGGCCACTCCAGCAGCTGGCTTACATTAGCCGTGGTGGTGTAGGCATCTCTGCCATGTTTGATGACCATTAGCCAGTGACCTGTGGAGGGACCTGTGATGAGGAAACGGCTGAAAAATGCAGAGGTAAGCAGTCAGGGCCACTTCTTGACAATATGATGCTTGGACACACTCTTTCAAAGGGCAAAAGTAAGCAGAGTTTCTTCTACTGTCACAAAATTTGGGTCTTGCTTCAAAAGCATGCAAAACCAAAGTAAATGTTGCATGGCACACAAAAACCAAGCAACGTACAGTGTGCTCTGTTATTTCATACAGGAAATCCCTTTCTTACCTTCCGTTACTGATGGCCTCCAAAGAAAACAAAAAGGCAACTGTGTTGTAGAAAATTAAGGCACGAAGGCGCTCCTTATACCCACTACTGAATTACTGCATGTGCCTACCAGTTAACCTAACAAAGGAATTGCAGATACAGGGACCACGCAAATATAAAAGTCAGGGATGTCCTCATAACTACAAGTAATCTAAATTACACTACTGCCCTGACTTTACAGTCCGCTGAGAAGCCACATATCCCTTGCATAACTGCTTACAAATAGCTCCGAACTGCTAAAATCTCATGAGAAGTGGTGGGTAAATAAGACTGTGTAACCTCAGATGTTAGTTATCATAAGATTAATATCACAGCGAAACATCATGGTCCAATAAGCCACAAGAAGTGGAGCAGTAGCTCTGCTACGTGAACTATTGGGATCAAATTTCTCTGACCCCCACTCCAATTCCGAATCATGCCGCACTGCATGTGGGCGCCACCTGATGATGCACTCCTGAAGTCAAGATTGGCGCACTATGGAGGTCTCGACACCAGGGGTGCATTCGTCGGGTTGCGCCCACATGTAGTGCAGCACAGTTCGGAACTTGGAGGGGGATCAGAAGCCTTTGACCCCAGTACATTAGTCAATTAATATAACATGATAACACGAGCATGCATTATTCTGTATGCTCTCTAGCATGGTAAAGTGTACAGCTAGAAAATTTTACAGAATACAAGTGCGCAGAAAAAATTTATTTCAGTGCTTTCATGCAAGTAAACCACCTCAAACCCTTGCAGGTATGAGGGGATGTACAAGCTCCATCTCCTAGGTATCAGCACAGGAGACTGAGTGGCGAGATAAAACTACCATGAATTTGTTGCAAACCACATGTCTCAACTTTTGTAGATGAAGAGGTTCTTAACATCCAAAAAAGGATCATGTGACTCCACCTTTTCTATTGGGACCGCTTGGGCAAAATGCTTTCTTCAATGCAATGTCACATGGCACCAAACATAGCTAAGACTTCACCCAAAAGGGCCTCTACGTGCACATATAATTGTGTTTCATTCATTAACATGACCTCACATGGGTTCAATCATTCTTCTATTCTGGTAAATGGGTAGCAGCTGCATACAGGTAAGGGAGCGCTAGGAGGAGTGGGACAGTTTACATAACAGAATTATCTTTCTCCATTTGACACCTACAAACAAGTTATGGCCAAATAAATGTGCAGATATGCAAAGTCAACAACATGCAAAAGAGTATAGTGGTCTAACTTTGAGAAGTACCTCAAAGAATTAATTCACAGAAACAAATTTTTGCCCCATTCCACCTCCTCAGGTAGGAGGAGTGGGACACCAAAAGGGAGGAATGAGACACTTAAAATGCACAGAATTTGTTAGCTCACATCACAGGAATAAATTAGATCCTCCACCTTTTTTTTGGTTGTGCCCAATGTTTCTGTTCTGTAAGGCATTGACATCTCCCTGGGAATGAATGTGTTTCTGCTTTCCTACTTGCATCACCTACTTCATAGCTGTTTCATAATTGTCCACACTTTCAAAGTAGCCACAAAGAAGTCAACTAATCTTTTACTATCATACAAGACCAAGAGACATGGTGGGACAATGTCCCATTCCTCCCCTCACTTTACCGTCTCACTCCTCCCAACTGCGTAGTACATAAAACAATAGCAGTTCCCACAAATACATCTGCAGCAACACATAAAATTTTGGTGGCCTAAAGCACACTGATAGAGCATATTGCAGATGCTAGAGTACTGCTTAGTTTCGCAGGTTCGTTCTGACTTGAACATTAAGGAAAGCATTAAGGAACATTAAGGAATATTTACTTTTGAGTACCAAAATCAGTTTTTTTCCTAGGTAGTTTCATGCACAAGTAATATTGGCCATTTCAAACAGGGCTGCCAGTATTTCAGCGTCATTCAATTCACTATTGGTAAGTTTGCTGAGGATACTCAGAACAAATTAAACTGACTGTCCCCCTCCAACTGCTGTCCCATACCTCCCAGCTTTCGCCTATACATACACAGAGGGTATACACAGAGGGTATACACAGAGGGTATACACAGAGGGTATACACAGAGGGTAGAGGGTATACAGAGGGTCAACAGCTTATTTTCCATAAAACCAATAAGCTTTAGTCTTTAGCACAGCAAACAAGATTTACTTCAACATGTGAACAGTATACATTGTTCTGCATGAAACATAGAAGCAATCACCAAGTCCAGCTGCGTGGTATGCAGCTGCACAGCAACTATTACAATCCTCTAATATTCAATGTTGATAAACCGCATGCAAACAAAAGGTCAGAAAAGAACGTACGGCATCACGCTGTGAGTGGGCAGTGGCTCATCGATTCCTTTAAGTACATCGATGACAACACTGTTTTGAAAAGAACAGAAGCTGTTTAATTAAGGCACATTTTTACAGTTACATTTACTGTGCTCTTGTATTTTTACAGCTGTTAAAGAATAGCATTATTCTCAATGCAGTAAGTAAAAGTTGTGTCAGTTTTGCGTAGTCTTATCAAGTGGACAACATATTCTGCATTACTTCACATCCACCTTTTACGCAAAAAAAATTAGTATCAACACCCACCTAAGAGCTACAACACAACTATTTCACCCTGCGGACTTCCCTTTAAACAGAATGGATTGCACCGTTTCAGTTAAACCTAATGTCTTGGACACCTGTGTGCCTTAACTTGTAAAAAAATTAGTCAAACTGACAACTTTCTTTTCTGAGTAAGTTTCAGAAAGGCAGGAAAGGTGCAGTAATTGCTAAATATTTAGAACCTTGTTTGACAATTCTTGAGGCCATTCTACATACACCTTATGCAAACATGCCAAGCTTTTAAGCAGCCCGGCATGAAGCACTCCGCTTGGTGAAAATCTCATGCTATTTTGGCACTCGTGAGCCAGGGTTTTAGCATCTCTTCAAGGGCTGGATTAATGGTTCACTCTTGGAGGGGGCAGTCTAATTTTAACCATGTAAAAAAAGGCACTGCTTAAGTCAAGCTTCCTTCACACAAGGCCATTTTTATTACAAGGTTTCATTTTTATTACTGTTCATGCTCTGAAGAGAGCATGAACAGTAATAAAAATGAAACGCTTCTTAAAAAAAATTATCACAATGCATTTAACAATGCCTGCGTTGTGTAAACCAATGTGTGGTCGCATGTGGACACTCTAATACAGTATCCAAATCTTACTGCAGAGCTTTGTCTAATTTTACGCAGTTTTCAAGGCAGAGCTCCTATAGAAAAAGAATTTCTTTTTTGGCCAGTAACACCAATCCTGATCCTAAAAATATTAGCCAAGAACTTTCCACTTTCATCACAATGCCATGACATTTTAGTTAGTTGGTCCTTCTCAGTCCAGCAGCAAATATGGGCACAATGTCACTGTGCAAGAAATGCAGATTAAGAAGTAAGCAAAAGAAACTGAAGCTGAGAGGTAACAGCTGCTGTAGACAAATATATACAGGTTAAAGGTGTACAAGATAAAGCTAACCTAAACAGAATGTGAATAAGTTTTACAATTTAAGGACAATCCTCAAAAAATGTAGCAAAAGATTGCGGTTCCACTAAATAGCTACATGCTTTTTCTGGTATGGGTTTTATCCTTAAAAGCCGAAATGCATTTCTCTGGCTTTTTTGTTTTCAGCCTGAGTGCTTTCGCCAGAAAGGGTAGAAGTAACAAGCGAAAAATTCATTACCCCACATTTTCAGACCAGCCTTACCGCCGCCAAGCATGACGTGAACTTTTAGTGACTGCACATTTACTAGAATTTTCATGTCCATTTTCAAAGTAATGGCTCTAGTGCCAGGTACTGGCTACTAGAGCAGCATAGCAAGCTTAGTTGGTTGAAGCAGTTACATGAAGGACCACAAATTATATGTAAATTTGTTGAAGTCAAATGACACAGAATGATCTTACCCAGCGTAAGGCTCACTAGCTGGTCCCCCTGTGGCACCTTTGGACACTTGATCACCACATGCACTGGTACCTGGCTCTGTGGAGTATCCAGGTCTACTTGACTGTGCAAATGGCTCTGGGAGTTGCGGTAAACGCGAGTGCTCTGGGAGGATACGCCTCATGGCTCGACAAATCATAAAATTCTTCAGACCTTGCCAACGCCGTTGTTTCCGGGATGGACGTTCCCCCGGTTCTGGCCTACCTGGGTCTATGAAAGGCTCATCAGACAGTGGCTCATCAGACAAGTGGCCATCCATATCACAAGTAGATCCTGTCAAAGACAAAGAACAGCAGTGATTATGCGTGGTGAATCAGGTGAGCTGAGACACTGGCAAAAGATGCATGGTACAGAACAGAGAAGTCAGATTTGATAAGGAAGCCTAGCAGACATGTGTGTGTTTGCATGATCATATATGGGACTTTGGAAGGGGAGAGGCCATAGGGAAGAGTGAACATGGCATTCCCAGACCATAATGAGAAGGTAGGGCAGGGGGCCTTAAAATTAAAAAAAAGACAGCAGAAGCTGCCAGAGGTGGCGAGAAGGAATAAAAAAAGGTCAAGCAGGGTGCTTGCATTGTCTCTAGAGGCTATGCGTGCAAACTGAAAAAAAAGCAGCATATATTGCCATGGTGAAAGCAACAATAGCAACAAGGAGAGGAGATGGGTACACACACCAGCCTAGACCTTTGCGAACAGGAGGCAGGGCGCCACTGCATTTCTTGTACCGCGCACATGTGTGGGCAGTTAGATCATAGTACGAAGCTGCAATCAGAATGCAGCTGCTTAAGTTGCTCACAAGAGCAAATGGGCTGAAGCAAGCTGTCATTGGTTAAAAGAGCAGTAGAAAGAAGCAGGAAGTGACAATTCAACACAAGCAGCAAACTGACGAAAGGAGAGCTTCAAAGGCTGGGAGGATGAGAGTGCGATGCACCAGTCAAATCAGCACAAAGTCTATGCATGTCACTGGCCTAAAACAGTATACTTCTCATGGCTGAAAATTTTAGTGTCAACATATGTGTCATGGAAACTGTGTGGATAAAAGACAAGGGCAGAAAAGTTTGGACTGCACATGTATAACAATTACAAAATCAACCAAGAACAATCACACAGTGTTGGATTTGGTGCCTGGGAAGGACCTTCGTAGTGTCAACTGTCTTAATTTAGTGACATACTTCGGTTATCATATTCCTATTACATGCGTTGCGCAAGAATAAATTCAGGATAGAATAGTGCTGCACGATGTGTTCTGGCAGTGTAGCTGCTTATAATCTGTGTGCAGAAGACCTTGCAGCCCATCGGCTGTCGCCACTGTTTCTTTAAAGGAACCAGGAATTTTTTTCACAGCTGCAGAAGCTAAGAGACATGCCAAGAGAGGCAGGCAAATTAGAGGTGGGTATCATGATAAAGAGCATATGCGATATACACAGGGTGTTTCGCCTAAGAGCTCACACAATTTTTAAAAACAGGCTTTTTTAGTTAGAAGAGCGCTTTTTTCCGCATAACATTGTCAGCGGTCTAGTACATCAGAATACAGCTAGACGTGCTAACAGCAGGCTAATTAACTAATATTTAATAGCTAACTTCTTAAGTATTACTTTTAGGCTCTTTAATTATTGAGAGGAGTGTAGCTCACAGTAAGTAATAATTTCAAAAACACAGATTCCCTCGGCGCTGTGGCCCAACAAAGTTTAGCTACATTGCGCCAAAATACATGTGCTTTTGAGAAGCTTGCAGTCAGAGCAACCTCTCCAGTGCACGCAACTGGTCGAAATAGCCGAAATGTTTTGGGCCACAGCGTTTTCTAAAGTTTAAAAACTGATACAGATATTACTTATGGTAGGATACATGGTTCTCAGTAATTAAGGACCTGGCAATTACAGTTAAAAAGTTTATACAATATTAGTTAACCAGCCTTCTAGTCGGCATGTCTTAAGCTTATTCTGAGTGCTACACCACTGACAATGCTGTTCCAAAAAAAAGCGCTTTTTTAACTCAAAAAGCCTATTTTTAAAAATTGTGTAAAGTCTAAGGCGAAACACCCTGTATAAGCACTTTAATTGCTATAATCCCATAAAAGGTCTGCTTAGCATGCCTCATTTTTAAGTGGCAGCAATGGGTAGAGCTAGCATGAGTACAGTGTTCGACAGCAAACACCCAAAGTGGAACAAACAAATAGCAATAAAACAAATACTTGGTTTGGTTTGTTTTATTCGGGTTTGACGTCCCAATGCAACTGAGGCTATGAGGGACACCGTAGTGAAGGGCTCCAGAAATTTCTACCACCTGGGGTTCTTTAACGTGCACTGACATCTCACAGCACACGAGCCTCTAGAATTTTGCCTTCATCGAAATTCGGCCGCCGCGGCCGGGATCGAACCCGCGTCTTTCGGGTCAGCAGCCGAGCGCCGTAACCACTGAACCACCGCGGCGGGGAATACTATATTTAGAGTTATGGCAAGCGGTAGAAACCCGATCCCCAATAGGCCATAACTGTCAGTCATAAAAGGAAAGGTCAAAATATGCAAAAAAAAAAATTATAATGGGAGAAAAATGGAATGAGAAAAAAAAAGGGTTGACTGCAGCTTGCTTCTGCACATGAAAATGCATAACACTGGCACTTACATCAGAGCTTCATGAACTTTAGAATGAAAACTACTAAGCTGAACTTTTACAAAAGATGCTTGCTGTGTGCGACATAGCCATCCATTGCACAGTGCATGAAATATACAACAGTGGTCTTAACGATCAACAATTAAGAAAACAAACCAGTTGGTATGCCTTGCTGTTGTGAAGCACAAGTATTTTAAGATACGGGAAGATAACATGCATGCCACAGTAATATGTTTGCAAGTAATAACAAACGGCACATGCGAAATGTGCAATGGCGAAGGTTATGTGCTCAATTGGCAACAAAAGAAGGAAACTGTGCAACTTCCAGCTCAGTAATCAGAATTTTAAAGGGCTTGTGCTGGTTGCCAAAACCTTCACAGCTGGCAAAGCTTCAGATTTTACTATTCTCATAGCATCCAAAAAGAAACAAAATACAGAGTGAAGAAAATTTAACTCACTTTGGCTAAAAATGCATCTTTCTTCCTTTCCATTTGAGACCAATTGCTTCAGTGTTTTTTTTTAATTGTGTACTGTAGCTCAAGGCAAAAAGCATTTGGCCAGTGAATTCCTGACACAGCTATATAAAGCTGCTCAAAAAAATTACCAGAATGGTGTCATCACAGATGTTCGATGAACTCCTAAAATCTTGGCTATTACAAAATGAGAGCATCCACTTCAGTTGCCTGGCTTTGCGCACTGGAATTTCTAGCTGTTTCCAAATGTGGCATCTCAGACACAGACATTTTACAGTCATACACTTTTTTCTCATATTTTATGCGAGTGAGTCAATGCATGAGGGGTCCACAATCTGTTGTCGCTTTTTGAAGTATTGAGGTCGTGAGCACAAAGCAAGACCGGGCCAGGATTAACTTCACTGTCATCACTAGATATTTTTGGCTTTCTTAACACTATGCTAAAGCTTCCCAAATTTTCCTGGTAGATTTGCTGCTTGAAATGGCCAGAAAAAATGTACTTAGAAGCTACGGTGAGAATGCACATTCTTTTCTTTACAGTGCAAAGCAAGGCCTTGGGCTGTGCCCACATTTTTGTGCTTGCTGCAGTGCGAAGGAATCTATGCCACCTGGACTTTCCATGCACATTTGAGCTCAACATTTAAAGCAGCAAATGCATTAGGAAAATTTGGGAAGTCCTCATCGATTAATCAGAAATGCGTAATCACTGCCTTACTAATGCAGTCAGATACAGGAATGGAATTTAACCAGCGAACCATGCTTCTTGCACATGCAATATACAAGGCAATAAGAATTGATTTCGTGTCATACATACATATGCATCAATATTTTTTCTGAGAAATAGTAGTCTGCACTTTGTGTCCTGTCTTCTTCATGCCTTCATGAATGAAATGCAGTACAGAAGAGAAGTGGTAAATCAACTGGCCTAATTTCTTGCCTTATTACATGAAACAGGCCTGTCCATTTCAATATTAGGATGGTTTTCACTGAATAACGCCAAATTAAAAATTTTCTCTATTGTGCCACAACAGCATAAATTGGGCCGGCAGAATATTAGCTGTATTAAGAGCCACTGCAAATGATTTCGAACTGGTTCCACAGTTCCACTTTCCACCAACTCTGAAAGCAACATGTTTGTTGCCGCCTACTGCTCCCAGCACAACAAGCACTTTTGCAGTACTCAACTTTTCCTGTGACGTGACTGACTCCTCTGCCTATGCAGTGCATTAAGTTAAGCATTCTGAAGACGCAAACTCGTCCTGTCTGCATCTTTTCTGTGTCCTGTCTCCTGCGTAGTTTTACGTCTTCAGAATGCCTTACCAACTAGCCTCTCATCACATACTTCTATAATTAAGTTAAGCACTGCGTAACTGAAAAAGCCCAAGCTGGTGATATCACGAGTCGACATCAAAGGAAAACAAAATATCTTCACAGCTTTAAAATAGCAGCCTGAACACATTAGTATGCTCTAGAGGACAGCATAAAAGGTAGGTTAGTTAGTGATAAATTTTCATTAGTGTTAATATAATGGGTAGTTCCTGGCCTATAGATTGACAGCATCAGAGAGGAAGGGATTAAGAGAAGAGTAGGACCTTAACATTCATCATCGTCATCAGCTAATTACATCCACTGCAAGACTAACGCCTCTCGCATATCCCACCAATTAACAGTGTCTTGTGACAGCTGCAGTTTTAACATTAGATGAAGCTGAAAGGAAATAAGCAGTTCCGATACACCTTATAAGCAGTGGGCTATAAATGCTGAGGGTAGAACCAGTTTTCAAGTATGCAAGGCTTGATATTTGGTGGAAGAGGGTCTAGGGCAGTAAGTAGTCTTCAGTGCACAATTGTAATTAGGACAGCCCCAAAAAAGGTGGCACTCAGTAGCAGTAGTTTTGCAGTGTAGGCATATCCCCAGAGAGCGTAAAAAAATTGGAAGGATGCCACTAGATCTACATCCATCGGAAAATACACAAAACTTGGGGCTTGTTTTCTTGGCTGCATTAAGCAGCAGAAGCAGCAGCAGCAGCAGCAGCCATATTGCTTCAAAGGCCACTGTGGCATGTAGTGAGAACTGTGGTTCTCCAAAACTTTTTTGGTGAATATTTGTAGTCACAGGGGTACACACTTAGTTGCAAGCCAGCAGCAGATTGCTGGAAAGGAGACAAGCAGGAATCCTGTAGACTGTCAAAGGATTTAGATAGTGCATGCGTGCACTGCCCCATTTTGGCTGCCCATGTCTCTGATGTGGCAATGATGCCTTCATTTCCTTGTGTCCAGTGCTAACATAAGGATGTACTATATAGGGCATGGTATCCCTCATCAAGCTTAATATAGGCACGTACTCTAGCAAGTTTGCGCTTGTTAACATTTGGCGCCTCTGACAAAATAAAATCTTGTGTGCTGTCTGCTTCTCATGGCAAATAGGCATGAGCAATTCTTCAAATAAAGACTATACGTCAAAAATGTCTAAACTGTACTAAATTGTGATAATGACTAAATTTTAGAATAGCGAAAATGCTAATATACATACTTGTCAAATTTTAAAGAATGGTAGAATTATAACCATACGCAAATATATTATTAAGCACCATCACAAAATAGAAGCCATGGCAAAACTTCATTTATTTCATTACAAAGGCAGGTGCAAACAACTGCCTTCAAACAAGCTTGTGCTAGTGGCCTTGAAACATGAATATTGCTATGATCTTCCAATGCCCACACGCAAAAAATAACCAGGTTTTGGTCACACCCACAAACCACGCACTGCCTGAGGCTGTGCTTGCTCTGTTCATACATGGTGATACACGCATGACTCTGAATGAATGTGAACTTGCAGCACATTAGAAAATGCAAATGACAATATATTTGCAATAAATTCTCCAGACAAATGAAACACTGCTATAATCTGGCTAAGGCATCAACATCCTTTTTTTTCCTTCCTTATAGCACATTTATTTCAAAAAGCACGGCCAATCAAACTTTACACTTATTTTTCAAATCAATCCTGTGACTGGTACCTACTGTTGCTCAGAACAATGTTTAATTGCACTTGTCTCTCTGTTATCTGTATGTTATGCCAGGGTTAATAATTCACTTAAGCTTCTGGCTATTAAAAGCGCAGTTTTCAAGCAAATTCTTCATTGTTCAGCACGGACTATATTTTGAAGCAATTCGTTTATCTATTCATTCTTCTGACTCTTTGCCACAGGTCAGCACCACCTTTGATGCCAGGGACGGCTACATACACCAAAGGCCTCCTGCGCTGGAGCTTTGAAGGTATAGGTACAGCACCAATCTAGCTGGCTTCCAGCATCACTTAATGTAACGTACCACATATATATTGCCATGACCTGGATGCAGCAGCCTAGCTTTTCGAAAACGGACTCTCCCCGTCCGCGTGCCATCTAAGGAAATGTTAACAGCATGTCAATCTGGCAGAGCTGCCCTCTGTCCCGAAACATCACTGTCCCTGCTGCTATGTCGCAGGTGACCATGATTGAGTCTCCCAATGTTACATTTTGCAACTTTCAAAGATGAGGAACGCGGGTTGTGGGATAACTTTTAAACTATATGGGTTCGCTATTGTGCAACAACAGTGAAGAGACAACAACATTCTTTTAGGAAAGCAAAACAGGACTATATTATGGACTGAAATACATAGTACGTCCAAAGTGGACGGAATACAGTGAGCTTCTCCCGTTGGGCCGAGCACTCGACGCTTGGCCGCTGTCTTCCCCTTTCCCTCTCATGGTCGGCGACTCGACGCTTGGCAGCAGTCTTCTTTCCCGGTTGGGGTCGGCGCGCAAGCCTCTTCAGCTCCGGGCCTCCTGGTGCGAAGCCTCGACCTTACAATTTATGGACGCGCCTGTCACAGTCGAGTTGCGTTGAGGGGCATTCTTACAGGACCGCGTTTTCGTTTCTCCGTGTAACGGGATACGTTGTTTTAGCCTTCGAGGCCCCATTTCGGCTCCGCGCCTTCTTGGAATGCTGCAGTTTGGCTGCAAACACGGACATGCTACCGTAGCTGCGCCTGGCTTTCTCGTTCGGTTGCACTACACGGGTGCCATGCTGGCTATGTCGCAGACTCCATACCAATGTCCAAAGCTAAGTGTACGATAAGCCTAGATCAAGGCACGTGCAATCGCAGAATGAGGCATCCGTGCTCCCTATAAGACAATTTGGCCTGCAGGCCACTACATCCCGTAGTCATATGGCACACTGATGCAAGCAGCTAAAAAAGAGACCTATGCAGCAAAACATACAGTTTGTTTAAAACCTTCGATATGTCTGCCCGTATAATTGACTGGTAAGCCCACCCAGTGCGTGCAGGAGGCAGATTTCCTGGCGCATTCAGAATTCGGTAACCCATGCAGCCTCATGCAGTAATGCTTCAACCAATCTGAAATGCTGAAGTGACAATATGCTCAAGCTGTCAGCGCGTGCTGGAGCCCTAAACGAACGAATTTGATGCGAAGTACGCCGCTACGGCCGCAGCATAGACGCATAGGTTCGTTAGTTGTCTGCAGATCGAAGTTCATGCGGCGCGATTCGATCGGACGTTGCAACCTGATCAGCTGCACAGGCACCACTTTCCGATTGCTACAATCACGGTTTTGTACTACCTAGAAACATAGAGGGCGCTTTTTAGAGCAGTTTTCGCGGCGCCTGGAGGCGCCCTTCGAGCAGCGCAGCACGCGACCAACGTGACGACGATGTGACGCGGTCGACGTAGTACGTGCTCACAGTATCTGAAGAGGCGGTCCCGCCGGCGTTCCTCGCCCCAAGAGGAACCTCGCCTAATCGTACAGAAAGAACGGATCCCGATGCGCACTTCCGTCACCTGTATTATATACTCTGACACAATCTTTGAGCGTAGTGCAAATGAACACGCAACACAAACGCGCCTATCGTGCGAGCGCGTGCCCATGCCACAGCTACCCATGCGGGCCGAGTGCGCGTGCGCTTGCGGCTGTTCTTGAAACTGGAGGCACGCCCCGCCGCGCTTCCGTGTAAACTGTCACGAAAAGCAAGGCGGCAATACGTTTTCGTTCAGCGCGTACTGTTGGTTTTGAATTTATGGGCAGACTTTTCGAAATTCCTATGATTAACAAAATTGAAAACTCGGCCCAGAGCAAGGGTGACGGAGCGCATACCCCGAACAGCCACAGACGCGCAGCCAGCCGTTTCCTGCGTGCTCTCGACATGGCGCTCGAGCAAGTGTACACGTGCATCTATACGGTTTCTGAACCTCTAGCCTAAGTCGAACATATATTCTTTGCTCGCATACGCCTTGCTACTGCTCACGAAATAGTCTTCCCTTTCGTGGACCCGAGAAGCGCGTGAGGGGAAGCAAAAAGTACAGCCAAATACGGGCAAGTTTTTGATGGAATGCCGGTAACGCTGGGCAAAACCGAACTTAACCACCACATATTCGACGATTACAGCGTTGACACGAGTATGCGTCCGAAGTGCTGGCGCCCAAATCCACGCGCACTGTTTCGTCTGGTATTGCGCGCTGTGCTCAGTAACGTAGACGTGCTTGCGGACATCTGGTCCCGCGCATTTAAGAAAACATTGGTTTTGAGGAAAGGAAATGGCGCAGTAACTGTCACATCTCGGTGGACACCCGAACCATGCCGTACGGGAATGAATAAAGGAGGGAGTGAAAGAAGAAAGTGGTGCCGTAGTGGAGGGCTCCGGAATAATTTCGACCACCTGGGGTCTTTAACGTGCACTGACATCGCAAAGCACACGGGCGCCTTTTGCGTTTCGCCTCCATCGAAACGCGGCCGGGTTCGAACCCGGGAACTCTGTCTCACTGGCCGAGCGCTCTAACCACTGCGCCACCGCGGCGGCGCCCAAATAAAGGCTTTCGAACACTTCAAGCAAGAAAAGGAGTGCTTCAGCTTACCACGAACGCCAAAGCTGTAGAGCTGGGCGCAGAAGCGCAGCCTGCGTTTCGTTCCACAGTGTGGGCACGCGCTGGCACGAGCAGGCCGGCTCGCGGCAAGAGCGTCTTCGTCTTCTTTATAAAGCGCACAAAATTTATTACAAATTATGACGCCGAATCAGCGAACGAACGATAAATTACTGGAAAAGTTTAATGCAGGAATTTGGCATTCAACGTCTATTTTCGAGCGATTCGGTGTCAGTTACGTCCGCAGTTTTTTGTTCCAGCATAAAAATTTCCTGGGCCCCTGTGGGCTTGAAAGAAAACGAAGTAGCGAATATGAAGAAGAAAAAGATAGCCGCGACCTGGGCTGCAAACGCTTTGTAGGCAACAAAAAAAGTTACGTGCAGAGTACTTGCATTTGCGCCATATAATTTCGTTGGCCGGGTTTTCGAACCGATCGACGCTCGAGGCACACGTGACTTTGAATGCAGGTTTCACTGTACTTGTCCATGGTCAGACTGACCCAGAATTCGATCTGGGTCAGTGACTGTTATATCTCTTGATTATTGCTCTTGATCGACCCTTTTGGAGAATGGAAAATGGTCTTAGACCCTTTCCCAGAGGAGACCCTTTGCATCTTTCCCCCGGCCAGGTGCTTGGCTTTTCTAGGATAACCACTGTACGTCCAGCAGACGTACGACGCACGTCCCTTTTCGGATATAGGGATATCCGTCGGAGATCCGCCAATCTCCGACGGGATCTCCCACGGACGTCCGATCCGGATATCCGAGGATATCCCCCGCGGATCTAATGTGGCCATTCGCATGTCATGCCTTCTGTGCTTTCATGAAGCAGGCCTTGGTGACTGCAGCCAGTAATTATCGGGCAGTTCCCATGGGCTTGTATAAACCCCCATATGTCAGATTCATTCCTCTATGAAGCAACTAACGGCCACAAAGCACAATGTATCAGATTGAAGACAATTTTATTAATGTCATTAAAGCTGCTTTCAGTTTTCAAGAGGAATTCTTCAAGTTGGTCATACCGGCAGAAGTTTCATGCAATAGGAAGGGTTACTGTGCAGGCAGTACTCTCATGGTTGAACTTGGTATTCAAAAAGGGATGCTCTGAAAAACAAACGAACACACAAAAATACTGTTACTGAAAGGTTAAGCAAATTTTTAAGTGCGAGATATTGTAAGTAAAAAGGTTAATGAAGGACAATATCAAGAGAATCTCATAATTTTAACCTATAGTTTCTCCATCCTTGCTGCCACATACCAATGCAACTCTGTGACTCGATAAGAGGTATACAAGAGTTTAAATGCATATAGCACACAAAACAAAATTAAACTAGTAATCTACATAGTAATCTAGAATGTCATAGTGCCAAGCACAGCTTGCAGTTATGTTACCTTCGGGTTGCAAAGGTCTAAAAAAGACAAAAATGGGAGAGCAGGCAATTTTTTTCCGACCGGTTGCATGAGAAAAGATAACACCACTCATATGTTTCCTTGGATATTACTGAAATAGTAATAATAAAATATATTTTCAAACAGGCTACGAAATTAAAAAAAAACTTGTAAAGACACGAAGAAAATCTGCACGGAACAAATTCTTCCAGCCCAGTATTAGGGCTGGAAGAATTTGAAAATAAGACAGCTTAACAGCTCTGCACTTATTAAGCAAGAAAATTTCATTAGGCAGCTTGTTAAGAATTAGTGGAACATGACAGAGGCTGGTATGTTCCCTACACCTGGTACAAACTTCTGGTAGGATGCAACTCAAGAACGCAGCAGCGAATGCCCCTCAACAGAGGCCATCCAGCCAATGGCGTCGATTGGTTTTCATGATGTGGTGGTTAATCACATTTCACGGAGGCACATGCCAGCCACCTGCGATTTCACGTTATGGAAATAACCACAACGTCTGAGAATTGGTCAATACTACTGGGTGTAAGGCCTCATTTGAGGGGAATTTGCCACTGCATTCTTGAGTTGCATCAAATTATAAAAGCTGTTCATGTATTCAGAGGTGATAGGCAGGTGTGTAAGGAGTGCAGTGTTCCTCAGACTGCACATATATTTCATTACGATGGTTTCTGCAACGAATAGTCCAAGGTTAGGCATCTGTAGCCATGAGAGCAAGTTTACATCTTACCAACTCTTAGCAAGAAGGAGTACCCAATGAAGGTGAAAATATTTTTTGAAATGCAATATATTTTGCTTATAAACACTGCAAAAATAAAAGACAAGATACACACTACTGCAAACAACTCTGTGCCAGTGCATGAACAATGTGTTTACAGTGCAAGACACTATAGCTACTCCCACAGGCAATCACATCCATACTGAAGGTCTAAAAAATTCAAGTGTGAGAGTAGAATCCTTACCGCACAGCTGCAAGCTACCTAATGACTCAGTGGTTAACACAGGGCTCAGTCATAGAAAAAAGTTTGCGGGATGTGGATTTCCAGAAAAATATTTGTTTTTACACTGCCTCACTAGGCAGCCAGCTTGTTGAATAAGCTGTTGTTGAATAAGTTCGAGCATCCATCTCCCCTCATGATTCTAGTCTTTTGATTAAACTGCTTTAGCTAACAGCACAGTACAGAAAAAACTCGCATCCCGCAAACTTTTAACCATCACTGCACACATACACTGCACTACAGCCGGATACCCTCCACTGCACAGTGCAAAAAGAAAGTATCAATTACATGAGAGGAAGAAACTTGCACTCTAGTTCAGACTAACCTGTAGGCTACTGCTGTACTCTCGGGTACTATAGGTCATAGGTCAGTCACATCCATACTGCATGGCCATGAAATAAAATATAAAATATCAAAATAACGTTAGATGTCATGATGCAGCAAAACATGGCCTTTGTCGAAAAAAGCCTGCTCACAAGGTTCGTTGATGAAGCACGCAACCGGCACTAACAACATATCTGATGATTCACAGCTCCACAGGTGTAAGAAAGAGAGGCCTGATCACAATTCAGGGACATGTATCTCTGAGTGTGCCATATATGGGCCTGCTACCTTGCTCAGCACTGAGCCCTATGGGCATGAACATGTTTGACAAAGCTGCACTAATGCATTGCATGGTCTAATTGCAGTCAGTACGCAGCGATAGGGAAATATGTGAATAACGTGTGACTGAAGTTCGGAAATTTAACAAAACACTTCAGCTTTCCAAACAATGCTACTGCACAGTAATCTGCACTGTGCAGTAGATGGTTGGAAACATCCATTCGCCAAGCCTAACATTGAAACAAGTCGATAAGCTGTGAAGGCAGACGAATTTTACATTATTTTCAACCAACCTGCGCTTTCTGTGACATGGCATAATTTAAGCACCAATACACTCCTCAGGCGGGCCACATCCACACCGCAAAGGCAGTAAGAAAATAGTAAGAAGTCAGTCGCGAATCACTGCAAAACACACACAGTTCTGACATTATCGTTTTCGTGCGTTCTGTTTTATCGCAATTATGAACCTACGTACAACTGCCTTAAGATTCACACCATGCATGTACACCTCGTCTCATTTTTTTCGTAGTGTAGAGCAAGAGACAGGCGCGCTGCACGCGCGATTACGAGTTTTTGTCTCAATTTTGAGACTCTGACGTCAAAATGACGACACCGCGAGTTGTTGACCGCGGAATCAACCAATTAGCAGCGAGGTTGTGGTGTCTAATAGTAGGGTTCCACCCAGGAAGCATTTAGTTGCGCAATAAGGGACCGTATACTAAAGTTTTGCTGTAAACACACCGTTAATAATTTGAAGAATGTTTTATTTCGCTAACAAACTACGTTTCAAACTGAACGACATGAAGCAAAAGAAGAAGCGTCCTCAATTTTGCAATTAAGTTTGCTCTTCAGTCACTTTTGCTGCCGCGAGGGTGCGCTGACGCTGGAAAAGCGTCGTTAGCGGCGGCTAGGCGGCGTGAGCTGCCGCCTGATTCAACCGATTCAGCCTTATCCCTCCACGCACATATTCAGCCATCGTAAACATGGCAGCCAGAAAAAAAATCAGCTGATTCGAGGGCTGTCCTCTTTTTTTACACATTACGCAGAATCAAAGTACTGCGCAGACGTCTTAAGTGCGCGGAAAAATCTGTTTAAAGGCAGTGATTGCTACGAGTCTGCCGAGATCAATTTGGAAGAAGCGCTTGGCTCGAAAACCGGCGAAGGCAGCTTCAAGGCAAGTTCACACTGGCGAGTTGCAATCGTCGCGCTAGTATTCTAGGCGACCGATTTCGGTCAATTAGTTACGGTTTGCGAAGCACATGTAAAGCGGGGAGGGAGCGTAATAAATCGATTTAAGCCTGCCGCGCGACCTCCGCGACTCGCCAGTGTGAACTCACCTTGCTGCTATCGATGGCAAATGTGCTCCAAGGGCGATGCGTGATTATATTTATTTTTGTTCAGAAAATACCCGGCGACCATGAATAATCACACTGCAGCAACTGCCGACATACGGAAGCAGACCGGTGCAGCTGATGGGAGCTTGCAATCTCACTGCGGGAATTAAGAGCCGGCACGCCCGGTCACTGCGGCAACAATCACTCTTCCGCCTCGTAACCAACTCATGCCGCCCGCTTCGGGTTAAGCACTTGATATTCGTGTTGGTGGTGCCGTTCCGTTCGGATGATGCTCGGATGACGCCGCCGGGGATACTGCGGTGGCGAAAGTTTATGCGAAGGAAGTCCACCTTCGCCGCCGCCTTGTCTTGAGGGGTCTCGCCGAAAAGCGCGCACCTTCTGCGACTTAACTTTGACAGTGGTCTCCGCAACTCACCGCAAACACTTGCACAGTCGGTTGGGCTACGCCGACGTTTACTTCATTTCCTACGGTGTCTTGAAACCCACCGGCGGCGAAGGCGCGCACAGGCACTTGCCGCTCCACTGACCGCGCACTCACCCGCACACCTCCAAGTTCAACGCCGAGTTCGTCGCACAGCCATTATGCTCCTTCCTATGTCAAAACGTCGAAACAACTCGTCCGGCACGTCAAAACCGTCTTCATGCACCCTCTTACACCGCTGCTCGCGCGGCCACCGGCCATGTAAACAACCGCCATTTTCTGTCTCGAGCGGTTTGAGACCACTCGTTCTAGTCGCAAGAAATCGTCTCAATCGGCTCGCATAATTAGGTGAGCAACGTCACCACTTTTGGCACACTTATGACGTCGGCCGGTGACGCAAAAAACCAATATGGCCGCTGGTCACGACCGACCAATAGGAACGGGGCAAATGAGACACTTTTTGAGACACTTTCCGATTGAGACGATTTTGAGCGACTCGTAATCGCGCCCCAGGTGCAGTAGCTTTTTCACGAGAGTTTCGGTTGCAGAAGAAGGCCTTGTCGAGCGCGTAGATGATACATCACATTTATAGCACAGCCAAGCAACCACAGAACAAACAAATCACATAGTGTAGCAAAAATAAAGGTCGAAAGAAGCACGATGCGACGAAAAACTACGCAAAGATGCAGCTATTGTGCACCGCGCCGCCCGCGCGGGCCGCGCCAGAACTGGTGGCTGACGGATTGGATTGCATCGACTTTTAGGCCTGTAGATCTGTTACGGCCACGGTGGTTGCGGCTCCTGGTAGGAGTTCAGTTTTCATGGATAGGGTCCTAAATTTTCCTTCCTCCAAGGTCCCTATCGGCTATCATGGAAAGCAGCATGCCTCGGTTACCTCTCTGAGGAATGCTGGGGGTGAAAAGGGCTTTAATATCAGCACCGTATTCGAGGGATGTTAACTGATTAATCCGAATTGCTGGTATAGAAATCTGATCGGCTGAATTTGTCGTTTGCAAAACAGAATTTCTACCCAAATTTTTTTTGTGTGAGGTAAAACAAAATATGTATGTGAAGTAAATTCATATACCCAGAGGGATATTCCCGGATGCCCGTCGGACATACATCCGCGGATATCCGCCAGCCATCCGATAATGAATGTCCCTCGGACATACTCCGAATCTCCGATGCGTATATCCGGGTATGGACGTCCATAGGGATGCCCTACGGACATACCCACCTGGCACTGGAGATTCGGATCGTGATCGTACGTACCACGGATATCCGTGGTTGACTGGGCTCCGCCGATGGCAGAGCGGCAAGCCACCACTGGATGAAAGGTTGGTCGACTCCTCCCGCCGTTTGCAGGGAATTCAAAAAAAAGGCGGGAGCCCGACGTTAATCCATTTAAATTAGGGAAATTTGCCGCACGGGGCAATAATTCGAAGTTTCCAAGAACACTCGGAACGTGTAGATCGAGTTCCAGCGGTAAAAATAGGAGTTCAGATTCCTCTTCTGTGCACCTTTAAACATTAGGGTGGGGGTTACGCTCTGGGTAATATATGCTGCCCATTATTCGGCACCTGACAGTGCCATATTAATTTAAAGGCTCGTACACACCCGCGTTTCGGATTTTGCAGGACGCAGAGGTGTTCCTTGGGCCCAGCGAAACGGCTCCAGGCCAGGATGCCCGATATGATGCGTGCATGCCGATCTAAGAGTCCAATTCTCCTGTCTCGACGTCACCGGATGTATGCTACCTTCGTTACTATCCTGTCGCAAATGTTACACACTTTGGACATTTTTCGTTTATTTTATAGTATGGGTCGCCTCACTGTTACATGATATGAAGTGTTTTGCAATGACAGTGAAACGCGCTCTCGGTGGTATAAGCAATTATATGTTCCCTAAGTGGCTGTCCTCTGCCCTGTGTTGTTTAGTACTCTCGATCAGCTTCATTCCAATTCATCGTAACGTTCGCATTTCTTTGTACGCGAACTACAATGCATGCTGCTTTTTTGCAGCCGCGGTCGACATTCCAGTCTCTGTATGAGTGCCCGCAATCATATTTCGATGCCCTCAAAGAGTGGTCAGTTAACATATTATTGGCATTCAGTGAAACGTGGTATGCAGATACCGAAGACAAAGACCTAATGAACTACAGACCTGCACAGGTGGCACTGCTCCAGCGTGCATGTTCTAGTTCATGCCTTTTTCAGCTAGGATAGAAACATTACAGTTGGTGCTGCGTTAATATATACCTGTTGATAAAACGGCCTCCTTCATCATTTTGTTTCCAACATAACAGTTGCAACGTTTATCCACGTAATCATTGTCCTCCATTTATCTATGCTAGGCATGGTGGTGCCGACGAAAAGAAAGCGGCCAAAAAGAAGACGATGTTTGTACTCTTCTACAGCGAAAAAGTCGTTATTATGGCCATTTTCATTGCTGACGTTATGATAGCAGAGAAAGACAAAATAAATATATTAAATAGCAGACACGAAATGGCATAAAATGATGATGATCATAGCAAATGAACAGGGCAACCGAGCGCCCTCAACGGCCAAAGAGCTAACGAAAGTTGGCGCACGCTGCTTCATAGGACCCCGTCATCTGTGCAGGTCTAGTTAAGTAGGTCTTGCCGCAGACATCGTCCTCTGCGAAGGCTACAAGTGCGAAACAGTGCTTATAGAAAAAATAATTAAGGTGGTATAGTAGAGCGCTGTATGTTAGAAATAAACTTTCATGTCAGTGTATGTCACATTTATAGTGTAAGTCGTCATTATGAATCGCTATTTATCTAAACACCATTTTTTGTGTTCGGTGTTGTCTGTCGGTCCTCTTCTCGATCTCTGCAAGACTTCTATTATTTTCTAGATAATACGCCAGATATGCTACCCTTTGATAAAAAAAAAACAGTTATTGTGGGAAATTCAAATATCCCCTGCAAAAGAATTCTTTTTTGATCTCCCCATGTCCAGGCAGGCTGTCACGGAGTGTCTTTATGCTCTGAAGGTGTTTGTGCTATGGCCGATGAATTGTCACCTGTGTGATCGCGCGGAGACTATAAATCATTGCTTTAGGCTTTGTTCTTCTAGGATATATAATAACGAACTCTTGACAAGGACACTGAGATCACACGGTAGAGTATCAGATTTTTGCCTGTTGAAAAAAAGTTTGTTGTGATCTATTTATGTTGATGGGACTCTTCAGTTTGTGGAAGAGCCGTATGATGGACCGAGATGCCGAGTCACCACCTCCGACGAAGTCTCTATTCCGAGAGCGGCACGCCTTTGTGAGGAGAGGATGTGCGGCGCACGAGCTCCTGTACAGTTTACCTCTATTGACACCTGCGTGTGCTTCCCAGAATTTTGATGTTCATGTTTTCGGGGCTATGGGGATTTCGGGGGTATGGTGGGATCTGAAGCACCTGAGGAATGAGGCATGAGTTGGTGTGGGTTTTGAATGCAGGGATGCATTTAGCGCCTACAATGTCACCTCCCTTCGTCCAAATATTAGTTTATGTCAGTCCGTAGTCCGTACACACCCCGAGAAAATGACTATCTCCAACTGGTATATCCGCTGTCACTACCGCTTGTAGACAGGAAGGAGTTGAAAGAAATAGATGAGAAATAAAATACTGAAGGTACAGGCGCGTCGCATTAACTACGTACATCGAAGTTATTGCTGCAGCAACAGATACCCCAAATACCCGCTCCCTTTAAACTGGTTTGCAGGCTGTAGAAGCTTATGCAAAGCGAACTTGCTCATGTAATCGTTGCAAGCTCTTCAAATTAGTGGGACAACAAAAACTGGCTCCAATTTTGTTCGCAGCGAACCATGACGAAAGTAAGAATTTATATAAATTAAAGACACCGTACGTGAAGCAAAATTTTATCCTCTTATGAATGCACAATAACCTCACGAGATGACCTAAAAGACACTCATTTAAAACATTGCAGCTTTTATGCTTTTTGAACTCGTAGATTGGCTTTCTGTGTGTTGCGTTCTGTCTAGCATTCGCGCACAAGTTCCAAGCATTCCTCGCTGTGCTCTTGTCCGCGCTCGCAAGTGCTTGTAGTGTCCACGTTGCTCGCATCGACTGTGATATTTTCCTTGCGTCCGGTTGGTTCTTCGCGTGAATAAAATATCTATAAATGGTTGTGCTAACGCTAGCCTTCGTTCCTTGCATCCGCCAGACCAACCCCACCTGGAACACGTGACAACACTGAAAAGTAATTTAAATTAAAAACAAATGCCTATGCAGAGACGCCGATATCATACACTCTACGTCATCGCTGGGTGCTTAAAGTGAGGTAAAGAAACAAGTGCATAAATTTTTCTTTAGTGACAACCTTCCTTGTGTATGCATGAGGTCTGTTTTGACCTCACTGAACATCACACATGCGTTCCTTCATTCGGGTAACCTCGGCGTTGCATAGATTAGACCGGTAATTTTTTTTCAGTAGTTTTTCTATGCAACAAAGGAAAGAAAAAAAATTTGGCAGGTGGGAATGCGAAGGTGTTACTGTCCCTGGGTGCACTGTTTACGCGTAATGTTCGTACAGTCTTTGTCAACAGAAACCAGGCTACACGTATTTAAAGAGATTTCTTTTATGCGCACAGAAAGACGACACAATAAGACAAGGTAGACAGGATGGAGCGCAATCCTTCCCGGGTTTTGGCTTGCACGTGGCACTGATGACTATCCATTCTTTTTGGTATAAATGTCATGTACTTTTTCCGGAATAAAACAGTTGAAAGTTTGCGCTCCGTCCTGTCTACCTTGTCTTATTGTGTCGTCTTTCTGTGCGCATAAAAGACATCTGAGTATGAACCAACTAGCCCCACAACGCATATTACTGGTATATTAAAGATATTATGCCACAAGTCGTATATTAAAGCTATTATGCCAGACCTCAAGCTCTAAACCTCTGTATTGTAAGAAGAACCCCTGCTCTCACCTTCAAAGAACTTTATGATCTTTAGGGAAGCCCTGAGGGCTCTGTTATACGAGTGAGAAGCAAACCATGGAGCCTGGTTACTTTTGACAAAGGCTGTACATGCATTAAATTTCTTTGAACCGCACGACCGAATCGTTGGTTCCTACTTTAGATTCGTGGATGGTGATTGCAGTCGGTTGTGAGACCGGGAATTGAGTTCTTTTTAGGATGATGTGGGAGACGCCTTTCCCTTTGAGGTGGTACACACACGCACGTACGGCACCACCAGGAACTCTGTACGAAGAACGGTTGTATCATAATTTTTATACTGAAGTCTGGGAAGGAATACAATTGAAAGTGCACGTATCAGTTCGAATCCCAGCCGCAAGCTGGCCTCCAACTTGACTAGCACATGTGAGCTGTATGCAACGAGAAATCGTATGACACCAACCGGAACGCTGTACGACAAAGGGTTGCGTCCCATTTTTGGTACGAATGTTGGGAAAACTGGTCCCACATGGAGGTCGGCCAGTGGCGAGTATATATAGACAAAACTACATGCGTAGGATTTTCTGAAGTGGCGGTTCTCGGCTCACTTTGTGCCTCATACGGCCTCTTGATGACGTCACTCTACTTTTTAACGCGATAGCGTTTCTGCGTCGTGTCGCAGAAAAGCAGCCGTGGGCGTTATTGACGTTGTAACACGAGAATCTAAAAATAAAAAATGTCAGAGAGATACGGAGAATCGAACCCAGGTCTTTCAGAGTGCGAGGCATGCAGGCATAGAACACGCTACGTAGTGTTGTTGATTTGACCTGGATAAAAAGTAGATCTCGTGAATCGGTTGTGGTCTTTGACTTCGTGAAGTGTCTGTGTACTGGTGCGTACATGAGTAATTATATGAGTTTGCAAATTTAGAAACGGGACCCGATAACAATCGCGTTCTACTGCCATAAGCTGTGGCAACGTAGCGCCATCTATGTTGTACTGGTGAAGGTAAGTGCGAATAGCTTGCGTTGAGGTACTGTACTGTTATGACCGCATTCGGTTTGGGTTTATGGAGTTCTACGTTCCAAAGCGACTCAGGCTATGAGGGACGCCGCAGTGGAAGGCTTCGGTAATTTCGGCGACCTGGGCACTGACATCACGTGCACTGACATGCAACGTGCATTGTGAACGTGCATTGTGAACATTGTGAACGTGCACTGACATCACACAGGGGTTGTTGATTTGAATTTGGAGGACCGGCAGACGAAAATTTTGAAGACGTAGGCCGGTGATAACACTATGGCTTCGCCCCTGCGAGCGGCAGCGTGGGTGCAACCCTTCCGACCTTTTCGGGCTCGGGCAAGCAGAGGTGACCGGACCTGTGTGCCTCATGTTTTGTGCGGGTGTCAACCATTGCGATGTCCTGGAACCCGTACCGCCCGAGCGCCTGTGACGTACGCGTCTGTGTGCTATTGTGGTCAACGAATGCGACGCCAACGGAGACGCATACCTCCATTACGGCCTCTCTCTCTGTCTTTTCTCTTCCACTACAAACTTCCTCCTTTCCCTCACTGCGTAGTTGAGGTGTCCACCGATATGTGGGACAGTTGCTACGCCTTTCCTTTCCTCCAAAATCATAATGGAGACGCACAACGGCCAATTCAGGGAGCAGCGTCACTGCAGCCCGTTCGTGATCTTTTCGGGCGGCGTATGTGCTGTTTTGAAAGGCCTCCTATGGAGACTCCGAGTGATTTGACCAGCAGGCAAGACGTCGCGCCGAACGGGCGGTGGCGTTCCGTGGACTCCCTGTCGCATCACACTCTTAAAGGCGAAGCTCAACCGTCCTCCAATTTTATTGCCATCACTGGGATTTTCTCTACCATCTGCGAGTGCACACACACGCAAGCACGCACGCACGCACGCACGCACACACGCACACACACACACACACACACACACACACGCGCGCGCGCGCGCGCGCAAGCGCACGCACGCACACGCACACACAAACAAACACACACGCGCGCGCGCGCACACACGCACACACGCCGCCGGCTTTTCTCGTAGTGAGAATAGTATTGCTTTCGCATTAAAAAACTGCTGCAGGGGTATGGCCAAGTGGTTTAGGCATCGTAAAACGAAGCTGCTCTGTTCACGCCAGCGCGCATTCCAATCCCCATCGGCACTATCGTTCTGGCAAGTTTCTTTTTTGCTGCCTCCCATTCGGAGAAAGCTCGAAATTTTTCGGATAAGTTTGGCATCATGTTCAGGTTCTGCTCCACACACTTCTGATGGTTCGGCTGATGTTCGCCTGAGTAAGCCCAAAATGCGGGCTAAAATCACGTCATGCCTCAAAAAACGTATTTATGGGTGTGCTGAGATAACGACGGCAATCGTGGCCTGATGGCCATTTTTGGTTTTCAGGGAAATTGTCACATCTGACGGGCAAATGTTTCGGCACAAAGGAATCGACCTTAGTTTCGCAATAAGCATCGTAGTTTTCTCGCACAAGAGGTGTAAAAAGTCGCTTTTACGATTTCTCAATATTGATGATAGTGATGGTGCATTTCAATGGCTCAAGGGCAGCTTTGCTGCCGAAGATCGCCATGGCACGAGGTATTTTTTTTTTACACAAGGTGCGGCCAGAAACCCGTTTTCCAACAATTTCACCGCAGAGAAGCTGAGTGCAAGGACACAGGAAGACTTGTGCCGGTTAGTAACCGGTGGGTACCCAGCGGCACCGGGGATTGAATCCCGCACCTCCCGCATCCGAGGCGGATGCAGCAATGATTAGGCCACCGCAGCGGTGACTTCGCAATATCGCAAGTTTGGATCAGTGCAGAATGAAACAAAATTTTTAGTGCCAGAATTTTTCTGAGTAATTTGCATACCTTTCTCATTGAAGCAGTGCAAAAAGGTTTCTTTTCGTTACTCTTGGGATTTCGCACCCCAAAAATCGCAGATATTGTTGAAGGAGTTATGCGTTCCAGAAAGGCCTGTTTTCAACACAATTAAAGGGAGAACATGGAGTACTAACACGAAGATGAGCCTTTTCCTGAGTACTCATCGGTCCTTTCTACTTCATCAGGAAAAATTCGTAGTGCCAGAAGGCTAACGTTTATTTATAGTTGCGTTCTGAAATCTTCCAGAATTCGAGAATTGCGGAGAATGGGTCAACTTTATCATGCATTTAAAAGAAATTATCGTCCATATATTTTTTTTAATTTCCGTTAAAGACCTTCACTAGCTGACCATTTTAGAGCACCAATAAAGTGTTGCGTTATTTTAATTGAACAAATAAAATGTATAATGGAGACCATATTTCATTTACTGCTTCCATTCCTGGACATTGCGCGTTAAAAAGAGTAATCGTCACTAGTTCCACTGTGCACTATCCACATGGGCTTGTATTTTAGTTTGTACAAGGACTGAATTTCAAAAATTGAAAAATTGAATGAAAAAAAATTTGAGAAGCTTGCTTTAGCTTTTTAGCCCTCTTTTTTATTACATTAAAACGTTAATAAGCTCTCTATTTTGTTTACTTTTTCCAGGTATGTATGGTCAATAGGAACGAGAAAAATATTCCGTACTTCCTAATACGAATGTTTGTTTCAGTGCTATTTCGATGTTTCCTTAATGTTAGTATTGCTTAATATATGTTTGCAAATATGTAAGCGTTTATTTGTAGTTGTGGGCGACTTTTATATACCAGCTTGCTTCCAGCAGAAATTATTGTTTATGCACTTAAGACAGTGATACTTTGGAATGGAATAGTAATACCTCGATGTGAAAAGACACTTTTAATTGGTCGGTTATTATAGGCTGAGACGCAAGACAGAGGGGGCTTAGGCACAACTAGACGATATTAGTACAGGAATGCATTCAACAGCAATTTTTGCACCTCTCTTTGTCCGCTGATTTTTGTCCGTTCGTTCCTTCACACTGTAGTTCGACCCGAACCCATGCGGTCGAACCAGGGGATTGGCGGAACACCCTTTTCCCAAGCACTTCATCCCAGAAGAGCACCAGGCCGAGGAAAATCTTGTACTCAATAGAAAACCGATGGGTACGCGGCGGCACTGCAGGGGATCGAACCCAGTACCTCCCGAATGCGAGGCCGATGCTTTCCCGCGTTGCTCATTTATAAAATTACATCGCTGCGCGTCGTATCGTCGCCAAAATCACGTTAACATCTTCTACATCATGAAATACCCGAACTGCGTCTGTATTTCCTGCGCTAAAGTATCGAGCGAAGCCCATTTTTATCAGGTACAACGCGGGAAACGCAACCCAATGCGCTTTCAAAAGCGCATTTCTGACGCTCGATATATCGAACCTTACTGCCGATTCAGAAAATTTAAAAACTGGGCTGGTCATCGATGTTGCCGGCCTTCAATTTCGCAATATAATCCTTCACCCTAAAATAAAGCACACGAAAACAGCGCAAACTTCACTAAGGACGCAGAAAGGGGAGACGAGACACAGGCGCTGAGTTGTTAGTCAGCGCCTGTGTCTCGTCTCCCCTTTCTGCGTCCTTAGTGAAGTTTGCGCTGTTTTCGTGTGATGGAAAACCAACTAGCTCGTGATCTGTTCTTCTAAAATAAAGAATTATTAAGTTTATTACTTATTTCTGAATAACTTGTCTTTTAACTGAACTCTATAATGTACAGTCACGCCAAGACTGTACACGGATGCGGATTCACGGAAAAAAAAATTATCGTGGGAGGCTGTGCAGAAATAATTTTTTTTCCCAGCAAATCCGCATCCCTCAAACTTTTGTCCGTGACTGTACATAATGTCTGCCTTGCAGAATAATCCACTTGCACAGATAACACCCATGTATCTCTCAAGATTCTTAAAATGAAAGTCTGTATAGATTTTTAAAAAAAAATCACTTGGTAGATGAACACGTCGTGAAGATGTGCCTTGAATTGGATATTTCCAGACCCGGATGTCCCGACTCGTGCAAAATATCGGAAATAAAGGCAGATCTCTGCGCAAAGTTATCTGATATAGCAACGCGAGAACGGTTAAGTTTTTTTTTTGCCAGTGGCGCGCTTTTACTGCGGTTGGAAACATGACTTTTAATTACTCGTCTTGTGTACCACCAACCTTCCAGCAGATTTACTTACCTGATTTAAAATGAAACTATCGTGGATTGGATGTTGAGAATACAAATATTTTGGCGTTACTCCTAACAATACGCTCACAAGGTCAACACACATCACGGATATTTGTTCAGTGGCGTCAAGGAAATTGTGGTTTATAAAAAGAAAGCTCAAAACACGCGCCTGTAAGAACGAAAATATTAGCTTGCGATGCCATTCTGAGATCTGAATTCGGAAGTCTGGAACTCGCATACTAAAAAGGACACTTTAGAACTGGAACGAGTCTAAAGAAGAACAGTGAGATACGGAAAATATGCCGGGAAAGATTCCCATTTTTCGTTTATGTTACAAAACGGAATACAGACATCAGAAATATGCAAGAAAATTAGTCGCCTTGTACTACTACACACTACTCTGTATGGAAAAAATAATACGACGTTACCCGCTGCCTTATGTGAGCCTACTACGAGAAGAACACTATACAGTGATGAATATTTGCTTGTCCCAATTTTCTCCAGAACAAACGCTTACAAGTCCGGTTTTTTTCCTTAGAGCGGTGACCGAGAGGAGTTCACTTCCCATTGGTATACTGGAATCAAATGAATTCATGGCAGCATCAGAAAATTATTTTGGTCAAACGTTTAGGGGAATCCCCTAAGGTGTAGTAGATTTGTAATAAGGGTATAATTACTCATTGACGTCCACCAAAGCGCAGCCAAACGGCTACAAAGGAAAGCTATACAGCCTCCTCAGAAACTTCGTAGTTAAAGAAAAATTCGTCCTGGTGCGGGGCTCGAACCCGGGACCACCGCTTCACCGGAACAGTCGCTCTACCAATTGAGCTAACCGGGACGGCAAGCTCATGGTAGGGCCAGGGCGAATTCACTCTGGCGCTACCATAAGCTTGCCGTCCCGGTTATCTCAATTGGTAGAGCGACTGTTACGGTGAAGCGGAGGTCCCGGGTTCGAGCCCCGCATCAGGACGATTTTTTCTTTAACTACGGAATTTCTGAGGAGGCTGTATAGTTTTCCTTTCCAGCTGTTTGGCTGCGCTTAGTTGGACGTCAGTGAGTAATTACTCCCTTATTAAAATTATTTTTATAAACTTTAGCGATGTCGAAGTGTAATCTATGCTTCTTTTTGTGCGTTATGTTAATGTCATTTAACATTATTTACGCTTGCCTGAGCTTTCTTTTTTATTTGCTGAAAAGCCGCTACTGCTTGAGCTAAAGTAATTCTAAAAACTAAATAAATACATAAATTAAGAACGCTTCTGCAACAGCCCAGCGGCAACATGGTTTTGTCCAGAACGGCAAATTTGAAAAGGAGTACAGCAGAATTAATTAAGCTGTTCGTTCGGAGCCAATATGAAAACCTACCCGATTCAAATTACCCGCGCCTCGGCTATGTTGTTCGAAGAACGCGCGCGCGAGGGCGCCGGCAGCTCGCCAGTTTTGGCCAGTTTAATCGCATTCAGCTCCTCATCACCAAGTGTGTGCCATGCGTTCTTCGGTACGTTTTGCTCGTCGTTTGCTTACCACAACAAATCAATGCAAAGGAAACTGGCATTGTTCTGCTCCCAGCCGTTATATTTCCTTCGGCACTTTTCAACGTTCGCATTAAAACCGTGTTTACCCTTACGGATGCTCTACTAAGTTGTTGGTGATCGTTGGACATTTATAGCCGAACGATAAAAAGAAATATTCCTCCTGCTGAAGCACAACAATAATTGCTTCGTGTGTTTTGTTGGTGCCGTAGGCTCATGCAGTACACCGTATTCTTTCCTAGTTTGCCGTCGTTTGCGCCAGCTAGTTGGTATGACCCCAGCAAACTGGGTCATACAAACTAGCTGGCGTACCAACTAATTGCCATTTTTCTTGCTTTAACCAAAATGAAGTGCATGAAACGACCTGTATATAATGATTACTGAGACGCATAGATCTAGTAGACAGGCCGTCCTGAAAAGCGCCTCACCCAAAAAACACCCTTTACAGATTACTCGTCATCACTTTAATTTTTCGCGTAAAAAACGGAGCATAAATGCAGATCTGGCACAGAAGAGTGTGAAAATAGTGCCTGCGCAGACTGAGATACTATTTTGGTGTGTGTGTGTGTGTGTGTGTGTGTGTGTGTGTGTGTGTGTGTGTGTGTGTGTGTGTGTGTGTGTGTGTGTGTGTGTGTGTGTGTGTGTGTGTGTGTGTGTGTGTGTGTGTGTGTGTGTGTGTGTGTGTGTGTGTGCGCGCGCGCGCGTGCGCGTGCGCGTGCGTGCGTGCGTCCGTCCGTCCGTCCGTCCGTCCGTCCGTCCGTGCGTGGAAAACATTTCATGAACAGAATAAATCGAGGGTTCGGTGGGCCCTCATTCCAGGAACACCATTAATATTTGGGGGCATCAATAAAAACACGGACGTTAGCGTGCATTGGCCCGCTTCCTTTGTGTCGCGTATCAGCTTGCTTTTCAATGCAAATCATGATTCCATATGTCTCATTTCATTGCCCCGACATCTTTTCATTTACGTCGTCAAGAAGATCCTTTTCGCTGTGCAGTTGAGAGAACGTACGTTCGTTCCAGAACTTGCTCAAAACTGCGAACTGGTGTCAGCTGTTGCCTTTGCTTCTTTTTTTCGCGCATAGAACATCAGATTTTTTCGAAATGAGCCAAATGCAGAAACCAAAACTAAGACAAATTTCGCTGTAATGGAAAGCTCATGCATAGATCTTACTTTTTAAAAAGCTGTGAGTACTAAAGGTTCCCGGTAATGTCTAGAAAACCTGCGCGCAAATCCATTCAAAAATCAAACAGGTCCTGCTGATGTACAGATAAACAAAAATTGACAGAATCACTTAGGACTGCTTACGTGCTGTGAAAAGGCGAAAAGCGTTAGTATGTCATCGTGAGCGTTCTACCTCGACGCAGGTTGCTCACTGAGAAGGGAAACGAAGACGCGCCTCGTAACGCTGATTCCACGAACGCTGAATCCACTAAGGTCCGAGTGAAACACGTGGACACTCGTTTCGAATACCTTCTGCGAGCTAGCCTCCAACCTGACTAAGAGACGTATGCTTTATGCAACGAGAAATCGCATGACACCACCCGCAACGGTGTGCGACGAACGGTCGCGCCATAATTTTGATATCAAAATTGGTTTTTGAGGCAAAGAATTGGTGCAGTAACTGTCTCACATCTCGGTGGACTTGATGACGTCGGCCTACTAACGCGGTAACGTTAAAGGCCCTGTTCTCCAGGAAATCCGGCGTTGTCGGCGTCGGCGTTGTGAGCGAAAAATCGCGAGCATTGCTCTGGCAAGTGGTGCCCGGAGAGCAACCTACGATGCAGGTAAGCCACCTAGGTCACGTGGCCTTGCGACTTAATCGCACCCTGCCCACCAGATAGTGAGAAAACTGCCCACCGTGGCAGGTGGCAGTTAATAATTGGTCGCTCGGGAAGAGCAACCTGGCCGGCACAAGGTCCACCGCTGGGAGCACCAGCCATCGCAGGGCAGTGGCGAATCGCTTAAACGCTGAACCACTGCGCCAGGAGGGGTATGAGGACCTCCATTGATGTATGAATGTAAAATAGAGAATAACCTTCGGCATATATGGGAATTAACCCACTGTGCTATAGCGTCATATCATTAAGGCGGACCTGAAGTGTCCCCTCCAACTTTTTCCTTCCCATCGGTGGGATTTTCTGTACCATCTGAGAGTACACACACACCAACATACGAACACACTAGCACATGCCGCCGGATATTCTCGTAATGGGAATCCACTCGTGTGGGCCCTCTTTGTAAACTTGAACCTCTTATGTCGCACTGTTTCGAGCGTGGTTTAATTTATTCCTTCCCCAGCGCTACTTTGTCATCGACTGCAAAAGGTATGAAGAGATCGGCGCGCAAGACCTGAACCCAGCAAATCACGATAACAATGGGGTCATCACCCCCGTCACCGATGAAGCAAGGATGCGCCTCTGCTGCAGTGAACAGGAAAGCGCGTGGCCGAGATAGTTGGCCGTGGTTTTCTCTATTCATTATTACAAGCGAAACAGCAGATGAAGACAGGAATTACTAATACTAGCCATTGTCCTGTCGTTTCGCCTCCTGTACGCCTCTACCGTTTCACCACTACTCATTAATTTAGAATGTCACAGTGAAGTTAGATATATTCCAGATCCCGTACATTATAGCTAGTTTAATTTTCGCTGCCGAAGTCTGCAGCAATCGATAAGGCTGTTATATCAGTGCTTGCGACAGAAGTTTGCTAGTCGCATTTACTTGTTTGTTTTAAAGCGCAGTAGCGCTCCTGATTGCGCACAATAAATGTTGTAATTCTTTTTCTGATGGATTCACAACATAACCATTTTCACGCGTTATTTTCTTAAAGAGAGCTTAAAAAGAACTGTAGAAATAATCTTCGGAACAGAACTGGGTCATATCCGCTGTTTCACATCGAAAACAGTCAAATCGAAAGTTTACATGCTGATATTGACCAAATTATTCGCATAATTTTTTATTACATAGTGCTGTAGAGCTGCCCTAACATGTAAAGGATGTCATGTAACAGCTTGGTTAGCGCTACAGTTTATGCGGATAACAAATTTTGTCGTTTTCCTGTTTTAGTTTAGGTGAATTTGGCTCATTTTGAAAAACTCTTCATCTGTAGTCCTCCCGTCCTCGTTCTAATTCTTCGTCCCTTCACGGCCCTACCAACCTTCTTCCCCTGTTCGTCTGCTAGTTGCTGTACTGAATCACGCCACAATAAGGAAACGAGTTTTATTCCAAATGTGGTTCGACAAAAAAAAAAAAAAGAAGCCTGTGCGAACTCTGTCGAGAACTTCCCAGAAAGAAAACACGTGCCGGGTCGCATCACGACAGTGGGCTTGAAAAAAATACGCAAATAGCGTGTGTGCGCTTTTATATATTATATACATATTTGCATGCACGCACGCGCGTGTGTGCGTGCGTGCGTACGTGCGGGCGGGCGGGCGTGCGTGCGGGCGTGTGAAGCAAGCCAACATGCAGCCACCGAAACTAAGGAACATGTAGGGGATGTTTCTATTTCTTATTTGTGGTGTTGATCAATGGGAATTTAATAGTACAATTATTTTATCGCTTAAAGATAACGGATTAGAAAGCAGAAGGGAAAACAACCACATGAAGCCGGCGGGATATCCGGATCACTGTAACACTTGCCTTTTTTTTTAAAGCCACTTTCCATTCTGATTGCCTGTAGCATATGGTATTGAGCACCTCGTTTCCTTGTTGCCTTAACTGTTGTGTTGCGTACGTCGCTCTGACTGTCTAGTACCTGGGACATTCCCCATCCGCTTTTCGCCGCAGACACGCCACCAGCATTTGTCCTCCGGCAGGCCCGGCAGCAGCCTTGGGGCACCAAAGGCAATAGAACTTTATCCTCTCGTTTTTGTCCGCTTCCCTCTTTTTCCTGGGCTGTTCTCCCTCAGTCTTCCTTTCTCACGCACGGCCGGGAATTAATGCAAGTGACATGAATAAATGATCTCGCTTCGTGTCTCGCGAAGGGCACAGAGCCTGTCGAGGCAGAGGCAGGTTCAAATTCTCTTTGAGGAAAAACCGGGCCGCCGATGAAAAGGAAGCAGGAAGAATAAAAGCAGAGGTCGAAGAGGTGGAAAGCAAACAGAGCTGGAAAGACTGCAGAGCGAGCGTCTCTCCAAACAGGCCTCGTCTTTCGCCACCACCTCCGCTGTTTCCTGCGGCGCTCCACTTCGTCGTTGCGCACTTGTCTTCGCTGCGCAGCGAAAAAAAAGAAAAAGAAACCGCTCTCCGTTTCTCCCGACGTCACGGCTGCAGCGCGGCAGAGTGACCTTGTTGCAGGAGCAAGATCAATGTGGTTGAGTAGAAGGGCGATTCGGTCCCAGAAAGGCATGGCTACCCAGAAGAAAAACAGAAAGAATAATGAAGGAAAATTATGCGAGTTAGCGTGAAACAAAAGCATAGAAGACGGGCTTGCGCAAGGGTGGCTCGCAAGAGCGGGAGCTCAATACAAGCGAGCAGAGAACGCTGGAAATAGTCGCTGGAAGTCATTGCTAATGAGAAAAATAACACGCGCACATTTTGATGAGGGCTGCCAATAGAGGTGCTGACAAACTAAGCCTCTTTAAGAGAGCTCCTAATGCTCTCCTTTCTAGGAAGTCCAGGGAACATCCCCTAGTCTTTAACAGCAGTGGTCTGGTTCTTTCCATGTCATACCCGCAGCGCAGGCGCGCTGTTCAGCCTCTCGCTGTTTTGATATGCAGCGACGACCTATCAGATGGCCTAGCTTCGATTTCGACGAGTTATGTTTACTTTTGTTTTTGCTCTTTCGCCCAAAATGAACGTACTTCTAGAGTTCGTTTGTGGACCGAAAAAATTCGCACGAGTACAGTTAACATACCATCGGCCGTAAAAGTTTACGGCATGCGCGTTCTGGGAAATAAAAAAAAACATACTGTTGCGTTGCCTCGTGGCCAAGTCTTCTGAAAATGCTACCAGCTGGTGGAGCATGCTCGTTCCCACACGTGTTCAGCCTTTTCAAGAGACTGACTTGCGTCAATGCATCGGAATATTTTTTTTTTTCCCGCGCACACCCATCCCATAAACTTCGGTGGCCGAAAGTGCGTGCTTCCTCATCATTTTTTTTTTTTGTTCTTATCTCCCCGAGGAAGGCGCGCTCCTGATGTGCTCGTATAAATTCGCATCTTCCCCATCTTCTTCGGTTGCCTGCCTTGTCACAGATACCAAAACGATGTCGTCGTTTCTATCAGTTAATTGGCTTCCAGTTGCGTGGCCTCTGGCGAAAATCAATGCTGTTTCTTCTGACAGCTACATATTTAACTCCGTGAGCTATATAGCGCCGCCGCTAGCGCTTCGCTATTTCGCACGAATATTTGATTTATTGGTTTGGTTTATTGGGCTTTAACGTCCCAAAGCGACTTAGGCTATGAGAGACGCCGTAGTGAAGGCCTCCGGAAATTTCGACCACCTGGGGTTCTTTAACGTGCACTGACATCGCACAGTACACGGGCCTCTAGAATTTTGCCTTCATCGAAATTCAGCCACCGCAGCCAGGATCGAACCCGCGTCTTTCGGGTCAGCAGCCGAGCGCCGTAACCACTGAGCCACCGCGGCGGGGCGCACGAATATTTGTATTGCACGGATATTTGAGGATGTAGCGCATAATAATGCAAATATTCGTTTCGTGTTTGATTCGGTTCTGTTCTTTCACTATTCGATTCGCATTCGATTCGGACACAAAGCTAGATTATTCGTACTCGATTCGGTTTCAAAAAAGTACCCTTCGCACACCCCTACTTTTTCTGCGTAACGTGAAGAGAAAAAAAATTCTAAATATCGAATATTTTTACAAGCTTCAACGGAACGCTTTTTTTATGCATGCACAATGCTTGTACTATCGCGATGGAAAGAAACGCGAACAACGCGGTGCCTACGGGCTCCGCTGTTCGAATTTCTCTTTATCGCGTTTTTACCTGGATGGTAAGAAAAAGACGTTCGAGTCGTCCTAGAATGTATCATGGACGACTCTAGCACCTTTTCGCCATCACCGAAGTAAAAGCGTAATGAAAATAAATGCAAACGGCGGAGCGCCTATGCTCAGCTTTGTTCGCATTTGTTTCCATCGCCCCTCTACTCGGAGGTTTCGATTGCTCAGACATGCGAAATTTTGCCGAGGTTTCGCGGTGAATGCGTAAATGTGAAGGCATAATACCTGGAGATAGCTCAAATTGGGCAAAAACAAAAATGCGATCGAAATTTCTAAATGGTTTCTTGAAAGGGTCAGCCTTAAAAAAATATTGTAAATATGAAAACAATAAAATTCGCAAACTACGCGCTGCTTAGCATTAGGATAACATTGCTCTCAATATTAGGTAGCGTACAGTCCCGGCCATAATATCACGGAGCATGCTTCCGTGATCAAACTTTTCTAATGCCTTACATATAGCACGTGCTAGCACGGGCCGCCGGAGAGTTTGCTTATAAACCGAAGAAACTATCTAATCTTTTCAACGGACCGAGTGAGAAAATTTCAAAGCCGAATCGTGCTCCGTACATTGGCCGAGCTCGCTTCACGAAGCAATGCAACTTCCGCGATGCTAAAACGTTATCCATTTAGCTGCGAATCGGTCTGAGTAAGGTCTCTCGCAATGTCTTTGCGTGTTTTGTATCACGCATTCCGGCGCATTCAGTTGCTGGAACATGCGAGCAATTGAGTCATATAGAACGTCTTCCAGTTCGTTCATCACGCTTATGCGCTCCCGTGTTAACAGTTGCTACCTTGGCTTCGATTTTGAACGCCTGTATCTTTTGTTCTGAAGCTCGCTGCCGAATTATTCAAAGCCTCTGATGTTGCTTGGAACGCTTCTGTATGGCTTGATCGAGGGATTCCTCCTTAGAAGTGGTTTGTTACAGCGGACGAATTCTCCTCTTGCCTTCACGGCGAGTTTGCTGCTCGCTTTACTAAACACACCGCGAAGAGAGCATAAAAATCAAATGAGGGCTTCACTTCTCGCTTTCTCGCTGCTGCGTTATGCGTTATGGAGCTCTTGAATCCGCACCGCGCTACGCGGAATCGCATCGCGTGATCCCACGAAATTTCTCAAGGTGCCACGAAACTTCTGGTCATAATTTTGTTTCGCTTTACTTGCGCGTTAGGGTGCCCAAACCCAGTTTTGCATACGAAAACTCTTACATGAGAAGCTTCGAAAAAAAAAAAAAAAAGAGCTGTTCGGTTCGCACCTCTCCTGAACGTGAAATAAAATGGCAGTCGGTTCTGAACTGCTCTCGCTTGCGTAAACAGGGTGTCCTGTGCATGCTCGTGCTTAGGAGAAGCTACTTGAGGCGCCCATAAAAAGCTTCTACGCAGGAAACATCGGCCGAAAAGCTTGCGTGACTTTGCAACTGTCCCTAAGCCCCCGCCTTAGGTGTGACCCGTTAGCACGCGACGAGTCATTACGCCTTTAGCGGCAGGTACCGGCCTTCTGCTCGCTGTCGCAAGGCACTGACTTAATGGCCAAAGAACGAAGAGTTTCCGCGCGCCATGGCCGTGGTGCTAATGAGAAAACAGCCAATTCGACTACAGCACGCACGCATATCCCAAGGATGTTATCAAGGTGAACCTTAAATGTCTCGCGGTTCGACGGCCGAGAACGGTTTCGTCAGGCATTGCACACTGGCCCTCACCTCGAGACGAGGAAAACCTCTTCCTCGCTTGACCGCGAGCACGCAACATGCAGCCACGTGCGCCTGACCCTACTTTCTCAAGCGCGAAGAAAGCACGTATGCCAACTAGCCCAGCTTTCAATTCTAACCACCTGACCAGCCCGGACACGCGCTGGCACTTTAAAGTAAATTGCTTGCGGTCCGGGGGTTTTCGGCACTCACATCTACGGTCCAACTTCAAGCAGAGACAAGCTCAGATTCTGGAAGCGATGGCGCAGTAATAGAAAGAAGGGAAGTTGTGACCATGAGACACGTGATGGCTACTGCATTTGCTCGAACATGCTGACCACCTGAAGAGCGCGGAATACACACTCGCAAAGCCAAGGCGGCATTCCTTAGTATACACACTGGAACAACAATTCGATCCACGCTGGCACTAGCATTCCACACACTGGCACTTCAGTCCACATTGGCACCCTGGCGCAATCATCATCGCGGGGTAGAGCCCACTGCAAAAATGATGGCTTTCGTGCATGTACTGTCCCTGCCAAGAGGCTGTTAAGTCGATGCACTCGTCTTTCACGTCTCGCTGTTCTGACACCTAATGTGCCCTCAGGCTCATTCATTCACTGCATCCTCGGTTCCTTATTTCCACCCGATGGACAGCGCCACAAGGAAGTATTCGACGTTCCGTAGGCTGAAACTCTATAGCGTCACGTTGAACCATGCGCACTGATCAGGCATACCGTCTTTGCCAAGAGTAACCGGGCAGCGGAGTTTGTTTCTTAACCATGCAGTGGAGCACTTGTGGCACCCCTTAAGCTCTAAATATGTGTAAGGTAAGGAGAACCCTTGTCTTCATTTTTCTAGGCCTTTTGGTCCACCCTGCTGTCTGGTTACTTTCGGCAAAGATAGAACATGGAAGGCGTTGAGACCAAGGAATAAAGAACACGTCATCCTGCGTTATAATTCCGGCCAGAACAGCGAAATATACAAGAGCTCACTGTTTACGCGTTTAGATAGGTGAATGTACCCCGGACTCTCTTCACCTCCGCATTTTAATTTTTTTTCTTGCATTCAAAGTTTGTTCATGGCGGCACTTGGTGACGTTTTCTGCGACGGTTCTGCATGATGCTCCTCAGAAACGAATTTTGATCGGACTAAATCGCCAAAGCAAAAATCCCGTCCGTCATGAGAAGCCCAGAAACGAGGTGGGCTTCGCCGACTGCTTCACGTCGAGGAAGTCGGTGTCTTAGAGTTTTTGGCTCCGCTACTCCTTGCTACGGAACGCACAATGGAAACATCACGCGGCCGTCACTTTCCGGGGGCCGCTGTAACGAAGGCGGCACTCGCGCTGCTGTGCAGCCAACCGGAAGTAGATATGATCCGGAATGAGCGGACGTGTTGGCTGGCACGCAATAAACTTGGGATGGGATTTTTATTCCTTTTTTTTTACATTAAGCCCATGCGTGGCTGCCTCGGACATCCTCCGGTTCAAGCTTCCGCTCCGCGTTATTTCGTTTCGCATCAACAATATTACATCGATTGTATAAGTCCTCCGGAAACACCGAAACAATCTAATGTTGCGTTTAAGCTGACTGGAAACGTTGACAACAGCTCAGGTCTTGTGAAAAGCAACGGAATGAAAACAATGGGGTTTCACGCGGAAACTCGCTTCGGCTTATTTCAATCGTCCATGGCTTCACCGAAAGGACTTACACCGTAGCGGATTGCCAGCACAGTTATAGACACCGTTAGTGACAAGCAGCTACATTTCTATGTTTTCGATGTAGAAATGTGATATCACAGTGAATGTTGATGGTTTAGCCCTTTATTACTGCCTCCCAACCATGTAATTTTTAAGAGTGAAAAAGGATGCTTGTCTTGATTAACTTCCGCCAATTGCTTAACTTGACGCCTAGACTATTGGGGTTGCGCGATTTTAGTTTAATTTATGGTTAGATTTGTGGGGATTAACGTCCCAAAGCGACTAAGTCTGTGAGGGACGCAGCAGTGGAGGGCTCCGAATAATTTCGACCATCTGGAGTTCTTCAGCGTGCACTGAAATCGCATTTCGCTTTATCGAAATGCGACAGCCGCGGCCGGGATCGAACCCGCGTCTTTCGGCTCAGCAGCTGAGCACCATGACCACTGAGCCACCACGGCAGCTGCGTCTGTTTAAAACACTTTCATTTGTACATGGTTTGACTGCGCCGCAGCGGAACGTTCGCCGTGTCGTTCCGCGACCAACACAATATCAGTTTCGCATGCGTGATTTCCAGATCTGGCTACACGCATCGTTTAAAAAGGACGCATGTACAGAGTCAACGGAGTGCTGAAGTTCTTGTGTAAGAGAAAGGTATTTATCCGGGACCCGCATTGATAGTGCCTGTATGCTTACATTCACACAGCGCAACAGCGAACACGGACAAGAGGGAGACAACACAAAGCGCGGTAATGGATACCACAGCGCTCTGTGATGTCTCCCCGTTGCCCGCGTTCGTTGCCGCGCTTTTTTAGTGCAAGCATGAAGTACCAACTAGCCTACAGCAATTCGTTTTGATGGCTCTACAGTTGGATACAACTCGCGAACTAAGCGGCAGATGCCCCTCAAAGGGGACACCCCAGCCACTGCCACCGGGCAATTTTCATGACACCGTGGTCAATCCTAATAAGCCGTGGCTCATCCCCTTTCATCTGCCACCCTCTGCGATGTCACGCGAGAAGGTTCACGGGGATTGACCACAATGTCATGAGAATCGGCTGGCGCTATTCGTCGGAGGGCCATGGGCATTTGCCGTTTCGTTCTTGAATTGCGTCGATTATAGTAAGCGGGTGTTTCTCGCTGTTATCATAATGCACTTTGAATTTTGCCGTTTATTCAGTTTTTAAACTTTTGTTTGTTTATTTCGCAACACATTCTTGTATGCAGGCGAGCGACTGCGCTGTAAGGTGGTATCTTGCAGCAATATTTGTCGACGTATTGCACAACTGACCTTGTTTGCGCTCGGTTTTAACACATGGGATTGTTCTATTGAGCACTTTCTGAAATCATTGGAGACCTATAGATAACCATGACCCTGCTTTCGGCTCACGACGCCCCCTGCGTAAGCACTGAAGCCGCCAGCACACAAAAGCGACCTGCGTCGCGAATTCGGGAATGAATACTCCCTGCTGAGCGCATATGGTCCCCGCAAGGAGTGACGCCGGGTAGCAGTGGCTAAAAAGAAAGGATGAAAGGTAGGAAGGTCCTTCAAGTGGACAAAATACTCGGACGACGAGGGAGTCCATAGCGTCCGTCCAGCAGCCGTGTTCGGCCGAGAGCAGCACGCACTTGTCATCGAGCTGACTCGAGCGGCGTCGCCCCTCACAGAGCATCGTTCCTGCATCGACTGCCTCACTGAAGTGAGAAGCATTTGAGCGCCGGCAGCCCATTTCGTGATTCCGTGAAGCGACAAAAGGCAACAAGGGCGTCGCATATTGGAACACTGCTCTGACGGCGTACAGCCAATGCATCACTTCTGCCGCGTCCCACTGATTGGCCGACGTCCTGTAACGATACCGAGAGAGAAAAGGCGTTTTCGATCTTCGATTCTTACCATGAATCTTACCTTTGTATCCTCGCACGCTTTGTGTAATTTTTTTCTGACCAAAATTAAGTCCTTATCCCACCCGAAGGGACACCAACATGCTGTACCAATGGAGCCCGGAGGTTCCAGCGAGCCGGCGTGCCGCAAAATCACCCCTTCTTTGCTAGAAGTGCTCCATTTTAGGCGTTGCTTCGGTGTCCTCTCTCGGCCCCCTGTGTTTTCAATGTCACACATTAGCCACCATCATTACTGCCGAGATCTCGCAGTGTGTAAGGGGGCGAGTCGTTTGACCAGTAGCGTATATGACATGCTGACCGTGTAGAGAACACGGCGGGGTGATACGACTCAATTAGAATTATATTACATCGCTACTATTTTCCCTTCCGTCATTACTTCAATTGATCCATTTCGTCCCTGCTATCAAAAGGAGAGGAATCGTCGTACTGTACCGGCCGAGGCCAACTTGTTGCCTTCGCCGGGGATATATATCTCAGTCACTGATTATCCCAGTGCTATAAACAGACCATTTGCAGCGCCAGCAGCAAGCGGCTCGTTTCTGAGTTTCGCGCAGTGCACATCCGTCCGCGATCGCGTGGCCGCAGCATGCGGCGTAGTAGGGGAGGCGCAGCAACGTGGCGCATGACTCGTGGATTATTATTACTATTAGTATCGCTTTATTAATAAAATTACGATAGTAGGAAAATGCGTTGCTAGCCGCGGCATCTGCCATCGAAATCTGAAGCCCCTGAGCTGAGACTATAGCGTGAGTAAAAGGACAGGTAGAGGACAGGAAGGCGGAAATAACGGGAGGAGCGATAGAAAGAAAAAACAGGAGGGTGCGCTGTCGCTCAGTTCCTCGCTATATACCGAAGCAGTACTCGAGAGGAAATAAAACTTCGCAGATGCAGCCGCGAATGCGACAACAGCGACGGCTACGTGAAGACACGCAGAAGTGCGCCCGTGAAGAAGAGCAAAAGCGTCATCTGCGAAAGGATCCCGAAGAGATGAGGCGCCAGACGCAAGAGACAGGCGAACCACGTTAGTGACACTCGGGAGTTCGAGCGTCGGTTCAACGTCAACCCGTTTGGATTCGCGAATTTGGTCGGCTACAGTCTCTCCAAAGAGGCTGTCAATTCCCGTGGTGGTTGTATACTTAACGGCCTCCTTCATCATAACATTGCAAGGAGGCTGAGTTAAGCCATCTGCTGACGCTGAATTTCACCGCATCTTTGATTGGTCGCTTGGTAATTTTGTTGGCTTCCCCGAAGCCGATCCACATCTTCGGGAGGTTTTCTGCGAAGCCTGGACTGCAGCGATCCTTCAAGAAATGCGGCTTTGCGCAATAACATCCTCACTGCAATGGCCCTGTACACCCCCAGTTCAACCATCCACCGTTGCCAGCACACGCCAGCTGCGAGGTCAGACGCGCGCTCGTCTCTCAACTCAGCCTCGGTTAGACGCGAGCGGCTCTAGGGCCGTTATTCATTGATCTCCATTGAGCCTGTTGGCGGCGGCAGGCATCCAGCGATGGGCCCGTGTCGCTGCGCGCGTCATCGCAACGGGTGCGGATGAGCCGGCGGCGAGCGCAGTGCAGCGCGTGTCGAGCGGACCGGTCGTACCGGTTCGCGGCGCGGTCAGTCGGCTCGCAAACAGCAACACTGCCGCGCCTGCAGTGAAAGTTGTGCGCGGCCGGGGGCGCTCGATTCCTTCCTTCCCCGCTGGTCACGCGGACCACGAACACGTCTCAATGTCAAGGGCACGCGCAGGCGTTGGCGCGCAGCCGGCGCGACCCGCTCGCCGCTGCCCCTTCCAGATCGATCTTCCTCCTCCATCGATGCTATCGGATACCGCGGAAAGTTCCGATACGCTCAAAGCTGGGGCTGCGTGGGGCGTCGGTGGCACACTCTGACGGCGTGCGTGCGGCCATCAGTGCTCTTGAGCAAGGCTGGGACTCTCGGGCAGCGCAATCGGACGCCAGCACTTTGCAAACTTCCCTCAGTAGCACGGCGGGTGCTGGGGTGTGTGTTTTTTTTAAGCTAATCTGCTCAAAAAAGTTCCTAAAAGGCAGAAGTTCAAGCACACACACGTACAGCGTTGTATGTGCGAAGAACTGCGTAGGATACAACTGTGTGTGCCGTTTATGCACGGTCGATAATCCGGCAGGGAAGGGGAGCAGGGCACCTTTAACCAGGTTAGCTTCTTATTGTAACCACTGCGCCTCTGGGGCACAGTAATAAGCGAGCCAGTTGAACGCGAGTGTCCCAAACGAAGACGATAATGGTAGCGTCAAACGCTAGGACTCAATGGTTTGAAGAATTGAAAAAACAAAGGAAACATATTGAGAAGTGAGCCGTTGGTGCGAAGCGACCACTGACACCGGAATGAGACGCGTGGGTCGGGGTATGGATGCATGAATGCCAAGAGCATCCCCTTTGATACGAGGCGTGGTGGTTTCGGGTGCGACGAGGCTCAATGGGCATTCTGGAGTGTGTCGTCTGTCATCGTACGATTGACATGGGCCTGGAATCTGGTGCGAAAATTAGGGAGGCGGGAGAGGGGCGGCGAGCCATGTATCTATCACCGTAACCGTTTTACACATCGAGGAAAAAAAAGAATCGGGAGAAAATGTCACCTGAGAATTCTGAAGCCCAGACACCAAAAATAGAAGACAGAAGGTTGGCCCCACCTGATGGCCCGTGACACGCACGTGTGGCCGATTTTGGCGTGCCCAGACAGACAGAGGAAACAAATGGCTTCAAAGGGGTTCAGCTTGCGCAGGCACTCTGAGTGACGTAACGCTGTCTCCTGAGTTTTCTTTCCTCCATGATTTCACCGCAGGGGTTAGGATGACGAGGGAGGGGAAGCAGAGGTACCAAAATATTTTTCTAGATGTCCATATTGACTGGCGTGATCAGAGGCCGTGTTTTGAAACAATTCTGTTGTCGGTTTGTTGCCATTGGTCAGCACTGGCTTTGATACCGGAGCCAGCAAACGTCGTTGCTCGCTAGCCAACGGCCCTGATTCCATATTCAGAAGCTACAAAGTAGCAAATGAAAGGGAAGGAAAAAAAATATCGCTGACAAATGTTTTTCCAGGAGGGGCTCGGTGCGTACGTCGAGCGAGTGGTGCCTTAACAGTGAAAGTACCGGAGGACTGGCATAAAACGGCAAGAGAAGGCTGGTGACGGTTCGAAGGGATCGGGGTAAAATAAAGCAGTGTGGGGCGCTTATTGCAACAATATCGACAGCTGCATCGCACTGGTAGGATACGTGGTCCCGTTGAAGGCATGACATTGCAGTTATCCCGAAGGTTGCTCTTCAGAGAACACTTTGCGTATACAGCGCTTTGGCGTTCGTCAACGATGCTCGAACGCTGCACCTTTATTGACCCCCCCGTCTCCCCACCCCGTCCCTGTCATTTTAAAAACCCTCCCGCTACGTACCATACGCTAGAGGAACGTGGCGGCGGGCGATGTACATTTTGCGCTTTAAACGCCGCGAGTCTCTCGCTTCCTGATGGTATGGGCGCACGGCAGGCTGGGTGACCCGAAACTCAATTGTAGTCCTCCCGGTGGCCCGCCTTTCTGCGCGGCCGCAAGTCGCTGCAGGAACCGCGCCAAGATCTGGCGCGCTGCCGACAGCGCGGGTCGCCCCTATCTGCCAGCGCCATTCCGCTCGAGCGCGGGGCGTCGTGTTCAATTTCCCAGCCTGCGCTGCGCGAAAACAACTTGGGGGCCATGTGGCCTGTGTCCGTCTCCCAGCCCGAAACTGACGTTTGGGTTGTTTTGGAACAACAAAACAACGCCGCCCGGCTGTTTGCGGGCGTTACGCGCGCGGGACAAGCTTCGGCGCTGTTCCGGCGCTACACTTGTGCTCCTGAGAGTTAAAGCAAACAGTTCCGATGACGTGCGCTAAAACCGGCATCCGCGTTTGTCACGGCCCCTTCCGCGGCCGTTCGCCTAAAATAATTCGAAGCGTTCCCACGCAGCTGCAAAGCACTCCTCGTATAAAGACGGATACGCTCAGCGCGGAAGCTGGCATAAAGGTCTTCTTTATTTTGTTTTATCTTTTTACTAATATTGACTCAAGGTGGCTGGGAGTGTTTTACGTGCTGAATAGTCGGATGGCACTATACGTTAGTGGACGGGTACTTTCGTGCTAGCCAGCCGTCTCCAAACGTCGGCTCACCTACTCACATGGTCCGAACCCGTCAACGGCAGCGGCTGCTCAGTTCTAGGGAAACACTAATGCTAACGCATGCTCTGCCTCATGAATCGCATTGAACGTCTGTGACTTTTTTTTTTTCGCCAGTCCTATATAGCGACAGGTACATCGTTGTCCTTGTACGCAGCGCCAGCGTTGCCGGAGTCCGCCAGCAGTCGCAGCGGCTGGAGGACGAATCGGTTACGCAGTTGGTCTGCCGATTCTGGCACGCCGTGGTTGACAAGTGCGCTCGACATCTCCTGTCGTCTCTCTTGTGCCGTTGAAGGTCAGGACTAACAGCCCGTATTCGCGCGTATCACGCGCGTGGTCATGTGCGTCGGTTCCGCCGTAGCGCTTGATGTGCGGCGATTACGACCAATCAAAGCAATTGGCAGTCAGCGCCGGTCAGCTGCGTATATGCGCACGCGCTTCGTACATAATCCCGTTCGTATTACACTTTTTTATATATTTCGAAAAAAAAAAAAAGCCAGATTGACTCCAACGTCAGCAGGAGAAGCTCGGCTTGTGGTGAACTGAAGCTATAGTGCCACAAGCAACCCTGGAAACTACAGTACAGGAGGCTGAAAGCCCGTCATCCGAATGTTTGAAACGATGAAACAGTGTTAGTATTCCCGAAGAAAAAAGGAACGCATGACATGAACTGTTAGGAAGTATCGAACATTGGCGTAAGGATGCGTTAACTATTTCGGGTACAGCTCAAGAACGAAGCAGCGAATATCCCTCAAAGAAGGTCCTCCAGCCAATGGCGTCCACCGATTCTCATGACGTCATGCTTAATCCTCTTGGACCTGCCGGCGTGAAATCGCAGGGAGTGCAGATGAAAGGGTATGGAACCACGGCTTAATCGTACTAACCGCGGCGTCATGAAAATCGGTCGACGCCATTGGCTTGAGGGGCTCCTTTGAGGGGCATCTGCTGCTTCGTTCTTGAGTTGTATCCGACTGTAGAGTGTTTGTTTTAGTGCAAAAGCACTGAAACACGAGGTCTAACCGGCTCACCCAGTTTGTGTGAAGCTTGACCTAGAGGGTGACCTTGCCCAAGCCATATATAAAATAACTGTTGGCGCGACTGAGATTCGAACCCACGGCAGCACGAATAGGTCAGCTTCGCTGGCTACTGCAAGAGAGCGCTATGCCATCGCCCTAACCGATAAGGCCTCGTGTTAAAATTGCAACACACTCTAGCGCTGTGCATTCCACATCTTTTTTTTTCTTTATTGGTTGTGCATTCCACATCGTCGTCTTCATCAACTAATACTGCTGCCGAACTAATATCGTCGCCGTTCGTTTCGATTGCCCAGCAAAGCAAAACCATGAACCAACCGGGCTAAATGCATCCTTTCGCAAGTCTACTTGGTTTAGCTACGTTAAAACCCGGCCACTTTTTTTTTTATTAATTTCCGTTTATTTGTCTGCCTGCCGGTTTGTTAGTTAGTGTGCTTGTTGCTCTTGCACTGCTGAAAAGGGGGACTTAGCAGGGCAGGGACCACAGCTACTTACCATACACGAAGATGGGGGAAAAAAAGCAGTAGCGGCCAAATTCCCGAACATAAAATGCAACGACAAGCACAATAAGCAACACGAAAGGATAAAAATAAACATTTAAGGGGAATTCCACAAACTACTCAGTGGCTTTCAGTGGATACGAGCTTTCCCCTGGCCTAGTATTCGTCTTCTCTGGGCTGAAATGCTTGGGAAATTTGGGTGCTGACCCCGCCTCGCGCAGACCAAACGCTTTATAGCCATCTTTGGCCAAGCTGCATTGCGCCATTAAGATCGAATAATCGTCATCATCTCGAGCCAATTGAAATGGGCGCCTTGTTGAAGGCTGCTGAAAAGACCATGAAGATGGCGTCTGTGTGATTCCCGTTAGTTAATGACAGCAAAATCGTGGGTAAATTCGACTTGTTGCGTGCATGCAGAATAACCTATCTCGAATCCATTATGAAATTTACCCAGTACAATATGATTGGCTAAATGTTCTGAAATACGGTTACGCATTAGTATAAGCTCGAACATTTTACAAAACCTTTGATATGAAAGCGGATATAAGGGTTAATATTCTTTTCTTACTATTTTTATGCAGCGACTTGATCCTCGCGGCTTCCCAGTTCCACGGAATGTGTTCTTCATGCAGTGAAATTTGAAAACAAAATATTTAAGCATTTAGTTCCCTATCCAGCGTACTTACAAGAACTGCATATGGAACTTCATCATGGCCACCAGACTGAAATATTTACATCCGATTTTAGCATCTTTAAGAACCCTTGTTCACTGTTTGCAGCATCAGTGCATCGGTGGTAGACTTTATTTTTTTGTTTTATTATTTACATAATACTGCAGACCTCATGTGGTCCAAGCAGGAAGGGCAGATAAGACTTGAAGGGTAATTCGGCAAATGCTCACTGTCCTTGGTGAGAACAAATCTAAAGTGTTTGATAAATGCCTTGATCGCTGTGTGCCCCACTGTGATCGAGTGCTCGGCCGCGGCCTGCCGATAACGTGTCTGCGAATCTTCCTTTTCACAGTTGTTCGCTCAAAAAGCGGCTGGTTGTCTGGAACGTTTAATATTCAAGACAAGTATCGATTAAAATATCAAGAACTGCATTCACGAAAACACGCTCAGTGAAAGAAATGCGGGCAGAAAGACTATAGAAGCCAGCTCCAATATACCTCCCCCATCTGCATCTCTCAAAGATTGCAGAGACTGCGAAATCTGTTTAATGGATAGTATTTGAAATGCGTGGAATAAGAACGCCAAAGCGGTCAAGAGGGCGGTGTACAAGTAGCGTCTCCTGTTCATTAACTCTGATAAACTAGCGACGGTAACACGCGGATGACATTCAGTTTACATAGTTACTCGCGTTTGGCCTCCGTGTGGCAGTCAGGGTGACAGTAACTCTGCACAAAAGTAGTACAGACAGCTGCCGAAAGGTGCACTTCTCTTCCACCCCAGCAAGAAGCCGTGCCTCGTTTCCGTGTAACGAAGCGTCCATGTGCAGCGACTGACGGTGTGTTGCTGCACAGTGCTGGTGAGAGCGGCCGGGGCATCTCTGCAGCAGACGCGTAGCAAGGCTGGATGGTGAGACTGCTGGTAATACATGTTCAAAATGGTTGCAGCCAGACAAAAAAGACGCACACATGACAGAGAATAGCGCAGGACAATAACTGTACTTACAACCGAAATTTTTATTGACAACAGACAGACAGCCGAGTAACAGCCACGCATGCGCCAAGCCAGGAAAAGATAAATCTACGCATGATAATTGAAAAACAAAATTTGATTTTTTTTCAATTGCTATTTTTTTTTTTTTCAATTATCGTATGTAGATCTAGCTTCTCCTAGGTTGATGCATGCGTGACTGTTGCTTGGCAGTCTGTTTTCAATAAAAAAATTCAGTTTTAAGTCCAGCCGCTGCCATGCGCTATTCTCTGTGGTGCGTGCGTCCTTTTTGGCTAGTTGTAACTCTTCTGAACTGCAGCATCCGTGGCGTTACTGCCGCCTCCTACAGTATAAAATTAAAACAAAAACGCCAGACAGGCCCGCTAAAGGCGGCTGCCACTCTCGCTGTTTGGAACGAAACACAGGAGTAGTTGTTCCCACATGATGGGCACAGTTCAGGAATTTGCGTCCCCTCCTTCCTCACCGTTGTGGCTGTCTCACTTCCGGCCTTAATCCGTTATACTGGCCCTCCGGGCAATTCCATTACCCGGAGAGAGTCGGTGCGCTCTGTTTGCTTCGGGAACTGGTCGAGCGGCTGTGCAGTCTTCTCTGCGCTGGGAGACAGTGGTTGGGAGAGAGTTATTGGGAGAGGAGGTGCAGCGGGCGGGCAGACAAAACAAAGGTGAAACGGCGCCGGTTTCGCATGCAACAAACATGTTTTGCTCATCAATCATGCGCGGATGAGGCCCGGCTGTCCCGCCGTCGAGCTGGAACGAGCGAGGCACGCTTTCTGCGCGCGACACGCAAGCGCCGTACCGGTCGGTACCGGCTTTTTCCGAGCTCCAATCGCGTAGTTAAAGCAAGACACGCGCAGTCCTGAGATGCGAGCGGGGTGTGACACAGCCTGACTACATACATACGCGTAGAATAAAGTACAGCCAAAAGCTATCATAGACTTGAAAAAAAAAAAGGAGGGGGGAGTCAAATTAACACCAGTTCGGCTGTCGAGGGTATGCAGAGATTTTGGGTGGTTGGAAAGCCGCTGGGCTTGCATACAGGTGTGGCCCGTTAATATGGACGATTCTAATTATGAACAGTTTTTCTGGCAACCAAACTTTCTCTCTCTACATTTGCGCCTCGATGATGTGGACACTCGCTGTTCGGACACTGTGAAAAGATTCACATCCCACTGTTACCCCTGAACTTTGACCGCGTTAACACGGTCAGTGAAGACGAAAAAAAAAAAAAAAGAAGCGGGAACAGCGGCCCTAACGAGATACTATGATATAGATAGGAAGGGCAGCTAAAGCTGTTTTCAGCGAAGCAGAAAGGTTCAAATACGCATTGAGTGCCATAGTGAAGGGCTCCGGAAATTTCTAACCCCAGGTGGTCGAAATTTCCGGAGCCCTTCACTACGGCGTCCCTCATAGCCTGAGTTGCTTTGGGACGTTAAACCCCAATAAACCAAACCAAACCAACCAATAAAATGTCTTCGTTGCACGGAACGCACTTCCTCTACTCGTCGCATTGCGCGCATGTGCTCTGGCCCATCAGCCCGCAGGTTGTCAGGCGCGCTGACTCGTCCTGCCCATCCGGTTGCTCGCCGCCAAAACGCTTCTCTCTCTGGTGTCAGATTGACCGCCAGAGAGGCGCCGCTGAGCTGTTCGGTGATTCGAGTCTGGCGTGCGCTGGTCGTAGTATATACTCCAAGACTTTATACCGCTACCCGCTGCCACAACTTCCCTGAACTCTATGCCGATGTTGCGCGCTGTCTCTTCTACTGTCCTGTCACTGTTCAGTCCCCTTTCTACCGCCCTCCCTCATCCCCAGTCCTCTACTGGCATAACGGGGCTGGCTTCTTCTCGTGAAGAGGAACAGCTCGGCCTGGTGCGGCAGGCGAAGCACATTTTAAGTACACGATTTGTTCTCTGAAATAAAGTTAGTTAGTTAGTTAGTTAGTTTATGGGGTTTAACGTCCCAAAGCGACTGAGGCTATGAGAGACGCCGTAGTGAAGGGCTCCGGAAATTTCGACCACCTGGGGTTCTTTAACGTGCACTGACATCGCACAGTACACGGGCCTCTAGAATTTCTCCTCCAAAGAAATTCCAGCCGCCGCGGCCGGGATCGAACCCGCGTCTTTCGGGTCTGCAGCCGAGCACCATAGCCACTGAGCCACCGCGGCGGCCTGAAATAAAGTGCTTTCCTGCTACTGCCACCTTGGACGGAATTACTTTTAATGTTTCTGGCTCTACATGTTTCATCCTTATATATGTCCTGCAATTATCCGAAACGAACTGAACTTAAACTAGACAGAGACAAATATGATGTTCCTGCTTTCAGCGATTAAGCTCCCGAAAAACAGGAAATGCCGAAAAGAACCGGAAATGTCACTTTTAAATATAGGGTGAAATTGTGTCCTCTGCAGCGAGCACTTTTTCCGGAAGAAAAAAGTAAAGGAGAAGAGGTACTATTTCCGAAAGCCGAAGTTGTGGTGGTGATCTGCCTGCACATATCCGAACTTTATTCTAGCTGTTTGCTTCGATCGGGGCGCGCGATGAGCGCTACGACGCACATGCGTTGAGTTCCTCCTTCTAGCCTCAGAGAGCAATTGATACAAGCAGTAAATACGTTTTAAAAGCAACCGGCAAGGCCTTGCTGTGCATTGCACGAGGACATTTCACGCCCTTCTCTGCTGCGTTATAGCCGTGCGTCGTATCAATGGCATGAATATGCCTTGAAGGATGTCTTCATTTCTCGGATGAGCAACAACAATAATTCTTCAAAAGTTAGCAAGTGCACTGAAGCTCGTTCTCTAAAAAACTTACTTCACATATACCAGAGCCTGTTTTAAAAAACCCATTTGCTTGTCAACTTCATTCGTGCTTAACCCGGTGGCGCCATTCTTTAGCCGGCTGTGTGAAATTAGCCGTTGGCTTCTTATATCGTTCGAACCACGGACAAGACACCATTATTCATGGTCGCCTACCACGGCGAATGGCTGCGTTTAATGGCATCTCACGGCAAAAAAAAAAAAAAAAAGATATTTTCTAATACTCTGAAAGCTACAAAGGCCGTATACGTAAGCAGAACATGCATCGAACTCTACAAGGGCGTGACCAAATCCGTCTTGTTTGGCTCCTAATGGGTATGGAGTGGACACTGAGCGGCTATGCTCCGGAAGAAGTTCCTTTCACACAGCCCCGCCGTGGTGGCTCACTGGTTACAGCGCTCGGCTGCTGACCCGAAAGAAGCGGGTTCGATCCCGGCTGCGGCGGCCGAATTTCGATGGAGGCGATATTCTAGAGGCCCGTGTACTGTGCGATGTCAGTGCCCGTTAAAGAACCCCAGGTGGTCGGTATAATCCGGAGCCCCTCATTCCTCACAGCCTGAGTCGCTTTGGTACGTTAAACCCTAATAAATCAAACCTTTCACACAACGCCTGTGTTCTTGATGTTGGGGCGTTTTTATTATTAACACCCAAGCGGTGTGCGCCAGCCCGTTCTGTATATATGGCGAAGCGCGCGGGGCGCTCTTACTATTTCTTTTTTCCTTTTAGGCAGCCCAACGCAATAATGTCGGGGTGCGCCGTTGACACAAACGCATTCTCTTCCGCCTCGTCAGGCATGAAGCATGAAACATTTGCGGCAAAAATTTGCGGGAAAATGCCACGCAGAAAGCTGTAAAAACAGCTCTAGTAGTCAGCTGCCACGAAGGCAATACTGTGGTTAAAATTTAACCCAGGTTAAAGAGGGACACTACATCGCTAGTAAGCACGCCTATAGTCTCTCCCTGGCCTTCTCCATGGAGGGTCCACCATATTTGCAAAGAGGACAGAAACATATGCCTCGCTACACGACGAATTCGCGTTCGTTCGCTATAGCTGCGCGTCGAGATAGCGAAAAACATGACGCTTTCGCTTTGTCTCATCGCTACAACGCCACACAGTTTGCACGATAAAGTGGAGGCGTTTCATATACACTGTATTTCGATCTCGCGTGGAAGGAAGTCTCATGAATATGGCAAGTACAGTCCCCCCAGAAGCATGACGTCAGAAGAAGCGCTCAAGAGCCATTGAAGGAACTTAATTCGTACAACTTTTGTTCTAAGTAAAAATTTATTGCCCCGATTTTGGGGCTGTGGTTACGTTTGTTTGGCGGGAAATTAAAGACGCGGTTGTTGCCGAGAAAATTCCATTTAAAAATTGAGGTTTCTTTTCCTGCCACTCGATTCAATGACGTGACGTCAATAACGAAAAGAACTGCGTGATTACTGTTTGAAACTTGATGGCGGTGTAGACTATAACCTTTGAGATATGCGTGAAAAATCCGCTCTTCATGTCGCTGCAACTTGCATGGGGAAACGGCCGGTGGCGGCGATACGTGTATTTAATTTTTTGTTTACCTTTTTAGCTGATAAAAGCCTGTTTTAGGTGAAAGTTGCCTCTTTTCCATTAGAATGCGTGGTTTATTGATGCACAGCAACTTTAATTCGTCTTCAATGCCATTTTAAAATGGCGAGAAATTTCACGCCCACGTCTTCTAGTTCCGTGAATATCATGTAAATTTTGCCGGAGACTGAACTGTTATTTGTACATTGTGTGGTCTAATATGCCTGAAATGTTGTTTGAATACGATGAGCTCAGATTTAAATAAGCGGCGTAATAAATAAAACTTAATCTTATGTAGTTGTTGCTCTGAGTGTTTCCGTGTGCAAAATTTTATTGCTTACTAACTACCGTGTGGCCAATGGCTACAATTGTTGTTTATAGACGTGATTGCCGTAGACATCTGACGGCAGGAGAGAGCGAAAGAGAGAGAAAAAAAAAACTTCTTCATTAAAACATGAAGTCTGATGCTCTGAAGCATGGGGCAGCTCTGACTGGTTTGTGCGGAGATGCTGAAATGGGGCAATGAGCCAGGTCTTCCGCGAAATATTGAGGTTTCAAGCTGTGATTAGAGCCAGGTACTAGATGACGATGGGTTGGATGCGTGGCCGCTTCCTGAATTGGTGAGTGCTATCAGAATATCGCCGAAGTGTGACGAGTATTGGCGCCACTGTCAATATCAAGTGGTACGCGTGACACTGTTCTTGTTCGCTATCCTGAATCTGTTGTCTAGAAAAAAAAAAAAGGAAAATAAGCGAACTTATTATTTCGCACAGTTGTACTTCTTGTATTTTATGTAATGCACTGAAATGAAACTCAGGTGCGCGAAAGACGAAACAAAATGCGATGAGCTTTGATTCAAAGTTGGTGTTCGTTGGTAATTCGTTGGTCATCTGCACTCTGTTCAGGTGTTTGAAGCAGGGGGAGAAAGCGAGGAGGTCGCCCCTCCAACATTTCTCTACAGGGAATAGTAGCACCCCTTTCCCCCCTCTCCAACTGTTTGCACTCATATAAAAATTATAGCATATGCTTCAATTCTAGGTCGGAACCAATGTAAAGCACAACATAGCTGAACTAGTTGGCTTCGAAGCCATTCTTAAAAGTTGCCATTCTTAAATGACTGACCCCTGTTCATGAGCATGATTACCAGAATTAGAACAGAGTGTGCGCAAACTTAATGCCGTCGATCACTCGTATCGTGTACATGCTTATAAAGCTGCTCACTTAATTTCCAGTTTTGGATGCATTAAACAAATACACTTCTCAAAAGTATGAAAATGATAATAAAAATAAAATTTATTAATGTCCCAAAATAAACACTCAGTCGTTAAATAAATTAAAAAAAACACACTCGAAGTCTTGCTCACTCACTAAAAAAAAATTCCGGAGTCCCTGACACTGCTGATACTGCTCTTCCAATGCCTCTTGCCTCTATTCTCTGGTGCCTCAAAAGTTGCTTCCGGAAGGGGGCGGTTGCGGCGCGAGTCCTTCCGAACCAAGTAGCCAGGAGAAGATCTTAAAAAAGAAAGAAAAGAGGCGTTGTAAAAATTCCTAAATTTGCAGCACATGTGCGCTTAATTTCTTCGCGTGGTATACACAGCAAAGGATGGCCTCGCGAATCGGGGGAGTTAAGGATGTAACTGTGCATTTTAAGGTCCAACAAAATTTTGGAAAGAAATATTTTTATAATATTGCTAATATTTATTTCTAAATTGTGGTTACTGATATACTGAGCTCTTCGTAGGTTACCTAGTTCGAACGTCATTCACGAGAAAAGGCAAGCAGGAAAATGGACGGGGGGACACCGCGTTGAAATGAATGAAATGCGAACGGGATAGGCCAAGCGCGAATGCAAAACTCAACAACAACAGAAAAAGAACTGAAGGAGAAGAAACACAAACGTGGCTCTTCATCACTTTCGAAGAGCGGTCAACCCATTCTCAAACTTTCAAAATGATAATCAACAGCACAAATATCGAGCCTCCCTCTACTATAGAATCTTCTCGCTTCGCTCTTCCCGTATGAACTGACCCGTTCACGTCGACTTTTATTACCGGCAGTCCACAGCGCTGCAACAAAGCATACGTTACCGACTGCTATCTGATGCGACTTCATAATTGCCTTCATTGGATTGCCCCCGCGTTCAACACACAGGGAACTTCTACTCTAAATGCAGTGATGTGCAGCGACGACGACCTTCAGGAAGCTTTGGCTCGCGTGTATCGAACAAAGGGTCACATACGGTAAAGGACCTTCGTACGCATGCCCTGGCCATGGTCGATCCGAGCATCCGCGAGTTGGCCAGTCAAGACAGGCTGGTCCTTTTTGCGGTACGTGGCTCTGTTTTTTCTTGCCGCTACATCCTCGTCTTTTCGCGCTTTTTTTTTTTCGAAATTTCCAACATGAATCAACTAGACCTCCAGAAAATACTTCATGACAGGAAGCGAGACGGTTGCAAAGGCCTCGCAGCCTCTCGCCAAATAATCCCACTTAGGGGTGTGCGAATATTCAAAATTTTCGAATATAATTTGAATATTATATTTTTAGTATTCGTATTCGATTCGAAATCTAAGTATTCGTGTTGTCTCGAATATTCGACCCGACGCGAATATTCGTATCTAGCCGAATATTCATTGTGAGCACCGGCGTTCATTTCGGTCCGCAAGCCTTATCGACAAAGACATAACAACAAGTCGGCGCCCAGAGCAATGCGCATGGACCTCCAAGGGCCATGCCGTAGCTGACTGCGCTGGTGAGCTTCTTTGTGGCTATACCTGCGAAGCTGATATAGTCAGAGCTGTGCACGAAGCACCTCGCAATACGTGCCAGGTCAGTGCCAAGTGAGAGGGCCTTTTCTGTGGCTGGAGGAGTCGTTTCAGCTAGAAGGGAACTACTGCTGCCTGACCATGTGGAGCAGCGGGTTTTCCTTCACGACAACCTTTTATGTTCATCCCAGCAACGCGCGTTCGTGCTGATGGCAAGCTAGCCTTAATCAATGCTGTGTGCCAGCCATCTTCTCTGATATTTCCACTCTTCTCAGAATAATGTTCGAGACTGATACTTTTTGTGCAGCCACACACACCTTTTGTGTTCATTTAATCATCGATAGTTGAACTGTGATGTTCTTGGGTGCTCAAATAAATATTTTGTAGTGGTTAAATGCGTCTGTCCTTGATTATTCGATATTCGATTCGATATTCGGAGCCAAGTATTCGTATTCGATTCGGATTCGAAGAATTTGATATTCGCACACCCCTAATCCCACTTTACTAAATGTCTTGTGAATTCAGCACATCATTTTATTTACGGTGAAATGCCGAGCCTTGGTATCGCAGGGCCGCTCCGGAAGGCTTGCCCGCCGTGCACGCATTTCATTGCGGACTTCGCCCTGCTGTGTATAGCGCACCCAATTCCTCGTGAAGTGTAGGCGAAAAGAGCCGGCGAAGTAGGTGTAACGAGGGAAAGCGTCGCACATGTAGCTGAGTTTGTGGCAAGCCAAAGGGCAGAAGTCGCAAGCAGAGTTGTGCTCGAGCGGAAGGAAAGGTGACCTGTTTCTCAGACCACGCAAAACCCGCGCTCCCGCCCACACGTGTTGATCCAGCTCCCGCGCTTTGGCATTCAGCGCGCGTGGACAGTATACGCGCGGCAAAATTACTCCCCGGCGCTCACTAATTCGGCAGTGTTTATACGCACTTGTGCAGACCGGGGCACATCAAAGCGGTTTTATCTCCCGACGAAGCGCTCCGGCGGAACAGCGGTCCTTTTTATGCTCCCCGGCAATTCTAATTATAGGCCCGAGAGTCCCGACGTCCACGGGGCTCCGTAATTAGGTTCTCGGCGCGGACAGTCGCTTTGAAGTCGATCGAGGCTGCGCAAATATTGAGGCGGCCGGTCCCATTGGCAGCGGCGGAAGGTCCGAGCAGGGATGACGAGTGTTGTCGTCGGGAGAGGACGCTGCTAGTATCGTGCACGGACAGCCGCGCGCGGGAGTAAACCCGCGCGATTCTGGGGCGAGCATGCGCACCTCGACGCCCTGCGTATCGATCGCCCGAGTGGACTGTGTGTGCGTGTGTGTGTGCGCGCGCGCGTGTGTGTGTCAAGGCTGCGCGTGGACACAAAGAAAGACGCAGGCCTTTGTCTGTCGTCGTCGGTTCCTCGGTGGAAGGCGTCGCGCGCGCGCGAGCATCCATTTCTCAGCGCCGCTTATTCTGCCCGCGCTATAAAGGTGGCTCTTTTTTAGTCCTCCGCTAAGATGCGGCAGGTCTTGATCGATCCAATATACAGCGCGCCGTCAACGTTGTGTGCCTCGGCAGTACTACCCCACGGCGAGAGACGTGGTTGTTTTGGAGCCACTCACGGACGGCTCGGCCTGCGTTGGGAACAGCGATGGCCTCTCTCGTGAGAAACCTGTAGCAGTGATGCATTGCATGCCATAACCCAAAATATCCTTAGGTTCGTTCCAAAAAACCCTATTTCGCGCACCCTTTTTCCATGCAGAAGATTTAGAACTCTGTCAATTTGAAAAAAGTGAAACGATTCCCGCTCTTAAAGTCACTTGAAACTCCGTAAAAATTCCCTTTTAGCCAAAATCTATACCTGAAATTCTCAGGAAAGAGAAAAATTCCCCGAACGGAACGTCACTGACCTGCAGGTTAAAAAAAAAAATCAGGCCAGCTTCTATCGTCACTCGTTAGGTGCGGCTATTGGAGACACAGTATACATTTTCATTATTAATAAAGTTTTTTTTTTTTACGAGCCAATTGAAGCAAGAGGTACGCCGCAGTGGAGGGCTACAGAATAATTTCTACCAACTGGTGTTCTTTTAACGTTAACCAAAACCTCAGCACGCGGGCATTTTGCGCCACTTAGCACCCATGATATGCGGCAGGCACTGTTCGGCCCCGTGGTGCCTCATGAACTTGGGCTGAACGGCTCAACGCCCAAATCACTTAGCCGCCGTGACGGGCTAACCCGCATTTTGTACCAAGTGGCTAGCGCACCAGCGCAGAACGTGTCAGACAGCGCTCTTGTGGAACCGGGCGATCATCGAGCGATCGGCGCACTCCCAGCGATGCCGGCACTCAGCTGCTCTGCCGGAGTGCGCCATCGATCCCGAATGGGCCGATTCGGCTGTGTGCCGGGCCATCACCCAGGATGTGGTCGTAGAGTGGGAGCCCCGGTTCCCTTTCGAGCACTGCGTTCCGTTCGTCGGGTCAAGGACCGGCGGTGTTTGTCTCATTTTTCCCACTTTGGAGCGCCTATGCGACAAAGGGTGTCACGTGCGCTCCACGTGCGTTGCTCGATCGTCGCTTGCGAGTCCCTGAACAAGCACGAAATGCGCCTCTTCTCTCCCTTTTCCTGCCTTCCCCCAAATCCGTTCATATTCCTGCCGGCGGTCGCGCCGAGCGTTTACAACGCGCGCCACGCGACCGACAGCAGCCTTCGATGTTCACTGTACCCTTGCGGGTTAGCGACCCGATCGTATTCGCTGCGCTGAGTACAGACTACTGCGTCGTACCACGGGCACACAAACGAAAAAAATTACGGCTCGGAGTATGTGAGCGTTCGTTATAAATGCGTCCGTTATAAGTGGGCTGGACTATAAATGCGTCTTCTGCTACTGGACACACCTCAACATAGCCACAAAGAGAAATAGAATCAGTTTTTACGAATAACAATAATTGCATAGAGTAGTCCTCAATGTTCCTTTAAGGTAAGTGCTTATTCAGGCGCGTTGTTGCGATAAATATAGCAATAAATCGCATGTTTTTGATGATACTTATGAAAAATGACATTAGTCAATGAAGCCGACGAAAGCATATTCAACATTGTTTTTAACAGTGATGCTGATCGCAGTGGGAAAATAATTGCCTGGCAGCTTTGTACGAGGATGATTTTTTTAACAGAAAGCAGAAGGGCAGACAATCACATGACGCCGGTGGGATCCGAACCCATGACCCCCGCAGCTCAAAGCTATACGGCTTTCTAACCATCGACCTTCGGATCGGTTATAATCTCTTCGGAGGCAATGCGGTTCTTTTTTTCATCTACTCTCCAATCAATTATCTTTCATAAAAAAAATGCTTACCAATAATCACATGAGTAATTTCCCATTTATGCAAAAAAAAAACATTCCCCTGTGCTTTCCTGGATTTCAGTGACTGTTGGCTTCCTTCATATGTGTGTATTAACGAGACGCTCTTTTCCCTACCCTTGTCTGCTCGTCTGCCTTCGAATATGTTCGCGTTGTGTAAAGCCTAACCTTGGGTGTGTTCACCAGCGCCACCCCAACGATAGCGGAGGACCTGGAACGTCCTGTAAGTAACACCGCAAGTGCCGTGTTCAACGTGCCACTTGCGGTATTAGACTATCGGTATTAGGCTTGCGGTATTAAGTTTAGGTTACAAGCAACACAAATACACTCGAAGGTAGATGGTTAGACGGCGGCCGCCGTATGTTGGTAAAGCGCTTTGCGCGACATGCGGATGTCTTGGGTTCGGATCCCACCGGTGGCATGTGATTCTTTATTCTCGTGCTTTATGTTAAATTATCGTCCATTAAAAAAATTACGCTGCTAATTTCCCACTGGAATCAAGACCCACCATTAAAAAAGAAAGAAAGAAAACGTCCCGCTACACTTTGGCATCCAAGACTCTTTGCTTATTTCATATGTATATCGAAACGAGTACCTCATTTCCCTAACCTTGCATGCTCATGATTTCCAGGAGAAATTCAAGCCAAATTTAACGATGGGATTGCCATGGAGTGGACTGACGTTGGTTTTTTTGCTTTGCGTCGTGTGTGGTGTAGATCCTCCGAAACTTAGGGCAGTGGTGTCATTTAAGCCCGCAGTCTAAGCACCAGACATTTGGCTTGCACCCAAAACTAAGGGCGCAATAGCTTCCGGCACTTCAACGAAGTAGGCGCAGACATTCTTTTCCTCTGTGAAAAAAAGCAACATATACGCCTCCAGATACTCAAGAGCCTTTTACGGGAAGCTTTATGAGAGCATATGAGCATTTATGAACGTGGCCTTGAAAACAGGAAAACAATTTAATTGTTATATGGGACAACACTTCAGCATAGTTGCCGAAAAAAAAACAGGCCCAAAGCCGAGGTGAGATCGTGAAACGTGGCACGAGGCCTAGTAATGAGATGCAGCAGCAACAATAAGACAAACTCTCGAGCGAACATTTATGCCGGCGCAGGCCGCGGATGTGGTTGCCTTCGCTCAGCGAATACGGGTGTAATTACACACTAGCGCCCACCCAAGCGCAGCCGCATGGCTACAAAGGAAATCTATGCCTCTTTCACAGAAACATCGTTGCTGAAGAAAAATTTGTCCTGGGGTGGGGTTCGAATCCCTACCCCCGCCTGTCCGGGGCAGTCGCCCTTCCGACTAAGGGAACCAGAACGGCACCGTATGCGTGGGTGCAAATGAGTAGTTATTGCTTTATTGCAAATCTACTCAACCTCTGGGAATTCTCCTCAACATTGGACCTGCTGTGTATGCGCTAAACGCGATTTCACTGGGACCAAACAGCACATCACTGACGCCTTCCCCCACGCCCAGAGACACAAAATTTTGGGAAGTGATGGTGTAAGACGTGTACCCCCAGCAGTTTTCGTTCGACGCGTAGGAAATGCGCATTTGGGAAAAAACAACAGTACTGTTCACAACCGCGCATTATGCAATTGGCGATCGTGATAATTGGCAGGTGCGACTGGTCAGCGTATCATCGCAACGCAGCCGCTAGCGACCGCTCTGCAAAGTTTTTCGGCGCAGAAGGTGTCTTCATGCTGCCGTTCTTATTCGCACAAAGTGGCTGAAACGGCCCAGTGATGACGTCTATAGAGGCAATAGGCCACAGAAAAAGAGTATCAGCTGTTTTCTAGCCATCGCAGTTCTGTTTAACCAGAGCAGCCATACTGAAAGCGTTCGTCCGCTGACACAATTTTTTTTTAACGAGTGCGGCACCCGGCTGCCACAACCTCACGCGTTCGTGACGATAACAAAAAAAAATCTAAGTCTACGTCGTATGCAACGTTTCTTTGCTTGCACACTGGCCAAACAACTAGGTGCATCGTGACAAAATAAATGCAATGCTGCAGGGCGGAGAGATGGTTCACTTGATACATGGTCACAGAACTCATTGAGCGGAAAGCACATAACAGAAATTTGGACATTATGAAAAAACAGCGCGGGAAAAAACGCAAGGACCAATAGACACGATGACACACGACCAGTTCGCCCAACTCGCTCTGCTTCTACAACAAAGATGAACAGGAAGTCCGATGTCATGCCGCTGGTTTCAACTATAGGGCGCTTCCTCTAGTACGTAGTGTTTTGCTTCGTGTTTGGCGCATTTTGACCTCAGTTGCCGCTGCACCACTGAAACACATCTGCTGCTTCTGTACTACTACCCACCCTCGTAGAGAGCAGTGCGTTGTCCCATGTTCTTTGTTTTTATGTCCTGTGCTTTCCGCTGGTTTTCTTTTGATGAAACAGGTTTGGTTTTGTTTGGTTTTATGGGGTTTAACGTCCCAAAGCGACTAAGGCTATGAGAGACGCCGTAGTGAAGGGCTCCGGAAATTTCGACCACCTGGGGTTCTTTAACGTGCACTGACATCGCACAGCACACGGGCCTCTAGAATTTCTCCTCCAAAGAAATTCTAGCCGCCGCGGCCGGGATCGCACCCGCGTCTTTTGGGCCAGCAGCCGAGCACCATAGCCACTGAGCCACCGCGGCGGCTGATGAAACAGGAAACAGCGTGTTGTACGGGACAAAGGGGAGGATCGACGGGACAGCGCCGCGCCTTGTCCCGTCTCACACTGTTTCTTGTTTATCGACCACGTATACAGCCAAGTACCCCAACGCCCTACTGAAGTGAAACAAACGGAAAAGTGAGTGAACTTCTTTCTTAAGGTCTAGTGTGTCTGTGTTCGCTAAAGCCAATCAAGATGGTCGGCAAATTGTTCACGGCAATACAACAGGTTTCGAAGGTTTCCGGCAGATAAGTGTGCAGAACGTTTACCACGGCACTTGTTCTCTTTGTTTATTGAAGTGTGTGTGTGTGTGAGGGGGAGTGGGGGGGGGGGGGGGGTGGAGTGGTACCATTTCGAGCAAATCTGTGTTGGTTTCGCGTATTTTTCCGGCAGTCGCATTAATCTCTGGCCATACGCTAAACCTAGTGCCTCACAGCACGTTACGGGATACGTCGATGGTAAACCACCGGCACATCTCTTTTCCACAAAGCACGCGTGTCGCTGACATTCGTTCATAGAACGGTCGCTGTTGAGAGTGAAAGAGAGAAAAGCCGAGCTCCAGCACACGTGTCTCAAGTATACACAGGATGGATTCTCAAGAACAGACTTTGCGCAACGCAAAACAACAGACAAGTGGGTGGGGACAACTCTACTCTTACAGGGAAGCTTTTCTCGTCCACACGCCCGTTGTTTTCAGTTTCCCAATGTCTGTTCGAGACAATCATGACCCAACTATAGTGGTCCGGAAAGAGTAGGCTACTTGAGATGCTGTATGGAAACTGTCCCCGAAGGAAGCGCCTGATTGTGTCTTCGTTGTCGCCTTGTTTGCTCTCGCCTTCGTCTCCTGTTGTGGTATCTGGGGGTCAGTTGACATCCGTTACAGCAGCAGAGCGTTACAGAGACATACGATGGCCTGTTTTCCTTTGTTAGCTTTCCGTCCTTTCCCCTCACCATCCACCCTTTGTGTCGCGCAAAAAGATAGCCGCCGCTGTCGAAGCACTTCACAAAAGAGGCCAACTATCGGGACTCTCCTCCTGGTGCCGAAATAGTAGACGCGACACGCAATCGAGGGGCTTCCGGTCCGCCTTCTCGTTGAGCGGTTGGGGTGCTTCTTCCTATCAACGCTTATCTTTTTCTACTCGCGGAGGTACACTCTGATTACTCACCACTGTTCGATAGCGGCTGGCATCTGCACAAAAAAAGCGGGTTTATTGGCAGAAACGACGCTATCTCCATTTTCCACCAAATTTTCCGCCTTCGTGGAAAATATTGCGACCAAACGTAAAACGGCACTTCAGTGGCGCACTTAGCCAATGCGTACATGTTACAAAATGCGCAAAAAAATTCAGGGGGCACTTTGACTGTCTAAAGTGGGTAGAGGCGGAAGCGTTTTCCGCACCACCTTCGCTGTTTCTGTGGCACTGGTGGCGTCACATATAATTGAGTACTAATTACTAAGTGATGACAAACCACTAATTAATGGTTAATTACTGATTAATGCCTGAATACTAATTAACTGCTAATTAATGACACTTAAGCTTCGCCTTTAGGAGTGGAACGCGACAGCGCGTTGTAGCGCTGCCAGGGAGTAGCGCTGCCAGGGAGTCCACGGAACGCCACCACCCGTTCGGCGCGATGCCTTACCCTTTGAACGCAACGCTTTTTGAGGAAAGGAAATGGCGCAGTAATTCTCTGTCATCTCGGTGGACACCTGAACCGCACCGTAGAGGAAGGGAGGAATTGGGAGTGAAAGAAGATAGATAAAGAGGAGCCGTAATGAAGAAAATGAAAATTGTATTTGAGGAAAGGAAATTACGCAGTAACTGTCTCACAAAATTCAGGGGGGCACTTTTTTGACCTAAAGTGTGGTCACTGATGTGTTGTTAAGATGTTAAGCTTCGCCCCTAAGAGTGGAACGCGACAGCGTCTTGCAACGCTGCCAAGGAGTCCATAGAACGCCATCGCCCATTCGGTTCTACGCCTCGCTCGTCGGTAAATTCGTTTTTGAGGAAAAGAAACGTATCTGTCTCTCATTTGTCGGTGGACACCTAAACCTCGCCGGAATGGAATGGAGGAGGATGAGAGTGAGTGAAGACACCGTATTCACTAGACGCGCCTTTGTTCATTCCAAACCATCGAGCTGGCATGGCGGAGTGGATGGCATGCTCGTCTCTCACGCCGAAGACCGGGGTTCGATTCCTGAGCTCGACCAATTTCTTAATCGGTTTTATTTATTTATATGGCCTGACTAGTAAAGCTAATTAGGCTATTTGGGTAATTAAACAATTAACTAAGCTCAGTCCCACTTGGAGCATCACTATACGATCCCTTCAATTGGTTGCATGGTTACTAGCCAAAGTACAATTGGCCCCCTTTGAAATTCGCGCACTGTGACGTCACGACCGTTTCCACCAATTGAAAAGCGTGACATTTTCTGTCGACAACTGCTGCTTACAACGATGAGACATTAAAGGCTCCCGCCTTAAAAAGTTCGAAATGCTTATATGTTTATAGATGCATGTTTATTTTTTTCGACGAGACACAGCTTTGATGATTGTGCTGTGGGCGATTGGTGTTGCTGATGCGCGAAGGCGAAGCCGCACAGACTCTGTCAAAAGTCACCACAAGCACGAAAAGCTGTGTTATGTTCTTCTTGTTTACACATATTCACAACGACCAGAGAGAGAGAGAGAGAACACGCAAGCGACTTTCGGAGAGTCGGTTCATTCGCCGGCGTGGGGATTTTCGCACGCAGCCTTAACCTTCGGACGGCCCAACTCTCCCAGACCAGCACCAGCGCATATTTATCTGTGCAATAACAACCGCGGTGATTCGTTCCTTCTTTTCTCACAGCTTCCTGGCTCCGAAATAAATCTCACTGGAAAGGAATTCCTATCAGCTATCCAAAAGTTTAGCTAGATTCTCGCTAGTAAATCGTGTCAAAATGACTATCGTCTTTTCTATAGCTCTGTGATGCACTTATGAACTAAGGTAGAGGAAATGTCATACGTTTGAGGTGAAACCCAGCGTTTTGCTAGGATGGGATCCGTGTGGATGCATAGTGGCTAGCGTCCTAGGTGAATTGGAGTGAGACAAGGTGACATAGTGCGTGAACATTGTTCCAGTAGCTACGACTCTCAGGTTTCGCACCTTTCGCGATATCGTCATGTAAACCCCACCCTACGCTATGATTTGCTTCCGTGAGTCTTGAAAGCTTGCCTCCTCTACGACCGCTTGTAGCAGAAGATATCCGAAGTGGCGATAAACACTGGCGATTGTTTGACGGAGAAGTATTTCTATAGTTGCTACCCTTGTCCACAACATCAACTCCTACGCTGTGTTGAAACTAAATGCATCCCATCCAGGAATCTATGTAACCACGAAAATTTTCACTCTGAAGGTCAAGTCAACGAGTATAACTCTGAGACACAGTCTCATGCTGTCAGCATAAAGTGTATAATTTGCTTGCACAAAGATAATTTCTTCTTCCCCCTCCGTGGCTACTCCTACCAAAAGTTCATCAACGCAACCTTCTCCCTACTTGGTTCTTCTGCTTTTGTTCGCTGCAGTTTTAGAAATTGCAATGAGTAAAGAAAGGGCTAGCCTTGATTATAACTTTTCCCGCGTGTTCAGCACCATTCAGAAAGCCATTACCGAGTGTTAAAGAGGTGCCCCGTAAAAGGAGATTATTGGCGGTCAGTGGGCAACTTTCGGGCAAATTTATTTCCCACTGGCACTTGAACTATGTCGCATATGGAAGGGACACCAATTACTTCTAAAAGTTGCTCTTTGCCATCGGTAGCAAGCAACGGTGTCGAGAAACTGACGGGGTTTCCCAAAATTTTATTACCTCAAAGTAAGTTGTTTTCCAAGCTCCTGGACTCCCCATGGTGCGAGTGATGTCTTAATGAATGAAGGTGCGGTTGGCTGCCCCCATTCATGTCTCGAACGTACACGCCATGACAACTCCGGCAACTCACAGCCGACAGGTTTGCAGAATGACGCCACTACGCAAGCTTTTCCGACTGCTCGTGCGCCAGTTACATTAGCATCCAGCTCTTCAGTGACGTCTCGTTTGCAAACTGTAGACTTACTGTTCTGATCGCAAATGCACGATATGTGTCCGCCGTTGCACTTTCCGCATCGCATTTGGTGAACGCTACCGAATGCTGCTGATGCTGCTGTGGGCCATCGGATCAAGGTTCGGCGAGAGTTGTTCGTTCTGTTGAAAAACTGCAGGCGACGGTTTGTGCGTCTCGCGAGAGGGGCGGTGTCGTCGCGGAGACACCTTGGCGCCGAGGGAGCAACGCTTGCCACTTTCATAATTCTGCACCCTTTCATGCCTGCCAAATTCACTGCCTTATTCCTCTATGTCGTAAGTCAGCGCTCAGCAAAACGCGACATTTGGGCTGTGTTTTGTAAAGGCTGCTTCCTTTATTTATTTTTTGTTCCTTTATAGCATTGGTGGCTGTCGCCTGTTATGTCAGAGCTGACAGCTAGGAAGCAATGTCACTCGCCAGCTTTGTTTCTAAAAACGGTACTCACCGAAGACAACGAGGCAGAATAATGAATTAAGAAAAGAGGCGTTGCCAAATACGGCCTTTAACTTAATTCCCCATGTATACGACAGTGGTAGCAGCGTTTTGTCACTATCTGATATTTATCTTTTTGTGACTATTACTGATATTAGTTATCTGATTATCATTGATTTATTATTTTTATTATAACTGATTCTGATTGTTATGATTGAGTGATTATGATTATCGCTCTGCGGGCTCACCGCTCCTCGCCCCTTCGCTGCTTCAGCGCGTGCGGGGAAGAGATAGTCACATATGGCACATGCTCCACGAAGTTACGCGATTTGAAGGACGTCGCTGTTCGCTCTTCATTAATTAATTAATTAATCGCTGAAATGTTAGGAGTTTAGCCTGAGCATGCATCTTGCTTTACAATCTTGCCGAACCGTGTGCCGAAGGAAGAGGCAGAGAGCAGCCTCAGCCGCTCCTTGATGAGCTTGGTGCTCTGAGCGGCGTATTGCTCCTTCCTTCCTGCTGTCGCGATGCCGGCCGTGAGGCCGAAACCGTGGGAAGTGGAGGTCGGCCTGAGGAGGTGGGAAGGATCGAAGACTGGGAGAGCTCGGACAAAAAGTGTTTATTTACATATACGCGTTATCTCAGATTCTTCACAGCGTACACCGCGGTGCTAAAACATCGGCTTTCAAGGCCGCTCAAGCTCCCTATGTCTCTAGATAGGAGTCCATTGTCTTCGAGCACGGATCAAGTACTAAAGCAAAGACTACCTCTTCGCACGCCGCCACGAACTCGTATAGACGCGCCTCCTCGAGTTCCTGCACGCCCACACCGCTACACTCGCACTTGCGCGTACACTGGTAAAGAGATGGTAAAGTGTGGTAAAGAGTGAAGTGGTAAAGACTGGGTGGTAAAGAGATGGCGTCGCCGGTGCACCTGGTCGTCCCTGCGTTCGTGTTGTCGGCCTCATCTGTCTTCACGTGGCTTGTCTGATGAAGCGCCAGTTTAGCAGAACCGAAGAGCAACGGCTGCATACGCCGACGTAACTTAATACACCAAGGGGTGACGGCGAACATCGTCGCTCGTTTGAAACCACCGTAGAAGTCGTACACTGTAAAAAATGTATGTAAAATTACAGACATTTTACAGAAAATTTCGGTTGCCGCACAGAAAATGTCTGTTAGCGACCCAAGACAGAAATCCGTTCGCTTAAGAACGTGGGTGGCGCTGATGAACACTCTAAAGGTTAGGTTATTTGTAAACATAAATACCCCTGAAAGCAGAAGATTTGACAGCCGTCGCCGTAGCTCAGCGGTAGAGCACCGGACGCGTAATTCGGAGGTCGTGGGTTCGGATCCCACCGGCGGCATGTGGTTGTTTTTTCTTCTGATTTTCTTATCAATTAGCTTTAAGCGATAACATATTCAGTAATATTCTAAATCGAACAACAGCACAAAATAAATAAAATTAAAAATGCTTTGTGTCCCTTGGTTTCTTTGGCTGTTGGCTTCTCTCATATTTATAACGAGCCCCTCATTCCCCTTCCCTTGTTTGATGAATAAAACAGACATTTTATGTTCTTACAGCGGCTGCACCCGAACTAACAGACACATGGCCTTCCGCTTTAGAAAAACTTGCTTTAAAAATGCAAGCAACTTATTATAATTCAGTTTGTATATTTGTGCACTGAAACATCGAGCACCGGCAATTTTCCGCATGGATTAATGTGCATTGTGTATTGTGCGGTCCTTCGTTTTTCTGCGCTGACGGTCACTTCAAGATGGTTGCCGTCATATAGACGTACAGCACGTGCGTTCTCTGCATGGTTTTACCGACCGGACTGCTTGCGAAAGAAGGTAAGTGGTGCTAATTCCTCCTATTTGGTATGGACAATCTGCTATGCTTCTTTTTTTGAATGCCTTGTACCCAAGCGGTACTGTTATTGTGTAAACAGCGCAAGATACTGCCCTACTGAATTTGTCGTCGCCTGACACTGAGTGATAATATAGTGCACGCGTGCACGCTAGTCATTGTGATCTTTACCTTTATCAGATATTTCTTACTGTTTGCATGTATATACTCGATGACGACGCTAGTTAGAAAGACCCAAGCCTACGAGAGACTGTGTTAAGGCCGATCAAACAATACGCGCTGATGTAATGGTAGTAGAGATGCATGCAGTATGAAAGGTAACATAAAAGTGCGTGGCGCTGCTAGCCGTCCGCGTGCCTTTGGCCACTCTTAGAACGGAGGCGAGTGCTGCCGCAAGCGTGTGTTGTCTACTCGACAATGCAGGGCGGCAGTACACGCCTGAGGCTTCGATCGAAGCGTTCTGTCTTGGGAACTAGTTTGTGAAATTTGAGGGAACCCGGTCGTGCTTGTGACGGGCGTGTGGCCGGCCCGCAGTGCCACGCATTGGGAGTAGACTTTCATATTCCCCACTGCTGACGCGTACACAACAGATAGCAGGTGAGTCCTATAGAAGAGGACTCCCCGCTCCACGTAAGTATTGCGCATAGCACTAACATTGAATCTGGAGTGTTCTCGTTAGCGAGATAGGCCTGAATAGTTGATTTTTGGATTCAAAATTATAAACGTCGCCATTTGATACCTAATCCTGGCACTTCAGACAGCATTTGCAAACTACTACAGTGTTGAATTCATGCATTATTAAGAGAGTCTCCTACGATATAACTCTGACTTTTCGCCTTTGGACCACTTTCCGCCATTGTTGTAGAATTACATTGGTTATGGATTTATTATGTGACCTAAATGGCCAAGATAGTTTTAGTATGCTAATCTTAAGCCTGTCCTTTCCTTCCAGAAGAGCCTTGAAAGTTACAGGTTTTGGGCAGTGGAACAAAGGAGAAATCCGCAAGGACCAGCACGGCCTGGCACCACGAATTCCGGCGCTAATAATCCCACTTCAAAGCTTCATGTTTTCAAAGTCCCTTGGCTGCTTTCCTCAAATAAACATGTTTTTTCACAAACCGCCTCGTGTCATTATGGACGTTTAACGGACAAGAACAACAAAATACGACAAAAAAGAATAAAACAGAAAATATAAGTAAGCCAAAAATAAAGTCTGGAAAAAACAGAAAACAGACTTTTCACATTTTCTGTAGTCAAAAAAGAAAACGTATGCTAAAAAACAGAAAAGCTCAAAACAGAAAACGTATGTTTAAAAACACAAAAACTAAAAACCGAAAACACAACACTACAGACATTTTCTGGCGTTTTTTTTTGTATTTTTCAAGCAAAATTTTTTACAGTGTATACCTGCACGTCGTTCGGCACCCCGAGAGCTCGCCGGCCGGCGCCTCGCTTTCCCTCGCTGCATCCGCTAGTATCAGTTACCGGAGACGCTGGGAACCGACCGTCCGTAGCGTCAGGTGAGACGGCAGCATTCGTCGGTGGGTGCCTGCTCGCGAGAGCCTCTCTTTCGCGTTTCGGGCGTCAAGTTGCCGGGCGAACGACACCGACACCAGCCGTTTTCAGACGCACCGCCGGGACCAACTTGAATTTTGGACGGTGTACACAAGACAATTAAAGGCTAGTGCCAGTGCGCAGCTTTACAACTCCTGCCGCGTTGCTTCGTTCCTTTTCTTAATGCAGTAAGGCTTCTTGACGGGCTAGTTGGTACATATTCATATTTGATAGTTTGTGCGCTAAAAAGACGTTCACAGGAAAAAGGATAGAGACTACAGGAAATGCACACTGGCTCGAAGAACTGCGGTCATCAACACAAGAAACAGAAAAACGGTTGGGTTATGGTTGAATAACTTAGGCGTAGTTACTAGCGCCTAGAAGAATGCGGAGAATATGAAAAAAGGAGTTTTTACACGACACAGCACTAGAAAACCCCTTTTTCCTTGTCATTTGGGTTTTTCGCGTTAGTTGCCACGTCGGAGCACAAAATACACTGAAGGCCAAAAACCGGTTTGATACCGACTGAAAATGCTCATGTGATATGACAGAATGCGACTGCCCCGGTGCGCGTACTGATCGGGATATCCACACAACCCGCATGTGCTGCGGGGACGGCCTGCGCAACTTCCCATCCTGTCAACACCCTGACTCCCTCCCACCCGATTCAGGACCGGCTGTCTCCCCTGAAGGTGTATTCGGAGACATGTTGGAACCCTCAAACAGCGTCTAGCACCGGCCCTGTACCCTATTTTTCGTTTTTTTTTTTTCATCAGCCTTAAACTCAGGGCCGCTTTATTTTCAGTATAGGGCAGTTTGTACATGCGCTTCGCATGCATAAGGTGCGGGATTCGATCTCCAGTGGCGCCGAGTATCCAATGGTTTCCCATTTGGTGCCAGCTTCCCCCGGGCCTGGCGGTCGCAAGGATAAAAGGCTTAGAAAAAAATTGGCCACGCTGCCCTTGCGCCATTAAAATCTAGTCACCATCATCATCATTTTCAATAAATTGCTCTTGCTCGCGTGGCTACCAAGAGGGGAAAAAATAACATTGTTTCGATCGAAACACCGGCCGATGTTATATTTTGTAATACTTGGCTGTCTCACACGTTTTACTGCTTTTCACGCGGGCAAGCGCGGGACACCCAACTGCTGCGCAGTAGTTCTGTCACCGTTTCGGTTCGTGTTAAGGATAAAGTGCAAACTTGCTAGCGCAATTTATTCCCGCTCATTTTGCCCATGGTTCCGCATCAGTGAGAACGACGTCACGTACCATGGATCAGATTTCACCCAAAGAACAATGTTTCGGAAGGAGAGGTGGGTAAATGGTTCTGTGTTCTCGTATCGGTATAATTTCCTTGCTCACAAAAACTGCACTAGCTTTTAATTTCGCTTTAGTGAATGAGTAAAAATTTTATGTCTGCATACTTTATAGATAAGCTTTATTTACACAAACCTTGTGAAAATAAACATACGCATGTGAAATTACGCGGATTTGTCAAATATCTCCTGGTCCCCCAGTAGTCTGTTAAGTGAGCTTTAACTGGCTTAACTATGCGCGATTAGTGCTCCTTAATAACTGTATCAGAAGTAAAACCAGAAAACACTTATACACATTCCTACTTTCGGCATTATACTCAATTAATTATCCTGGTTGTAGGGGCTCGTGCAAGTGTTAAATCCAGCGGCAGCGTTAAAGCATCTGTGTAGCGCAGATATTTCACTGGGATTAGCTAAGTAGTTTCAATGTATTCTGTACAAGTTTCCGCACGTAAATCGGCTCTCTTTTACTGCATAGGACCTGTGACAGATGTCACCATATGATACAGGATACATAATAAAGAATTTAATGATGCTAGCCCCTCCTAGCGGGTATAACGGGCAGATAAGCTTACGCAGTTTCCTCAGCTTACAAGTTGGCTAATTAAAACATACTAAGCGTCGCTGTGAAAAGTCAATAAATCTATGACTACACAAACATGAAAATTGTAATCCCGACTAAAGCAATATCTTTGTCATTAACATTCTATATTATTTATGCGCGTATGACTGGGGCTTACCTGCGCTGTCGAGCAGTTGATTCAGTCAAGGTTTCCATGGATAATAGGTTCGACAAGCTTTCGGCTTTGAAACGTTCGTTCTGTGAGCGTTTGCATGCACGAAAACACCGACCTTTGTAGTGATAAATGCAGTCGACAAACTTCGAGGGTAATTTGTTCAGCAGAGAACATGCTGCCTGAAGCACACGAGCCGATATATCTGTAAGTCTTCTCTAGTGCAGTACCAACTCCGCTGCATAGAAAGCGATTGCTATCTATTGAAGTCCTAATTCTGCCGTGTACGGTAAAAGAAGATAATTTCCAATGTGGCTTATAGTCCTGTGCAAGCTAAGGGAGCTAGGTATTTAGGGGAACGCTTGGGGTACCTAAGAGCCGGAATTGTTGGGTATACTCACCAGGCCATGGTTGTTACGCAGTACGCTGCTAACGGGAGCAGGAGGAAAATAGTCCTTGAATAACAATATGCAAAAAAAATGAGCCTACCCCCATCATTCCTTCAACTTGAATAAATGGTATTGCGGGGATTAAATTCATCAAGAACAATGACACAATAATCAGTTATTTAACAGAGGATACAGTCACCATCGCAAAGCTAAGCTGGCTGGCTGGGTGAGTGTTGTCGTAAACGTGTTTATTGAGCGCAAAGAACGTAATAGGAAAAACATCGACATTTTTTTCTTCTTATAGCCGAAGGCTTTACCAGTACATTTTATCAGGAAACAAGGTGGGTCTCACTAACTAGGGTGCGCATTAATTGCGTGCTGCACTTTTCGCCATCCGCCGGGGAATGAGATGACAGCTGAGGCCACGCCGATGTCCCTCCCCCACCAAATGACGAATGCTCCCACACTCTCATGGGCGTTTCCAGTTACTACATACTACGCCGACGGAGACAATATGAAAAAAAGGGGTGGGAGAGGGGGCAGAAAAGGAACGGGCAGTACGAGCGCTGTCCCCCATCTGCATCCTGGTCTTTTCGCCTCTTGTCTTTTCCTGTAGAAAATATCCTCAACAACTCCCCGATGGACCATTCCTGTTAGCTAACGGGTAACGCCTGCAACGGACAGCGCTGTGGGCGCAGGATAAAGTTAATCACGCGGCGACCACTGCAAAAGATGCTGATATATTGCTGCAAGACCTTGGTGACCACTACGTGGATCCTTTATTCAATGGACAAAGTTTAACAGCAGACGGTAAACATTCACTAATTCATGCTCGCCTCTTACAAGTACAGAAGCTTTTGATACCGACAGTCTACTTAGTAAGTCATGCCCCCCCCCCCCCCCCCCCCCCCTTCCGGGAATATGTGTTCCCTACGCAGGTTATCTCTTAGCCGAAGGGTTGTTTTTTCTCTCGACAATATATGTATTTTAGTTTTCGTTTAGGAACTCTCCCAGAGGTTTCCGAACTCCTTTCCATCGGAGTTCATTCCGACGCGTTATGCAAAGCACAATGGCCTATTCATAACGCATTGTCCGCCTGCAGGCTGTTTCAGTATGACGGTGATTTCGTCGTTGTGGGAGAACACGCGAGTCCTTTGGAGCCAGCCATTGGTCTCGAAAATGGCGATGTAAAGCTAGAGGCTTGATTTCGCGGCGTCCTCGTCATAGAAAACTAGCTTGTTTTCGCGTAGCGCGCCGAGAGCCTCATAACAGCTAGCCAGCTTCGTCCGCACAGCTGCGCGCAGCCCGCGCGTAATTCCTCGGTCCGGTGCGATAACGCTTCGAGCGGTCTTGGCCGTTGCGCCATTGCGCTATACAGTCGTGCCGGTTTCACAACGCGCACCAAAGGAGAAAAAAAAGTCGTTGGTCGTATGACGCATATCTCACGACGAGGTCAACGCACGGGTAGCTCGGATACTGAGCTGACTTTTCGTTTTGCCCAGCGGACTCGGAAAGAGCAACAGCCATCGGCTTTGACGCGTTATCACACCGAGCCGTAGCGGATCGCAATCATCTTCGTATACACGTATGCCGTACGGCCGTCAAACGGAGTGGAGGTCGCGCGAAGCATTTTGTACCGCGGTGTGCGTAATTAGACCAACGCTAAGCGTTTCAAATCACGACAGATGGCCGTCTCGTATCACGCGCTCGTCTTCAGAAATTAGAAGAAGAAAAAAACGCGTCACCTTTAAATAACCGCTGGCTTCACGTTTCCAGTAGAACCGTTGTACCAAACCAATTAATTAAAAGCTTATTTGTACGGATTGATCAAATAGTCAAATATTGGATTTTTCTATCTGCTCCTGGGTGACTAAGTGGCTGCGACACATGTATACCGCACTCGCCTTTATGTATCCCGCATATTGTCCCCCCCCCCCCTTCCCCCCCCCCCCCCCCCCCGCGGATGCAACCCTCCATTTGTCTGCTCTGACGCAGGTGTGTGCAGAAGTTCAGCTGTGCACTGCAGGCAGGAAGGAGGGAGCTGCTCTCCCTCGAACGCTGTCTCACTCGTCAGCGCTCTTCGATTGACGCCCCGACAAGAGGTGACGCAAGGGGCTTGTGGCGACGTTGTAACAAGCGTGGGGCGTTTGTGTCTTAATGGACGCTCGGAAGAAGAACGGTGGGGCGTAAAACACTTCGCAACGCGGTACAATGTCCTCATCGTTTTTACTGCCGACGCATGTAGTCGTATAGCACTGCTTGTTCCCTTCTCCCTGCGTCACGCTCGCTCTTTGTTGCTTGCCAGTGTTTTCGCGAACAGCTCGTGCTGCCGAAAGCCATTTGAAAGTTCGGTTGTTCGGACCGTTGCGTTGCTTAGTTGCTCTCAAGTTGACTGCCAAAACTAGGGAAAGAAAGCCTCTCCCTGCCTTTGGTCCTGTGTGGGTGACTGAAGCGACAGTTTTAGCAAACCAATTAAACTTAGACAAACTTATGAAGCAAGGATTACAACTGCACCAAGACTAAAACTTCGGGACGAAGCCCCGGGATATAAGATCTCTCATAACGCCGTTTATTTCTAAAATTTCAGCTTACCCTTCTTTCTTCTTGCCTCTCAGTTAATTGACTTTATGTGAGCGAGGCATGAAAAGGAGCTCTGTTTGAGGTATTCAACCGGCATATGGGTAATCCTATGTTTGATGCAGGTAACTGTCACTTACGGCTATTTATATATGGGAGTCAATTTTACAGTTTCTAAACATCACGAACATCAAAGCAAGGCACAGCTCCTTATTTTTATCACGTGAAACGAGGCATTCGATTCCCTAAGGCTGTGGCCAAATGCTCCATTCCCCCTTGTGATATCACCAACAGCACCTAGGACCGAGGTGACGGCAGATGCGATGCGCACGCGACCGCGTAATACACAAAAACCAGAAGAATGAGACACTGAAAATGATGAGGCGGCAGAAATTTCCGCTCTTCTGCGGAAGTACGCGCCCGCAATCGCGGGGGAAAAAATATTCTTTTCTGCATCACGCGTGCCTCAAATTAATCTCGAGACTGAGGTCATAAAAACAACCGTATTATTTAACTCGAAGGTAGTAGGACAACTGTAAAATATATTCATGACTGAAAGAGAAATGTACTGTAGTTCACCGCGATGCAGCTGCGTAATAACCCTTCACAACCTTATGCGAGTAGATCAATACTTTTCTTTCTTTCTTTCTTTCCTTCTTTCTTTTTTCTTTCCTTCTTTCTTTCGTTCTTTCTTTCCTTCTTCCTTTCTTTCTTTCCTTCTTCCTTTCTTTCTTTCTTTCTTTCCTTCTTTCTTTCCTTCTTTCCTTCCTTCTTTCTTTCTTTCCTTCTTTCTTTTTCTTCCTTCCTTCCTTCCTTACTTTCTTTCTTTCTTTCTCTCTTTCTTTCTTTCTTTCTTTCTTTTCTTAGGCATACAATGTAAAAAAAATGGTCAAAATTATTCGGACCCTAGCCAGAAAGGTAGTGTTGGGTCCAGTACAGACAACGTTACAAGTCAAGGAGACACTTGCAAAACAGCAACGGTTCACGCAGGCTTTCTAGTGGTCAAGTAAGAATGTCTTAAACGAGAGGGAATTTTTTTTTTTAATTTTTAAAACATTAGGGATTCCAAGCCAGGTTTGGGCACCATTAAATTCGATTAGGCTTTGACCATAAGTGATATGACAAGGTCGGAGGTTAAAATTGCTGTGGGTTGCAGCTCTCATGGTTATGGTTTTGAAGCCTGAAGATAATTAAAAGAAGTGGATCATCAGACGCTACAACACTATGTATGCTATTTCTGCAGTTTTTAGTATGCATACTTTCGCCGCGGTGGCTCAGTGGCTATGGTGCTCGGCTGCTGTCCCGAAAGACGCGGGTTCGATCCCGGCCGCGGCGGCTGGAATTTCTTTGGAAGAGAAATTCTAGAGGTCCGTGTACTGTGCGATGTCAGTGCACGTTAAAGAACCCCAGGTGGTCGAAATTTCCGGAGCCCTTCACTACGGCGTCTCTCATAGCCTCAGTCGCTTTGGGACGTTAAACCCCATAAACCAAACCAAACCAGTATGCATACAGAGTTTAAAAGTATCATTCTCAGTGATTTGAATAAAGGTTTTATTGAGTCAGTGGACTTTGAAAACGTAACCATCCTAGTTTCTCGTTTTTGCATGCGGATAACTGAATCTAGATAACGTATTATATGTGCTATTACAAGGTTCTGTACAATAGCTAAGTACCTACGCTTCCCGCGTACGCGGGATTGAATCCTGGCCGCGGCGACCCATTTCAATGAAGGTGAAATCCATAAGCACCCGTGTGTTGTGCGATTTCAGCGCATGGTAGAGAACCCCAAGTGGTCTAAATTAATCTGGGCACTCCAGAATGGCGTTCTGCGTGGCCCTCGCGCCGTTTCGTGGCATTGAAACCCACATATACCACTTCCCTCTGCTGAATAGTGAATGTTCGGATGATCACAGTAAATCGGATATTTTTGTGTAAAAAAAGTAATAAAAAATGTCTGAGGCTTAACTTGGTTAAGCCTGGAGAATGCGAAGCATCATCGTGTCGCGTAATTTGGAGGCGCACAACCACAGCGACGGCGCGAGGTGGGCCCCCGTTTCCCCACTGTCGTGACGTCATCGTGTCACGTGGTGTGACGTCATGTATCACGTGATTTGGAGGCGCACAACCACAGCGACGGCGCGAGGTGGGCCCCCGTTTCTCCACTGTCGTGACGTCATCGTGTCACGTGGTGTGACGTCATGTATCACGTGATTTGGAGGCGCACAACCACAGCGACGGCGCGAGGTGGGCCCCCGTTTCTCTACTGTCGTGACGTCATCGTGTCACGTGGTGTGACGTCATGTATCACGTGATTTGGAGGCGCATAACCACGGTGAAGGGCTGAAGTGGTAGCTAAAGTAGTATGCTTCGCATAAAACTCAAGAGACTTCATTCAGTTTATCACCAATGATGGGCTCTCATGTGGTTACGCAAGCACCACCAATAAGCACCACTAGCGGCGCCAGCGGACAGATGGGCGTACGGGCGTAGATGAGCACATGAAAGACGCGGGCCTGAACGAGTTGATGGGTCGTTTGCACGCCTTTCCCGTGGAGAGTCGCCACTCGCGCGTGACAACACACACATGTCCTGTAAGTCATATCAGGCACACGCACGCTGCATAACCTAATACTACCTCGCAGTACTGTCGTCTCTTAAGAATCATTTTAAAGCGCTTCATGAACGCCTGTGCATTGCACGTAATGGTAGTGACTCATCAGTGATTCCAGAAAATACTGAAGCTACGAGCGGCTCCTGAACAAAGCCTGCAGTTTCCCATTAGCCTTCGCCAGCACGTGCGTGAATGCAGTTCCTGCGTTTTGTTTTCTTTGGGTGTCAAATATTAGTCTGCCATGACCTCCTGTGCTGCGGTCACCTCTGCTCTTTCTTGTACGTGAAATTGCAAGAAAAATAGCATAACGGTCAATAACGTGTACCTCTTGACAGGCTAATTCGTGCCTCTTAGTGACGGGCAGAAAAAAAAGACCTATATATATATATATATATATATATATATATATATATATATATATATATATATATATATATATATATATATATATATATATATATATATATATATATATATATATATATATATACTGAGAGGGTCGTGCGCTGCTGCATAGAAAAAGGGGCAGAGAGGCAACAAAGGCCGGCGTCTCAGTCCACCGCAAACCGACGTCGTCAAGGACTGCAGAAAGGCAAGCCAGTTGCATGGCTATCCAGGAAACGGCCAGCATCCTGCATCAGCATCCGCTGGTCTAGGAGGCGTGTATGGTGTTCGATGCGTCGTCGAAACTCTCCGAGCAGTAAGATGCTGAGAAATCCTAACGCATTCAATGAGAGAAAAAGTTTTTTTTAATCGTTTAATTAAGTGTACCTAACGCGTCTCGATCCGTGCATGTGCGCGCAGTCCTTGTATAATTTGTGGAGGCACTAAATAGTAAATTTTGCTTAGCTGCACCGCAAGTTGTACGAGCCTAAACCATCCCGCAGTCACAGCACTTTGCTTGATTTAATTTGATTTACAGGGTTGAATGTCCCAAAGTGACTCAGGCTATGAGGAATGCCATAGCCGGGGCTCCGGATAATTCCAACCACCTGGGGTTCTTTAATGAGCACTGGCATCACAGAGTGCACGGGCTTTTAGCCTTTCACCTCGGTCGAAATGCGCCCGCCGTGGCCGAGATCGAACCGGCGTCTTTCGGATCAGCAGCCGAGCACCATAACTACTGAGTCACCGCGGCGGCTTACATCACTTTGCGCTCTCGACAAAGCTCCAGGTATAAAGCCCTTTAAGGCAGCTTTCTTTTAGCGTAGTGGAAATTAGCTAAATCTGCAGAGACATTCTGTGTGAAAGTTCCGCGGCCTGTGTCGTGTATGCATTATTAGCTCAACAGCTATCACCCGTATGTTTCCCGACCTACATGCTTCCTAGGAGCTAGGGCACAGGCCCTTTAAGTGCAGAGCATGCTATAATAAACGGACGCGCTGGGGCTTCGGCGTATAACACACTACGGCAACCGACAACGATGTCGTTTGTCTGTATAGTTATCGCTACAGAAACACTCGATAGTCACTGAGCGCTCTCTATGGTCATCGGAATAAAAGTTTTTCAAAAAGTATGCTGCACTATACACAAACCACTGCGTTACATGTTCACTTCTGAACAATAACTGCGTCATTACGCCAACAATTCAGCGCTCCACTGGAAGTGATCTCTTTGCTGACTAACGAACGCTGCAAAGTAAAAGCATGCTGAGGCAATGCAGAACGCGCCGCGCGACCTCTAAAATCCCGGTCGCTTGGACAGCCCTCCGCACGTTCGTCAGCGCGGCATCCAGCGGGGAAATCCTGGGGTCAATGCTGCCGCACCGTTCCCACATCGATGACGCAACCTCAGGCGCTGATGCAGGCCCGCGCAACCGAACAGGGTCTTCCGCACCGGTCGCGTAACCCTCTTCGCTTACACATTGACCTCGAAGCCATCCCCTAAGTTTGCAGAAGTTTCACTTTGTGGACGCAAAGACGCTTTTACCCAACCAGATGCCGCCCGTCTGATCGCTCGGTTTGGCAGATTCATCTTGTGTTTCAAGGTCGAAGGTGTCCGCTTGTCGGGCTCTCGCCGACAGGCATTCTTCGGCGTCTGGCACGGCGCGGGAGTCTCGTAACATGGATGCAACACCTGTCGCAATAAACAGGAACGGAACAAAACGCGCTTCCATGAATTCCGTGGTCACGAAACCGCGCTGTAATCTATTGCAGCTGCGGAGGCCAACAGTTTTCGATGCGAAGGCACGAACTAAATATGAAAAAGAGAAACGCGAAGCCCCGTGTTCGTGAGCGCAGTGTTCAATTACAACTATTCACACTTGGAAACGTAGCTGAAGGTGGAAAACCGGATCAGTTGTTGTAGGTCCAAGCTGAAAAGAAAGCGAAAAAATTGACGCTACGGTTGCGACAGTGCAACGCGAAATTCAGCGACAGCTGGTGCACAGCTGGAGGGTAGACGGTGTAGTTATGTCGGCAGTCGGAAAGGGCTCCAGCAGCGTAGAGAAAAAAAAAGGGGGGGGAGGGGGGAGCAACCCACTACCACAAAGCGTTACCCAGCGTTTCCTGCCCTGCTCTATACCAACTGGACTTGCCGCTGTTCCCTCAAATAATCTTCCCCACAATAAAATAATACAGGCCTTCAGTGACGCTTGAAAAGTGGCTAGTTGGTTCCTGATAGTGACTGGCACATGCACAAGAATTATGGACAAGCTCATTTTTCAACGGTAAATTGTTTATGAACGCAACTTTTTCACATATCGTAAGATTCCACTATAACAATCAATGGATCTGCCGATATCCCCTCGGCAGGATCTCATATTTTTGTTGTTAATGTTTTTTTTTTCTATCGTCTCAAGCGTTTTCTAAATGCCGCTGAGCCGCGACTGAAAGCGATGTACCACCTAACTTTCGTTTGCATAAAGTACACTCTTGACCGAAGAAGGAGCGGCGCCAGCATATCTCCATGCATTACAACGCAAAATGTACTACTACTGCACTGCCGCAGTAAGTCGTACCAAAGATACGTGACACCCCTACCCCCCAATCACCCCTTTTAGGAGTCACCATAAATCCTCCTCTGTCTAGTTTTCAAAACCACAGACGGTGCCTTGGATCTCAGCGATACTAAATAGGAAGAAGAGTCACACACATGAGTAATTCGGGTGGTGCGAGAAAAATCCTTCCGTTCTGCTTGTGTTCGTAGCGAACGCGCAGGCCTCTTTGCCGACTGGTCGAAGTTTTCCGCTGCTTTTCTACTCCACTCAGATCTTAAGCTCGAGGAGCATGCCGATAGAAAGCATAACGGTTCTCGGCTTAGTAAGCGGGGTGAAGCTCTACAGTGCTGCCTTTTTACCCTTTATGTTCCGCGGTTGTTGCCCTTTATGCGACCCTTTATATTACCCTTTACATTATTCTTTGTGTTGTTCATTACCGTTTACATTACCCTTTACGTTTCGAGTTCGTTTGTACAGTGATACTATACCTGCAACTATGTTTGTTGCACACCGTCTTATTACCATCCGTATTTCACACTTGACTGCTTAAAATAGAGGGGCCTTTGATTTTTGCTTTTGCTTTTCTCTTAATCTCACTGCCTCGATCCCATCGCTCTTTAGGGCTCCTCGCATAACATTTCCGGTTAATACGATTGGCGGGCCGCTTTGTGCGCTGTAATGTGCGCTGGCAGACCTCGAGCGCTCTTGCCAACCTGTGCCGCACGCAGCAGACAGCGCCATTTTCAGGCAGTGGCCCCTCTGTATACCACCATGTATATGAAAAAAAAAAAATAAAATGTGGTGGGCAGAATTTCGCTACTCCCGTTCTCTTTGCCAACGCCTCCAAAAGCGGGAGCTTGCATTCGCTGGGGTGGGTTGTAAAAACAAAGGAAAATAATAGTTCCCCGCCTGCACCGCCTGTGGCACAAGGATCTAGCGAGATCTCATAATAAACCCTGGAAAGGGGAATTATTGCTTCTCTCCCTGCGCGCCGCGGATTCGACCTTGTATATGAAGTTGTCCCCTCTATCTCTCTCTCTCTTTCTTACACAGTAAAGCCGCAGGCAAGAGCGCCTATAATCGACCTGCTGACTTTTGGCGGTGCGTTCGTACAGAATTCGTCTGCTTGGTTCTTGCGCCGCAGGAATAGTGGATGCGGCCAATAGCTTCGTTCCTCATTTCTCCAAATGAGGCACCAAATCAGACCAAACGAAGAATTGTGAAAGCCTACTCTGGCAAAGAAGATGTCATGGTCATATCGCGTGGGACGCAAGAAAAACCTTCAGTTTAATAAATTCGGAAATTATAAGTTTTAAATCTCTTCCAAATAAAGCGAGGTTGATAGCTCATAGTTTAGCTGCTAAGAAAACTGCTACGCAGAACAGCTTCTTATCCGACGTTGTCGTGCGCCCCTTTGGCATCGCGACGGCATAAGCAAACGCCAAGGCTATTTTTGATGCAGGAGTTCCGACACCACGTCGACACAACTATCGATGCATGAACACTACGTCGAAAGCCCTGCTATGGTACCTAAGGATCATACAATCACACTTCCAATGCAAGTGGCAAATGCGATTGCGTAGCCGGTGACCTCATCCGCAGAGACAGCTCAAGTCAGGTCCGTTACTGACCAGCGCGAAGGTTGCTGCGTTCCTGGCTATTAAGACTAGGCAGTGACCCGGCACCGGCCAAACACACATCTATCTAATGTGCCACCACCTCTTCGAACACCATCGTTTAAGTCAAATGTAGTCAAAATATGCGTTCGAAAGTAATGACTGCGATCAACATCACTGGATTTAGTTGGAGCTTTAGAGGACGGTACTGCTTTTAGGGGATGTCCATCAACGCTGTTTGTCTGATTGATTGATTGATTGATTGATTGATTGATTGATTGATTGATTGATTGATTGATTGATTGATTGATTGATTGATTGATTGATTGATTGATTGATTGATTGATTGATTGATTGATTGATTGATTGATTGATTGATTGATTGATTGATTGATTGAGATGTCGCGCGAAGACGCTCTTGCCGCTTTCACAGAATTAGTAGCAACCGGGAAAGGGCTTTAATGTTAGGACATATGGAAAAAGTACCCAGGAAGATGATCTGGCAGTCCTCCATCCACGCTGAACAAGAAAACCGGTTGCTCTTCTATCTCGATTGAACGGATGGCCCTCTGGAGACCTACCCCTGTGCCACTGCTCATGCAGAGCGGGAAATAATCCTTTTCCTCTCCGAATTTCACCGCCAGCTGTTATGTCAGCGATATTTGTCGCGAGAAGACGGAAGCAGTCGTATGAGGATTCGGCAACGGTACAGTTCACTCTTAGGCAGAAAACACCGAAATTCGAACCTCCGCCTTCCTATCGTGGCGTCAGAAACACGTGGCATCTTTGCACCCAGAATCGACATCGCGAGCGACGGCGCGGTGAAGGTGTACTGCGGAGTCCTGCCGCAGACGCGTGCGTTACGCGCGCCTCAACGGGCGACCCCACAACCGCGATGACCGTCGCATCTTATCACCCGGAAACGCTCGATCCTTGGGCGTAGCACGACTCGCGTGCACTCCGCCGTCGCCGCTGCGCGAAGCGGAACTGGTTCAATGACACCTTTCTTCCTCGGGCCGCCGCCAACCCCGCAGGCAGCGCAGTCGAGGAAAACAAGTGGAGAATGTGAGCCGCTGCTCGATACGCACACGCGGCACAATCGCATGCGCGCGGAAACCAATTTCTTTGTGTGCGTGCGCACAGCCGTGGCTTGGGAATGCGGCTCGCAACCGGAGCCAGCTTCATAACCAAGGTTGATGCTGATCTCTAGCTGCTTGAGACTGCATGCGGAAAGGAATGCGGCAGCCACTCTTGATGAGAGAAGTCTGGAGAGCGTTCGGTTCGCGCCAGCGATACTTGTTTGGTAAACAACTGTAAAAACGCCTTCTCCCTTTCCCCCTTGCCGCGCAGCCAACTGCGACAACTTCTGGTCAACCTTCCGCATTTCCTTGACGCCCTTCTCTTTCTCGCAGCCGAGTTCACTTTGTAACCGAGCAGGCGGCGCGACTGCTTCGTTGCACTGAAAAGAGTAAGCGCTTGCGCGGGGAAATTTTGCTCGTGTTGCCTTTAAGGATTGCGATGTCGGAACTGCGATGCCGTGGAGCCGGGCTTACTCAAAGAGCGAGATTCGCTTAGTCGTGTAAACGAAAACGGTGACGCTGCCGGGGTATTTCATCGCCCATGACGTCCTGTGGACCGCCGCTGCACGACGACAGTATGCTTGGCATATTCGCGAAAGACATGAGAGCGCAAAACGGCAACACGGATGAGCAAGGGAACAGGATGAGCCCAGCTGCAAATGCTTCTTAGCGCTCGTCCTGTTCCTTTACACGTCCGTGCTGCCGTTTTGCTCTCTCATGTCTTTCACGAATACGCACCAACAAGCCCAGTTGCAAATACTTCTTATGCTCGGCATAGCTTGTCACATAGTCATATTAATACAGGCACATTCCCGTTCCGGGGAGAAAATAGACCTATAAAAGTCTATTCTTCGCCAGGAGAAAGGTGGAGAGACATTCACCAAATATTTTCTACTACCAATGCCCATAAGTGGTCTTGAAGTTTTCTTCCACCGAATAAAATAAAAACAAAAAGATCTCTACATTTATCCTGGGAGATTTAAAAACAGACATTATAGGAAGGTCACTGACGTCTCAATGCTAGTTAAGCGTAAACTATAGCAGTCGTGTTGTTTACTTCGCTCCAGCGGGGCATCAGTCGCTTCAGCTGTGAGCATGAATAGCAAATGACAAATCTGCTCTTGCATACCTTGGTGAAGAATGTCAGCCTTGCGAGCAGATTTGCGCTGAAGTGAGAGACGCGCTGCATTATTCTGACTAGTGCATAGATTCTAGGCTAATTCCTGTTATTTATTATTGTTTAGTCGGCGTGTCTCCATTTTGATGTATGCGCATGAATTAGAGATAATTTCAAGTTAGTCTTCTTTTCTGCCATGCACATAAAAACGTTTTTTTTTTTTTGCGTCGGTGACATTAATGCTTAACTTTTGCAGTGAAAAATTAGTTTGAAAATGCAAATATTTATTTTTAGAAATGAGTCAGATGGAGAAGAAATGCAGAAAATCCGGAGCCCTCCGCTACGCACAGCGCTGGATTAAGAGGGAGGGGGGGCTGCAGCCCAGAGTCTCACCTCCGACAGCAGGAGAAGGGGCCCATTTATTCTAACCTGCATGGTATATGGAACCGCGGGCAATGAAACTTCGAGTGACACGTATGAAGCGAAAAAACCAGAACGAGGAGGCGGGTCCCCACCTTATGTAACTTCGTTTAGCCGAATCAGTTGGGGAGAGATTGTCGAGCTGCTAAAACAGGAATGCCCCGCTATCCCGAGGGGGCCCCCTTTCTTACGAAGCGATATATGCGTTTGCTTACGGATTGCGGAAGGGTTTTTGTGGTTTCCTGTCAATCCCCCCGTCCAGTGGCGTCTGAGGGTGTAGTGTGTTTGAGAATCCTGGCGTCGGCATAACATACACTTTTACAGAGCGGCGAGGCGGAACTCCCGCCTAGCCGCCAAGCATTACGCTGGAACTGCTTTCATAATCCGTTGAAAATCCACTAATTCATTTTTAAAACCACAAATATATCCGCTAATATGCAATGCGGTGCTAGATGTAAAAGGTACTTGCTTTGCACCCACCATGGCTTACAAATGCAAGGAAATGCAACTCTTTAGTGGCACAACTATGATTAAAGCAGGGTCGGCAAAAACAAATCCAGAATGCGCAGCGCCATTTGAAGCGGGGTCTACTTGTGCGAGTATAATATACAGATTGATGAGAAAATAAACGTGCGCAGTAGAATGCTTTTCTCAGCTACACGGGCGGATTATTCGAGTTCTAATTTCGCACAGATATAACATTTGGTCATCAGAATTGTTTTATGCAACACCGGGTTTTCTTCTTTGGCTTTACCAAATTGAAAAACAAATCAGGCAATGCTAGCTTCTTAAAAGCCCTACGTTTCACTTAGTGCTCCGGCGGCCACTAGGAAAGCGAAACACTCATTTATGGGTTCATGTTTAGGTCTATGGGCTTTAACGTGCCAGATAGAGTCCGGCTATGCGAGACGCCGTAGTGGAAGGCTGCGGATAATTTCGACCACCTCGGGTTCTTTAAAGTGCACTGATATGGCATAGTGCACGGGCCTCTAGCATTTCGCCTCCAGCGAAGTATGACCGCCGCAGCCGGGGCAATTTACTTTGCTCGTTCTTTTTTTCTTGAGATTGGTGCTGTAGAGCCAGGTGAATTTTAATTTTTGAGGAAATACAAGGTGCAGCAACTGTCTCACATATCTCGGTAGGCGCTTCAACCGCGTCTTGAGGGGAGGGAGGGAGGGAGGGAGGGAGGGAGGGAGGGAGGGAGGGAGGGAGGGAGGGAGGGAGGGAGGGAGGGAGGGAGGGAGGTGTGAATGGAAGGAGAGAAAGAAGGGCCGTATTAGAGGCCTCAGGAATAATTTCGACCACATGGGAATCTTTAACGTGCTCTGACATCGCACAGCACACGGGCGCCTTTTTGCATTTCGCCTCCATCAAAACGCGGCCGCCGTGTGGCTGGGTTTGAACCCGGGTAATCGGCTGAGCAGCCGAGCCCGCTAACCACTGAGCCAGGCCTTAAACTCTGTTTTTCAAATGCGCCCCCCGTGGGCAGTAGTAAAAGTTCATCGTTAAATGAAAATAATTTCAATAACTTTTAATATTACCCTCGCGGGGTACTAATTAACGAGTGTTTCTATTTCCCAGTCGCTGCCGGAGTACCCAGCTCAACTGTAGGAAGCTAGCTCAGCCTGCTTTTCTTTAATGCGTTAGCATTAAAACAGTGCTGCAAACGAAAACCCGTCTGTCGGCTTGTGTACAGCGTCATTGAAAGAGGAGAGCAGGCGGCGCGCGCAGCACACTGCGATGTAGCCCTGCAAGTTGTCGGTCGGCCCACTTGGCTCTTCAGTGGCATTCGGCACTCGACCACAGACGGACACGTGTCGCGCCTTCCAAGAGTCGCGTCGTGTTTTGTGCGCTGTAAAGCTAATGCTACTGCGTTACTGTTGCATGAATCCCATTAATCGCACTTCTTTCTTTTTTAATTAGGTGAAATTGCAATGAAACATGGGATGTATTCCAGTAGTGTAGAAGGGGGCAGGGGGGTCAGTAGAGGGAAAGGGAGAAGGGCCTACATGAACATTAGCCCAGGCCCCACATATTTATTAATCCGGCCTTGACTACGCAGTGTCCCAACCCAGACTATTACTTTGGCGAGTAAATAGACGTTAGCCTTTGGCAATCAACCTATTTTGTAGTGCTTCACCTAAAAGTTTCTTTTGCAGTGCGCCAGTGTCTTTTTTTTTTTGTAACACGATTTCTATTACAACCCCAGCTGTGAAAAGAAGCAGTATTTGCTACCTTTACCAACCCGCCGCGCTTGCCCATTCTACGTTCTCGCATTCGTTCCTTTTATCGCTGAAGGATCTTTCAGCTATGCCAGTTTAATCTCAAAAATTTTTGTTCCCGCGTACTGAGCAGCTCTGGAACAAAAAAATAAGCAGAAAACCAAAACGCCACAAGTATTCATTTGGGAAGTGCAAATAAACCGGACCACTCCGACGTCAACGTCAGCGTGAGCTACTCTTAGGGCACGAAAGTCAGGAGACGTATCCGCCGTGCCTGAACACAGAGTCTTCGCATACTTGCACGTTGAATCCGTGGTTCTACGCTCTGACTAAAAAATAGGACAACGAACGAAGACGAGGAGGCAAGGACGAGGGCTAAACTTCCAACAGCTTTCATTGTGAAATGTTGCGACATAAAGTGTGCGACACATGTGCGCACGTGCGCGACATAACTCGTGCATGACTTAAAGCGCCACTTCTCTTTCTTGGCTGTTCCCATTGAGGGAAATAGTGCTTCTTCAACACCAAAACACCATGAACCTATTTGGAACTTCTTTTGACAGCTCTTACTATGCAAGACTCCAGTTCCCTTGAGAATAACACTGGAACAATCAGTCGTTTCGTACATGCAGTCGGCGGCGAAGTTACATGCAAATGATATAATATCGAAATTCACCTCACCTGCAGCAGCAAAGCAGACGCCAGTCTTGGCTCTGAAGTGCCGCCGACTGCAAAAGATTGCGGAATGTCGACGCCTTATGAGGAGTGGTTGGGACTACGGGGCACCACCTAGTATCGCTCCGAGAGGCGTACGAGTGCCGAAAAACTTCCCATGTCTACGTGGTCACTGCACGTGGCTTCTGGTTGCTCCGTGCTTTGGCTGTCCGAAGCAGATAGCCTGCCTAAGGCGCTCAGCAGGGCCGTAAACGATGCTTGGTCGACAAGAAATCCGCAGCAGCAGAGCATGCTTCAGTGTTGGCTCTAAAGTGCCGCCAACTGCCAAGCGACCTTACACCGTTATATATTCGGAGGTCGTGGGTTCGGATCCCACCGGCGGCATGTGGTTGTTTTTTCTTCTGCTTTTCTAATCAATTAGCTTTCAGCGATAACATATTCAGTAATATTCTAAATTGATCAACACCACAAAATAAATAAATTTAAAAAAAATCCCCTGTGCCCCTTGGTTTCTGTGGCTGTTGGCTTCTTTCATATATATATATATATATATATATATATATATATATATATATATATATATATATATATATATATACAGGGTGTTTCACCTAAGACTTTCCGCAATTTTTAAAAATACGCTATTTGAATTAGATGCGCGCTTTTTCTGGCATAGCATTGTCAGTGGTGTAGTACATCATAATGCAGCTAAGACGTGCTAACTAGCAGGCTTGTTAACCAATATTTAATAGTAAACTTTTAAACTATTACCGTTCGGCTCCTTAATTATTGAGAGGCATGTAGCCCACCGTAAGTAATGTCCATATCCGTTTTTAGAATTTCGAGAACGCGATTATCCTCGGCGCTGTGGCCCAACAAATTTTGGCTATCTCGACGAGTTAGGTTCACTGGAGAGGTTGCTTTGCCTGCAAGCTTCGCAAACCGCATGTATTTTGGCGCGATGTAGGCGAAATTTGTTGGGCCACAGCGCCAAGGGTAACCGCGTTGTCGAAATTCTAAAAACGGATATGGACATTACTTACGGTGGGCTACATGCCTCTCAATAATTAAGGAGCCCAAAGGTAATAGTTTAAAAGTTAACTATTAAATATTGGTTAACAAGCCTGCTAGTTAGCACGTCTTAGCTGCATTATGATGTACTACACCACTGACAATGCTATGCCAGAAAAAGCGCGCATCTAATTCAATTAGCTTACTTTTAAAAATTGCAGAAAGTCTTAGGTGAAACACCCTGTATATATGAGAGAAGCCAACATCCACGGAAACCAAAGGAACAGAGGGGATTTTTTAAAATATTTTTCTACCTTGTGGTGTTGATCAATGGAGAATATTACTGAACATGTTATCGTTTAAGTATAATTGATTAGAAAAGCAGAAGAAAAAACAACCACATGCCGCCGGTGGGAACCGAACCCACGACCTCCGAATTCCGCGTAGGGTGCTCTACCAACTGAGCTACGGCAGCGGCTGTGCATTTGTGTACTTTCGGAGGTATTTATGTTGCGTGTAAGCTAATCTTGAGAGTGTTATCTGCGCCACGGTCGTCGATAGCGGCCGACGTAGTACATCCTGTATTACCGAGTGTCAATCGTAATATTCGTGGAATATTCGTAAGACAGCTATTGCTCCTGCGTTTCCGTCATGAGCTCCTTATATGGAGTTTGGAATATTCGAATTTATTCAGTTGTGTTTGGCAGATAAATCTAACACGCTTCTGTGTTTGATGTACGTTTGCAGCGCATTCCGTCGGCAAAAATCCCCTGTGCCCCTTGGTTTCTGTGGGTGTTGGCTTCTGTCATATTTATAACGAGCCCCTCATTCCCCTTCCCTTGTTTGCTTAATTGCTTAGCGAGGGCCTCGGTTCTGGCAGCCTTGACGCCATGGGAAGCATAAGAGGGTTCTCACGCAGTTTCCACCTTCTCCGTTCGATGACGTTCTACGTCACACCTGCGGTAACTCAGGACGTTCTACGTCCGCCGTTTATGAACGTGGGTGGCGCTGATGAACACTCTCAAGGTTAGGTTACTTGTAAACATAAATACCCCCGAAAGCAGAAGATTTGACAGCCGTCGCCGTAGCTCAGAGGTAGAGCACCGGACGCGTAATTCGGAGGTCGTGGGTTCGGAAACCACCGGCGGCATGTGGTTGTTTTTTCTTCTGCTTTTCTAATCAATTAGCTTTAAGCGATAACATATTCAGTAATATTCTAAATTGATCAACACCGCAAAATAAACAAATAAATTAAAAATCCCCTGTGCCCCTTGGTTTCTGTGGCTGTTGGCTTCTGTCATATTTATAACGAGCCCCTCATTCCCCTTCCCTTGTTTGCTTAATAGCTTAATAAATGTTACGTTACTCCGCTTGTGGTTTATAGCTGCAGCATCAGCGGTCTCTTCGTATAGCATACGGGGGCTTTGCTGTTTCACGCCTGTTCTCCGGATTGCTGGGACTGCACTCTGTCAAAGATTTGTTTATCAATAAATATTTTCCCGCCATAAATCGCATTTTCCTTGCGGTCTTCTTGAACGGCAGCTTTTTCTGGCTTCCTCCTGCTGTAAACACAGAATTGGACTTGTTCCAAAAAGGGCCTTTAACAATTTTGGGCCTTGTTTTTTTTAGTTCATGCTTGTTACACTGTACTCGACGCTTACAGCTGAAAGTGTGATGATGAGACGTTGCTTGCTTACGCTCCACTCAGCGTGTTGTTACGTAACCTTCATGGATGAGGTAGGCCCATCATCACAAACGGTTTTCTATGCGCACAGCCAGGCGACCGGAGGCTTATGAACAGGAGCCGTTTACAAGCACGGTATATTTTTTTTACTTTGCTTTATCGCTTTTCTTTCTGCAGACATAGCGCGGGTAAGTTTCTTAATGTAATAAAGTTCTTTCGGCCGGGGGCAAGTTATCGCTGCGCACTTTGACCATTTGATGGTAGAATGTGGGATTCAAGGCCTATTTTTGGCGCCCACAACGTGCTTTCGTTGTGCACCAAACCAGTTTTCAACGATTACTGACGCACACTGTGGACGAGCTGGTTAGGCCCTCCGAGGGCAGATACAAAGACTTGCGCCTCCGACCCTGGATAAAGCGGCTACAGAGCGCAGCTCTGCACAGGTCTCGACTTGGCAATCGAAGCTGAAGCTGCGGCAATTTCCACCGTTGCTGGAGGAGCTAGTTGTCTGCAGACGGCGCACAGAGAAAGGTGGCAACTTTCTACTTTGACTAAATTTATCGTCTGAAGAACTGTGATCAAAAAATAGCTGAGCCGGTTCGGATAGATAGCTTCCTTTCCCTTACAAGTTACAACGGTATAACAGCGGAAGGTAGGGGGGACGGGTTCATGGTGTAAATGCAACACAATGCTTGCAGCGCTCATCGATGACTTCAAATGATGCTCTCGTTAACAGCTTAGTTTCTCCTATATGACTTTGGATTGGGGCTGTTTGTAAAAATAAAGGGTGGAAGGAAGATAGAGAGATACAAGGAAAGAGCGAAGGGGAGAACAAGAGAAAGAAAGGCAAGAAGGACAGCAAGAAACAGCAAGAAAAAAGAAAATAAAAGCAAACAACAATGACGGAGGGAGCTGCTGCGTAATATGGGCTTCTCCAAAAGGCACCGTGGCTAGTGACCAGAAGGCAGTTTGTTTCAGTGGGACCATTTGACTGTGCGTCCGCTTTAGCTAGCTATTCGACGGCCTTGCCGCCTCCCTCTTTGAATTCCGGTTCTTTAACTGTGTTCTATTAACGCCCCTCTGGTCTCATTGGTCTGAGAAAGAGATAAAGGGCGCTTTTACGGGCGCGTCATGAGCAGGCCTTTAAGAGGACACTGAGGACGACACCAGGCCATTATTTTTCAAAATAAAAATGTTTTCTCTGGCTCTTTCTCGGTATGTTGACGCTTGTACGGCCGTGCAACACGCATTTCTGACTGAGAAAATTCAATTTAAAAACGTCCCTGCCACGCGATTCGAACTCGGGACGCCTGCATCGAAAAAGAGTGTTGCCACCGTTTTGAAGTGAATGGCAAAGGAGGAAAAAAAGCCATGTGAACGGCCGTGTAGCCTAGCCTCTGGTATCCGTGCCAGAAAATCGATGTTGACTCGCGCAATTTATTTGCGATAACGGCCGATGATGGCGACACCTAGCTGTGTTTCGTTTATTGGTCTTCTCTGGCTCATGAAAGCTCCGTTTTCAGTCAAAATGGTTCCTATAGTCATTCGAACGCGGTGCCCTATCGATGCAGACCAAGTTCAGCTCGTCCTCAGTGTCCCTTTACACCGATGAAGCGTTTCACTACACGTACCCAGACATACGGGGTTGTCCGGAAACTCCCTTGGCATCATGCAGTCGCACGTGGCGATGAAGGCCTCTGATTTTGAATTCCCTGCCAGAAACACATTAAACCCATTCATCATTGCGCTTTTCTCTGCTGAAACTTCGTTGTGTTTACACGGCTCGCTCTCACTGCTGCCTTAACGTCTCCTTTTCGTTTTATCTCGCCAATGGCTTCTACAGTTTCCGTTACCTTTTGCCATCTGCGCATCGCATTTAGCGGGACTATGCAATGAAGATTTATGCGGGCAGGAACGATTTTCACGAACGGGCAGGGTTCATGGCAAGCGAGCAGTTGAAATGAGTAAGCCGATGCTTATCTGTAAAAAATTTTGACTGACCATGTATGATAGTTACATACAGGTATGTTTCCAAGCGAGCATTGTGCGCGCGCATAATATCAAGCGTCAATTTTAAAATTGATTACTATTTTTAACTAAATTTTCTTTCCTTGTAGTTAGCGCAGGCGTTCACGTTGGGTGCGGCGTGTTATCGCTTAATGGACAAAAAGGACGCTGACTACCAACTCTTTTAGTCAGCCTAGAAAGCACTTATTTATAGCCACAGCCATTACTCCATGTGCAAGGGAATATCACGAAGAACAACAAGAAAAAAGGAACCGCGGAGAACAAAGGATTTTTCAGTCAAGTATGACTGCTGTTAAGCCCATGCCACTAAGCCCGAAAACGAGGAAAGCAAGCTTTAAACTGGCTAGTTACAAAACAACAACGAATAACCTGCGAGGAAGAACAAAGCATAGTAGGGTAAATTTACCTCGGCAAGGCGGCGCCAAAGAGGATAAAATGCTTTAAAAGCGAAAACAAAAAAAACGTGTGTAGACAGTTAAAGTCTAATATTTGCAAAGCAGTGTTAATTATAGCGAAAGCCAGATTAAAGGCAAAAACGAGTAATCACAGGAAAGATGGTCAGAAAAACTTTCCAAAGAGCAAGACCAGCTTACTCGAGTCCGTCTATAAATTAAGTTGCTTATCAAGGAGCGAAACCGAAGATGTGCGGACACACCTCTCCCCTGCTTTGGCGGTACAACAGGCTGCAATGATATCTCTCTATCTAATATTTAATTGACATATCCCGCATATGCAATGTATTTCGCCCTTTCAAGGAATGGTTTACATCCACAGCGCTTAGAATGATCTGCTTGGAACCCATCGCATTTGTTTAAGCTGCGCTGCCTGGCTGTGTAATTGTAGCGCCGTCCGGTTTGCCCACTATAAATAGTATTGCAGGTAAGGGACATCCCATAGATATTTTTGCACTCGCATTCTGTGTACTTGGTGGCGCTCTTCTTTGAACATCAATCGCTCTTTCGTTCCCCAAGTATGGCACAAACTTTACCAAGCTTGCATGGAGCCGAAAAAGCAGCGTTAGCGTTATATCTATTGGCTATCATCTTAACATTGTGCGACAGTCTGTGGAAATGCGGAATGCCATGGACTTATTGCCTTTTTGCTCTCTTCTTCGCACTCCGTTTTTCTGGCTGTTGTTTGCCTTCTGAGGGATACTTTCTCACACGCTGCTTCTCATTTTCCCTCTATATTGAAGATCACTCCTTTCTCTGAACTCATTCAGCTGCATCGTACGGCTGCAACACTACTGCCGGTGATCATTTGAAAGGCCTAGCCAACGCATGAAGAATGACGGCGGAGATAATCACGGAGTCCCTAATTCACTCGAGGTCATCATCGGGGCAGAGAGTTTTAGCTGCGCGCAGGAAGAAAATATGCCACTATTAGCTTGAAATTTCTCAGCAGTAACATACGTCCTTAGTAGCCGCGCGAACGTCAACAGTGCGACAAAAACCCAAATTATCGAGTGCTACTGCTATCGAAAATTGAATGAAATTGTCTTCAATGTCTCTACAAGACGGCAGCTGGCGAGTCAACAGACGGCCTCTCGAGCGCTTACTGGTACGACGAACAGCCCTAAGTCTAAAGCTCTGCCTAGCTCGAGTTTTCTCTCGTTCTCTGCAGCAATAGTTTTAGATGTGCCGCTTCCTCTTCTGTCGGTGAGTTAACTAAATTCGTTTCTTTTCTCAATGTAATCGTTCCCAATTAATCTACAGTTTAAATCAGCAAGAAGACACACACACAACACACATACACACACACACACAACACACACACAACACACACACACACACAACACACACACACACACGCAAACACACATATGAAGGTCTTCCCCTCGGCCTAAACGTCAATTGAACTGTTTCTTCGCAAATGTGAACCATTTTTGTTGTGTATATCGCTAACCAAGCTTAAGCAAGACATGTATAGACTATATATACAGTAAGGTCAGGAAGTCGCAGTGACAAACTATTAGGAAGACCAATCCCCGCATTAAGAAGACCGATCCCCGATCGAAACCTCGAATAAATACTTTGTTTTTCAATGTGCCTTAACTTGCTGTTTTTAGTCAGACACCTTGAAGAATGTGATATCTTTCTTACACACACACACACACACACACACACACACACACACACACACACACACACACACACACACACACACACACACACACACACACACACACACACACACACACACACACACACACACACACACACAGACCAGTGTGTTTCAACCCAAAACCAAAGCAAGTATTTTTCAAATCAAGACGATATGTTTCGACCAACGCACTGCCTGCCACGGCGGACAATGAACTTGCCTGAAACCTCACTCGAATTGCAAGTGTGTTTGTGCGTATTCTTCGGTGCGTGTGTATGTTCCGGAGTTTTGTGCTGTTCCCGGAGTGCGGCCACTGGACATCTGGACTGTGACTCATCGCGCGCCGAGCACGCGAACGTGCCATTGTTGTAGCACTTTTTTTCTTGCTGTTTTCTTTGGGTTCCAGCTGATGACCATATATATATATATATATATATATATATATATATATATATATATATATATATATATATATATATATATATATATATATATATATATATAAGAAGGCGGTGAAGATCGGATGGATCCGGTAGAACATAAACGTAATTCGGTTGACACACGGTAGAAAAACAACAACTTTATTCTAACGTTTCGACCAGGGTCTGGCCTTCGTCAGAGTGCACTCTGACGAAGGCCAGACCCTGGTCGAAACGTTAGAATAAAGTTGTTGTTTTTCTACTGTGTGTCAACCGAATTACGTTTATATATATATATATATATATATATATATATATATATATATATATATATATACACGCACACACATAGACGCTGTGGAAGGCTTTTACCGAGAATTAATTTGCCAATGTATGCACGGTTTTTTTCATGCCGATGCTGGAAACCGTAATCAACTAGCGTGATAGGGATAGCGATTGCACGCCGGCAGATTGATCAATGAACTGAAGTCTAATATGGACCCAGATACCAGACAGAAGTCTTATTATTGCTAATGGTCCATTTGAGTTTCCGCAATGAGAGGTGTAATAGCACGGTCATGAACGCCTCGTTAACGGCTGGTTTAGTGAACCGTGGTTACCGCTTCTATCAGGAATTTCACAATAAAGTGGCGCCATTTAGCAACAAAAGCTCAAAGCACTTAATCGGCGACTCAAAAAGAGAGTTGCTTTTCATGGACGGGAGCACTGGGGACGGCGTAAATTGTAATAAAATATGCCGAGCACTGCTCTAATAAAAACACACTATGAACCTAAAATCATATAATAGTATGCCGAGATGTGATCAGGTGGTGAAATCCACATATACTGTATAGTGGCAAGGTTTAGCCTCAGGATTTCGTTTCGGCCTTTGTAGATTTTAATACCAAATTAAAATAAAAAAAATTGTCTCCGCGATACTACCATGCTCTATTCTTACAATATGAGGCAATACATTTTCATTTCCAAGATAATGTTATGACACAAATTTGTCAGTTGTCAGTCCCTCTAACGTTATAATTTATCCGTGAAATAATATCTGCAGAAAATGACATCCATGACATGGTATACTGAAGACAGGCCCAGATACGCTGTTAAAGGCGTTAGCACATTCAGTATTAGTGGTCTAACAAACCTTGATAATGGTGCATAGCTTTCAGAATAAATAACAGAGCAAAAAAAGAAAGACTCACGAAAAGGTCGAAAAAGGCTCAGGACAAGCGCTTGTCCGGATTTTTTTTCTCGACCTTTTCATATGGGTCTTTTTGGGCTATTATTTCTTACGAAAGGAATCAGGGATCTCTTCAATAAAGTCATCAGGGTAGCAGCACATACTAGATGACGGTTTATTATCACCTAGAATTTTTTGCGGCTGATGGATAGCTAACTCGGGAGTTTAGTATCGTGGAAAAAACGCTGGACACTGCGAATCGCAGTCAGATATCTATCTTCGACCTTGTAGTAGTTTTTCAAGCTCCGTGATCCTTCGCTATTTTTGTAGCCGCTCATAGAGACTCTCTTTATTAAGGCGAAAGGCTTTAATGCCTCATCGTTGTCGACAGAAGATTGTCAGCAGAGGTGTCATGGTTTTCTAGTCAGACCAGAAAAAAAAAAACTTTGTGCACGAAGGGATTCGAACCACTATCCTTCCGTACCGCAGCCCAGCGTACTAATGGCTACGCTATCTCCTGCCAACGTCTATGTAGTTCTGCTTGTCTAGAACTCTGGAGAGTGTTTGCAGAAAGGCGTCGAGTCAGACGGATGCCTCCCAAACGCACTCCAATGTCTCAAGCATTTAAGATTCACAAACCATTGTGCACTTAACTAACATCTTAACCATACATCAGTGACACAAGCAGCAACACCGCTCTAACCGCTTTCGCCTCACCGCACTTTAGAGCAACAAAGTGCTCCCTGAATTTTCTTTTATGTGGTATGTGGATTGTAAGCAAATATGGCTATGACCACTAATCTGGCCGGCAGTGAGCATCCACAGTCAAGGGCTGTAACCGCTCCATTGGCGTCCGGTCATTGCGCGCAGCGCGCTGCGTCCTTTCCAATGGCGTAGAGCCGCTTGCGATGCTTGCGCCACCTAACGAAAGAAAATAAGCTCGGGGACGGTCACTGTAAATAATCATCGCCTTCTCTAATACGTAGTCGACGCAAAAATTCCGCGAGAAACAGCATGAGAAGACGTTCAGTATCCAGCTCTGCATGCAGTGCATGCATACAATGTACAAAATTTATACAACGGGGAGTACTGCTCGACAAGTCCGCTTCTCAGAAGACGGGGCCGGAGGCGTCAGTCAAGGGCTGTCTCAAAACCCAGAAGAGCGCTCTTGATTGGCGTTCAATGTGCGTCATCGCTGACGCTTGTCCCGAGACCCGCGCTCCTAGGGTTGCGACTGACGGTTTCGCGTGACACGTGCCATTAGGTTACGTAAACCGCCTTCGAGTGGGCCACCTTTTTCTTGGGCGGAAGTAAAAATGCCCGCCTTCCGCCCGTACTTGTTGTCGCTCGGTTCCTACGTTGAGATGTTGACGTGTCAGCTGGAAAGAAAAAATGAAATTTAGAATTTTATCTATCCATCTCTAAGAAAGCTCATTGCGGGTTCAGTTAGTAATTGGCTGTAATGTAGGCGACAGGGCCCGAGGGCTCATCGTTTCCGGGTTTTTATATTTTCAAAATTTGGATGTAAAAATCTAGCGATATTTTTATAGTTCCAATTCACGTAAATATTGGGTTTCTCAGCAACAAGGTTTCATAACGCGGGTGTCTTCAAGTGTTTTTTTTTTACGCTCTCGTATTTGTACGGGAAATAAAATGTCTATTTATATTAGCTTATTAATTCGAAACAACACAGAATTGGCAGGTGGCACTCAAAAACGGTTTACCAAATCAGAATTTTTCTTCATCTTTATGTTATTCAGTCAATCTCCTACACAGCACTTCCACGTCCCTGCAAGACCTACCTGCTTTTGTGCACTACAAAGGCAATCATTAAGCATCACAGCGGCCATTTTAAATGTGCGAGAGCCTTGGATCAGGACGTTGTTAGTGTCGATAGCGCTTGATGCGTGCCATTAGATGTCTGGTTGCGTAGCCGTGTTTTCGCCTCTCATTTTTGAAAAGCACTTTTCAAACTCGTCCTCAAATTAAGCTTCGTTATTAATAACAAGCGCTAAAAGAGGTTTGTAAGATAGCCAGCCTACCGAATAAGCACAACATATCTGCTAATTTTTGTGCAGCGTCTCCAGCTTTTTTCTGCGCCGGCTAACGTACAGGTGCAGACATAACTGAACGCAGCACACTGTTCCGTTCGAAGTTCAATTGCGCCTTCTCTATCGGAAATGAAGAAACATTTTCTGGCCATGAGAAGGCACACCAGCGTCACTACCAGCATGCACATACCATAGCTACCATAGCTGGCAATTTCAATTAGGCAACGTGTTAAAAATGTTCGAAGGAAATAGCGTGCTCATTGACTTTTGTCCGCACTTGTACGTTCCCTAGAAAGCGTATTTTAGAGTACAGTTTTTATGCGCCCCTTCGTGGGGTGAGCCGCGTCGCCGTCGCCGTCGGTGTCGCCGAGCGCGAGGGGGGCGCGACACGACCGGCCGTGCCGAGCGAAGGAAAGTATCGCCGCTAGCTCATAGATGGCGCCAGAGTGGTGCGCGCCGTGCATGACACGCACCACTCTGCGCACCACTCGTTCGCGCCGTCGTCCATGACCACTGCATGGGAGGAGGTAGAGTGGATAAGGGAAGGAAAGGAAGGCCTGTCTGCGGCGGCATCCGCACCCACGCGCTGCCTCACTGGCTGTCGCGCGTCGCGCCGCGCTCCGCTCCGCTAGCGGGCGGTGCTGTGAAATGTGCTGCACGCGATATGTTGCCCGCGTCGGCCCCGCCACTTACAGCGTTGTCTTCTTAGTATAAACCGTCTGCTTATGAACCAAGCATTGGTGCAGCAGGTTAAACATATCCCCATCCATTTCTCCGACCACAAAGCCACCTTCATGACAATCAAAGACTAGACTGGGAGAGGAGTGTTACTTGAAGAAAGAGTGCGTGTGGAAATAAAGAATGCTTTGTAACTGTACATACATACACGTATCTCAAATTTTTTACCTCAGTATATCGCATAGCCAAAACACCTACACAGCTGCGCTCAAATTTCGCATTAGAGAGTATCGTAATCGTCCTTAAAATATTTTTGTGTACAAATCGGGTTTAACCGAATTTTTAAGAAAAGTGTTCGAGGTGCAAGGATCGGGTGAAGTCAGGTTTTGCCCGAAAACGAAGGACCTATAAACAAGGAGCATGGTTCGGAGAACAACATGGCACGAGAAGCCAGACAAAAGGGAAGAACTGTCTTCGCTTTGAACTGACGCGTTATGTACCTTATACATTGTTCCGTCATCCGCTTAAAGTTCTTCAGAGGTCTCTACTAACGGAAAGTGATTGCGCTTTCTTTCGACATACTGTCGTCGTACCATTCACTCGTGGATCGCTCGAACGCTGTCGTCAAGAGGAAATGAAAGCGAAGAAATTGTTTATCGAAAGTAGAACTTATAATATATATATCCTTGCGGATGTTGACACAAATAATGCAAAAAATATGTAAAAAAATCGACTTCACAAAAAGTCGCCATAACAGTGTCTAACTTTATTTACTGCTTCCTGTTTGTTTACAGGAAACATATTGTAACGTCTGGAGCTTGTAGCCAGAGCGAAAAAGGGGCATCACTCTTTTGTCCACGTGTTGACAAGACCATTATTCAGTTGAATATGCAGAAGGACCTTTTCCTATATAAAGAAATTGTAGCCGTGATGTATAGAATGACGATAAAATTGGAAAATGGCGCATATTTTACGCGCCTAGACATCGTTAGTTTATAAATTTGGTAAATATACAGAGCGCAAGATAAGTTGAATAAAAATTGGGAGTATATATGAATTGGGCCGTCATCTAACGCCAGATATTGCAGCAGATTTGTCCAGCAACGCCAGCCTAGACATAGTCGCCGTTTCCATTTTAAGCGAAAAGCTTCACTAGGCTAGTCAACACCGCGCTTCGCTTAAGTCATACTACAGATATGACACTTCTGTGCATGTGCGAAACCGAGTGACGTCACGCACGGCGCAGACACTCGCCATGGAAGGAGAAGAAGCAACAGTCGGACAGCGCAGAAATACCGATCCAGAAGTGGTAGCTTGGGAGTTGGCTGAAAAGCAGAGAGAGCTTTTCGCTTCGAGATATCCAGGCTTAACCGTAGCTAAGCCACAGCCAATTTTTTCTACTGCACAGTGGCACCATGAATTTTGATTGGCGCACAGCCTATACCAAAAAATGCACAGCCCACCGGTTTTGCCTCTGGCACTGTGACTCGAAGGTGAGAGGTGATTTCGTCCTCTTCCTTCTGGGGATGAAAACTTCCACGGGTGCCACAAGGGCCCAGCTACACGGCTCCGAAGCAAAGCCCGTGGCCTGTAGGTTTGTACCAAATGGTTTTACGTGAAAGCACAAAGTGAAATGACCTCTCGCAAAGACCACGCTGAAATGAGATCACTGTCATTCGATGCTCTTTCCAGACTCAAGATGGCGGGCAGGACACTCTGCTGTCGCTTTCTGTGCGGATCTCGCGAGGACGGATTAAAGCAGTCGATCCACCGAAACAGGTGCCCGACCAAACTCCAGCGCCGCAGGCGCGTTTACCTGGGAATGTTCGCATGCAAACGTTCCCAGACAAACGCGAGTTGCAACGTTTGCATGGGATCAGGTTTCTATGCTGACGGCAGGCGTGCGGTCTGAGGCCTGCGGACTCTGTATCGAACTGTCGAACCGGAGCGTGTTTTCTCGCGGGCGTCTTGCAGCCGTCCTTTCTCTTTACACTTTACGCATGCGCCAAAAGTTGCTTCTCTTCAGATCCAGCAGCTATGAAATGCAAATTTTACACTAATCTAAAACATAGCGAACACTAGGGAGCAATCATTGCACCACGCGTGTTCTTCAGCGTTTCCAATGTGAGCT